>NC_092832.1:24932441-25260191 GCF_039878825.1 Excalfactoria chinensis | reverse complement strand
TCTCTATTCTTTTTTTAATAAAGGAGACAAAAGTTTTGGCTCTTTGTTCCTTCTTGATTTTAGATACCAGATCTTACTGTTTAATGAATGACTTTTCATCAGAAGGTTCAAATGGCAAAAGTGCTCCGAAAGAACTAAACTATTCCCTTCTTGTCTTTTTTAAAAAACATACATTTAATATATTTTTAATATATATTTGCTACAATGCATTTTAGCATTTTCAATGTTATACTTCTTAACACTGGGTAATAACCCCCCAAAGTCTCACAGAGGTTTGTTCCTTCCTCCCACAAAGCACAGTGCTCTCTACAAGGTTCGTTGTGCAAATGAGGAATTGACAGATCACTTGGAAAAAAAGACAACTCCACAATAAATAGTTTTGAAATGCTACAAAGATCTGGTAATGCTCTGTAAAAAAAGCCCCTTCCTGCAAAATCACATTGAAGACAACTGTGTGCTCTCCCACCTCTGGTGGGGCACTGTAAAGCAGAACTATGACTTTATAACAGCTGAGTATTAAAGAGGCAGCAAGCACTTTCCATTTGCAGCGCCTGGCTGGCGCGCAGGGAGTAAGGGATGCCCAGATCTGACGGCCCTGGGGAGCATAGCACTTCGACCTCTGCAGCAGTGCCTTTCCTCAAGTGCTCAACAGAATCAACTTCTGCACCAGCAAGGAGACTCACCCAGAATATTTCCTAGGTCTGCTGAGCTGGGGCTCATACAACTCGCTCCTTCAAAGAGCCACACTCTGCAAATCTTTTGTGTTTTGCATGCAAAAGGAAAATGCATCACAAATATCCACTCTATTTTAAACAATATCTATTTCTGTTTGTATCAAAAAAGGAAGCTCGTGGGCGCAAAATTCTTCATTTGATTGTTTGTGTGCTATCAATTGTTTAACTATTTGGCTGCAGCAAAGTTGTAATTCCAGGCGGCACAGATCACAAAACCATCATTCAGTGCAGGACAGAACCAACTTTCATTGAGCTTCAAAAATACCTTCAGATTTCTGTGATGTGCAAGATAAGCAAATGACTTAGCATAATGTACAAAGTACTAATGTAACGTTCAGGGGTTAGTTTCTGTTTTTGCCCTGACTTTATCTATGGGGGTTGCACAGAAAAATACATCAGAGCACACTGTGTGCAACTACTTCACATCCCATCCCTGTTTGTTTTTTTTTGTTTTTTGTTTTTGTTTTCCCATTGGATAGCAGGTACGACATCACTGCTATTTACAGTAATGATCTGACTAGCATGGGAAGTGTTAAGTTTTAGTCAGCGTCCATAAAAAAACCTCACAGAGGCTGTGCCAGGAACTGTCCTCACGCTGGCTGGCCAAAGCATTTATCGTCTTCTCTTTCTCCAGACTCATCAGAGCTACCTGTCCTCTGTGGCTACTGCTTACTGCAAAAGCTCCTTCACAATAATTGTTCAAAATAAAAGTAAAAAACTTAAGTAACAACCAGCCTTTGACCAAATGTCAAATTCACTTTTATGTCACTGCATTTGCTCCTGCCTCTCTAAACAAACAGCTTACCCACCCTACTTATAATTTATTCAGTATTTTATAGCCAGTTGTGCTGCGTGCCTTCCCTGTCAAGTTCTGATGAATCTCTGTTCAGTCTATATGGCTTTCCACTGTCTGATGTAGTTATAGATCTACTGACAAACTTTCTCTTGATTGCTCTATTAACCACTGCTTTGAGAGTACTTAGGTCTTCCTATACCAATACATTACTTGGTTTCAGAATATTAATTAAAAACACACTGAATAAACAGTTTTTCAGAAGAGCATACAATTTTCATCTTATGAATGACAGAAGCATGAAACCATTTCCTTCCTGACAGTGTAGCACTTATGTGCAAAGAAATGAGGAGTGCTGTTGGTTAACTGTGTTTTAAATTCAGAACAATTAGGTGCAGTTAACTTTGCCATTGTTCTTCCCCATGCTGAGGATGGTGGGTTCTTACCCATGGAGCAATTATTCCTTTCATAAGCTGCTGTTGTTAATAGCATTAAAACGAGATTAAATACAACATGTTAAATATTGCAATTATTGTGGAAAATAAAATTATTTGGTGAGCATAATGGGGAGCAAATCAAGCATTTAACATGATCCAGGAAATGCTACTCCAAACAATTGCATTTGTTTTATGCAATTTTTCCCCTTTGATTGCTGACAGATGCCGTTTTGGAAACAAACATCTAAGTAGTTTTCCTTCAATCAGGAAAAAAACCACACACCAGAAAATGGCTACATGTTTTGAATTTAACTCTTGTCAATCAGCATTCTGCACAACACTCGCTGTGAATAGTACTAGGACAAAACGATGCCTTCCAAAGACTAATAAGCCACAAAGATGTGTGCTTCTAAATCAGATCTGATCTGATAAAAGAAAAAGCTTTCATGATGCATGGACATTCATGCAGACACAGCTGCAAAATAAAAATGCCTGCAATCTACAAATGATACTTCAAGTTGGAAACGTTAGGTATATGTGTTTTTGGGCTACGGGGGAAGAGATTTGTTTTCCGACAGCTTTAGGCCTGAAGCAACAAATTCACATACTTGCCAGTTGCTTTCTGACTTCCTCCTGGAGAAGTGGCCAACTATCCACAAATAAACATGCTTATTTGCTGAGCAGACCTGCCTAACACGGCACAAACAGCATAAGCGTGCCTCCCTGCATCTGCCCTCGGCAGCACATTTGGGTGAGATCATTGTTGCTATCGAGTATGTGAAACCCAGGAACGAATACTTAAAAAGGCTAATAACATACATATATATTAATTCAGATGACTCTATCAAGCTGGCATTTTACAGTCTACTGGAAACTGAATGCATGAGAGCATTAGAAATGTTGGCATAGTGGGCGCTTTCTCCAAATGTTGGCTTCTACTATTCATGTTGGTAGAAGAAACCCGGCAGAACAGCGCGCGGCTCCCAGTACCAGACACAGCTTTGGGATGTCAGTGCTCTTTACCAGAATATCTATTAACTGTATTGTACCTACTGCTGATTAACACTTTTTTTATTCCCTATACCCTCCTTATTTCTGCAGAGGGAATTGCTTATGACTTTTTTGGAAGACTGCAACTGTATGATTTTAGATCTGTTCCTAATTTGGGAGGCGTTTTCCTTAGGAAGCCTGTACTTAGATGAGTTACGAAGAGGATTTCCTTATCTTGAACAGTGACAATTAGTTCAAGTGCCATGTGAGAGCAGGGCAGTCGATTTCTGGACAGCCTCCGAACTAATGCAAAGTTGCTGACAATGAATGCGTGTTCTAGCTTTTGGAAATCCTATAATCCTGGATTCAATCAAGAGGATCTGCTGTTGCTAAAGGCGTAAACAAGAGGAGAAGCAGCATGTGATCACTGCACCTTCAAGGATTCTTGAGCCAATAGTAAAGCTTCCGCTGGGCACTTGAGTTGGCACACACATTTTGGATTATCTTACTGAACCCGGGGAAAGAAGTTCTTTCCCCTCCCCAAGAAAGTTGCCTTTTGTCTTTGCATTTTTCCTGTAGCTTCCCTGTGTTTTCCCCTCTGATTTGCTTCCTGCCATCTGCATTCCCTGTTTTGCCTCATCTGTAACAAGCTCCATGATCCTGCTTCTGGCAGTATGGACACACGGACATGCAAGACGACACTGTGACTTCATGTCTAAAGGAAAAGGAGGAGGAGCAGCTGAAAGGAGTGAAGAAGATGGAATGACACACACAAACATTTCAAATAAAAATTCTTCTCTGTCAACCTGAAATGTAAAAGAACACAAAACAGTTGTATTTTGAAGTTTAAATATAACCAACTATTTCCTAATCTGTGGCCATAACTCAGAGGCACAGCTCAGCATGCTCTTCAGCTGAGAGGCACCAGCCCTAGTAGCTTGTTTTCTGCTGGCTCCAGGCTGTGGGATAGCCAGCCCGACCTCCTTGGGAAGAAAGGCTTAATGCTCATACCTGGGAGAAGCCTTCAGAGGGAAAGAAGGACTTCTGTACCATAAATAAATAAATAAATAAATAAATAAATAAATAATTGAAGTCAGTGCAAATCCAGAGAAAGTGAAAGTATCTGAACTACATTTGCTTTGATGCAACTGGATCAAAGCTATTATTACCTTACTTAGGTGGGAATGCAGGGTGTTTTCTTTACAAGTTGAACTATTTATTTTAGCTCTGACATAACAGGGTGTTTAGAAGATATTGGTTTCCTACCATCTCCAGAGCCACAGGAAAACTCTAATAGGAAGGTTCATAACTTGTAGGATAGGAGCTCAAGAAAACTAAAAGGTTAATATATTCTAACTAGATGTTGGGTATAGAATGTCAGATCTGTCAAATTTCATTACAGTTTGCTGCTCAATGAAAAAGATTTGATTTCTTTTGCCACTGTCCTACTATGTTCAAGTCACACAGTGCCAGCAGCAACCAGCCAACGACCACAGGCTGGCACTGAGCGGGCCCGAGTGGGAAGCCAGCCGCAAGGACCATCTGTTTCCGATTTCTAGCGAAGCCAAGATGTGCAGTGAAGTGCATTCCATTCACTCAGCCAGCCTTCTCCCTGCTCAAGTTATTAGTGTTACAAGTGAAATTATCTTTTCCAAACAGCGGGGGAGCTATAATCCTTATGGAACAAGACTTCAAAAAAAGGGGAAAAAAAAGGGAAAAAAAAATAGGGCAGAGAAATGCCCCCTCAACACCCTCCCTCCCTGATTCAAAGACATTTTGTTAAAGTTGTTGATGACAGTTTGTAAATTTAATTGCCATATTCATGAGTGTTATCATTTTAAAAGATATCTTATTAAAAACTATATTCTCTAATGCAAGAATGCATGTATTCGTTCATGGGATCTAATGCAGTAACTCATTCAAATGTATTTAGAGTGCTCATTTATGAATAAAGTTAAAAATGACAAGATGAATGCTCATTTAAGTCTCTCTAACATTAAGTGCCTTGAAAAACATTTTAAGTATAATCTGAAGTGAGAATGCATAAACAACACTAATTACATGCTACTTACATTGTTTCAATATGTAATGCATATGTTTAACCTCTCAGTGAGAGGATTGCTCTTGGCACAGCAATTGCAGGGATTTAAGGGTATGCTAAACTGATAACTGTAGAATGAGCTCTGACATGGGATATTGGTCTCCTACTGTTACCTAAACGTCAGGTGAAACCAAAGGATTTATTGAAGGGAAAGGGAGGGGAAAAAAAAAAAAAAGAAAAAAGACACAATGAAGTGAAACTGAGAAGTTGTTTGTTTTTTTTTTTTTTCAAGGGGGGAAACATTTCTCCTTTGACACCATTCCATTCCAGTGACTTTATTTCTAATATACCGTGAGATTAATGATGTGGCTACTGTCACTGTGTCTGACGAACACTGGCAGAGCTTTGGAACAGTTGCTCTCTCTACTATTATTGGACATGTTTGTAAGTTGGCATATATAAGACAAACTTGTTCCACGTGCCAGCCAATTGGAAAAACATTATTCAGAAGGACAGAATTTGTGTTTTTCTATTGCATTCTATATATAATATACGTTTGGCTTAAAATTCACTGATTTAAAAACTTTTCAATTATCAGTTGTTTGACAGTGTTTTCATGTCATGTAATAATCTCAATACAAATCCTGTGAACACTTATTTCCTTAATTATCTCAACTGATTTATCACCATGAAACAAATTCCTTACACACCAGAGAGAAGCCAATACTTAAGCCTTTGCTTGGGAAGGGTGCGACTGCTGAATGCAGTCATCATCATCAATAGTACCGTCCCCAAATGATTTATTCTTTCATCATAGCATCATAAAAGAAAGTAGAGAGTATCTTCTTCCATTAATTTTCTTAGTTCATTGCAATCTGCTTTTATAGGTCCAAAACCATTGCCATAATTGGCTACTGCCACACATTAAGAGTAACTACTGAGTCACTAACTAGTCAATCAGCCCCACTTTGCGTTTTATCTTTACTCAGTGTCCTCGGTGATGCAAGTGTTGCAGGTGCTATGTCTAAACCAATATTAACAAAAACCATAACTTCAGTCTTATGTTTGTATATTTTGAAATATGCAAATATAGGCAATGTATGCAACTTTAAGCTTTACTAGAGCTAAAATATACTTCAGGTTCACGGGTTCTGTGAGAAACACCCCTTGTTCAAATACCACAAATAAGAATCATGGGATTGCCATAGGCAATTTCTGTATTTGAGTTTTGCAGGGTATAGCAGGAGAGACAAGCTAGCAGGTTAAAACAAATAAATCACAAAGCTTGGTACATTTCTATAACTAGTGTGGTTAGATATGGAAGGCTGAGTACCAATACTCCCTGGCAGATGACAAGAGCAGTGCAGTCAGAGGCAGATTTTGCATTACTCCTCATTTTGAGTTTGTACGTAGGCTCCTAGGTAGTACCACAGACTGAGAACACCCTTAGGATTCAGAAACAGTGATGCCATATGATACAGGAAGCATTTTTCTCTCTGAAATTATGTTTTTACTATTATTTATTCTCCCAGTGTCTGACTAGGGTTTGCTATAAGTAGCTCACAGAAGAAAGGGAGATTTTACTATTAATCAAGAATGATAGACAAGAGCCCAAAGTCTGCCTGGAAACATCTTTCTTTCAAAGGACCTGCTGAATCCAACAGGGCAGATGGATTCTCAGGCAGCAGAGCTAAATCAGCATCTTTTACTATCTATAACTGCATGAAAGATTGTGACTACTCCTTCCTGATGAGAGACTTCTGTAATGTTCACTGCTCAGGGCTATTCTTAAGGAACAAGGAATCCAAGACAGATGTGGCAGTGACCATCATATTAATCTCAAAGACCAAATCCCTCAAAGCAAAGGATATAGAAACAATTGAAACAATAAATATACTGAATCATATCATTCACCATTGCCCTCAGCACTAACTAACTACAGTACCACACATTACTGTGTAATTTTGGTCCATGATTAAGTCCTCTTCTGTTTAGAAAACAAGATTAAAATGCTATTACTACTGAAACTACTCTTGGTTGATGGCTCATATGTCTACTTAAATACTTGCCTATTCCTTCACTTTACCTATCATGTGCCAGACTTGTCCTCTTGATGTTTTTGGGAAGGACTAAGCTGCATGTAAGCAAGTTGTACAAGTGAGTCTAGTACAATGCATTGAAGTGGCTTTGGATTACTGAACATCTTACAGGAATATAGAAAGCACTCTGGTGATGCCAAGATATATGTACACCTTTGGGTAATCCATGCCACCAGAAATCACGCCCTGGAAGGCAGATCTCTGAACAAAGATTACTCAAAGGACATCACTGTAGACATCCTTTTTTCCATTAATTGATCATATAATGTAATTTTGGAGATGAACTAAAGCTGTGATTATCATATAAGGAATGACAGTGAACTAGACTCTGCTCTGGATCAGACTTGCTCAGTGCTGAAAGGCTGAGGAATGATTTCAAACTAGGCTTTAAAGCCAACCCAGCAGGAATGTATGTCTGCACTACCAATAAGCTGCTCTGATACTGAGAGCAAATACACAAGCTGAGTCACAGTAGACAACAATGCTGCTGACAAAATGTTTTAAACTGCAAGCTAAAATAACAATGGGATTATTTATGGACTGCAACTCTTATTTTAATGTCAATAAATGCACTGGATAAATTCCCCTTCATTAGCTAGAAACCTCAGAAGGAAACAAAAATATTCTGGTAAACCACAAGCTTGTTCTTAGCAAATACATGGCTACATTTCCACTTCAGAGGCATATCCAGACTATTTCTTCACTGGGATAATAAATCTCTGGAAGTGAAAAACACAGTCTATAAATGCAAGACCTACAAAGTAAGGGTGTGACACATGTGGTCCTCAAGGCTCCAGAGGATGACACTGGAGAGCACTGAGAGCAGCTTTTTTTGTTTTTTTAGATAAATGGAAAAACATGTCTTATGAGTTCTCTCATTCAGCTCTTACACCAAATTGCTGGAACAAGTTCCCTTCATTATAGGAGATGTCTGCTTTCTTATAAACTGGGCTACAGGCATCTTAGAGAGAGCAAGCTGGCTTGATGGTTGTATGGGAAAACAAAGACTGGGGCAGTCACTGGGGCTCTCCTATTCTGAGATCTTGGTTCTCCAAGGCAGAAGAATAAGGCACAATTTACCAACAATAGTGACGGTTCCCAGTCTTTCTTGAAGGAAGAGGTTCACCTCAAGCTGGAAGGTCTGGAAACCACAGTCAGTGACTGTTTTTTTCCCTTCTGCTCCTCAGCACTAATTTTTCATTGCTTTTCTTCTTTCTAAATCTGTAGTTCTATATTTTATCCTGCAGCTGATGGCTTACAAGTCATTTTCAGAATTGAAAATATGGTGCTCTCTTGTCAGTGTAGCATTTTGTTTAGTCATAGTGTGACACTAATGACACTTGAGATTTTCCTTAGAGTTTTATCCTATTCTGAAGACAAGCCCCAGAAACAATTGTGTCTGGGTCTAAGTACATTCTTGACTCCAATTTATTTCAGACTCTGATTCCTTAAGAAGGGGAAACAGCGACTAATAAATCAGGTGTTTCTTCCTTCAGTCCAAGTCACCTACTGGGATCAATAGGAAGCACAAGAAAGAAGTCTACTTGTTTGCATGAGGTAATACAGACAGATACTTAAGCGTAATAGGTAATATTTCAAGCCCTATCTTTGGCAAACTGACTGTTGGCCAAGACCTGTTTTGTCACTGTTTTGTCAATTATCCCCCTACAGATGGACTAGATAGCCTTGCTTCTGAGTCCTTACCTGAACCAGGGCTTTTGTCATTGTAGCATGAGGACTCCGCAAATAACTGATGCAACGCTGTCTTGGTTCCACCCCACGTGCATCAGAAAAGTTGCTTATTCTCTGCCATAGAAGTATGTTTGAAAGCAATCCACAAGCCAGAAAATGCTTAATTCATCCCAGTTGAGACAATATTATAGAAAAATATACAAATATACAGGCATGTTTTCACCAACCCCTGTGCTTCTGCCTTCTAGAAACTCAAATGATTTGGGGCAGGCATCTTAACTCTGTAGATACTGTAGCTGACACAATGTGGATAGGGTTTCTGGACAGTTTCATGCTATAAAGTGATATGTGTGCTAAAAAGTATCTACAAAAAAGACACTGGTTGAACCTGTCCTAATCGAAGATTTAGTAACAAATAACAATTTGGCGTATGATAGGCAATTCATTTCGCTATGCAGTTACTCTATTTAAACTTTGAAGCACTTAAGGATATTTGGAGTATGCAAGGCACAATTATAAAATCAATTTCCATTCTGGTTTATTACCCAGCTACTTGAAGCCTTAATTTGCTACAACTCATGCTCCTATATTCTGATTCATTAAAAATGGGACCAGCTTCCTCCTGAACTCTGATCATACTCTTCTTACAGCTCTGCCATCTCCACTTGCATCTTGCCTATATTTCTGAACTTAGGGTATCAGTCCAGGTTATTTGCACTTGCTTGAGAACCTGCTGCCTCTTTTTTCTGAGGCTAGAAGGACAGAGAATTGGGTTTCGTTGGGTGATCTCCCATTACACCTTACAAATAAACAAACAGAGGAACTGGCAGGAAGTCATGCCCCTTCAGTGAGCAGGGCTCAGCCCCAGCTGAAGGCAAACAAGGCAGCATCATTTTCACTCCAGCACAAAGTGTCTATTCTTGCCTATTTGACCAAAGGAAGCGAAAGCAGAGGGACGAGTAGCAAAGCACATCTGCAGGGCTGTATTTCACAGGAAGAAATGCAGCTCCTCTGCAGATAAGTTTCTCTGAAGAACAAAGACTGATTTTGTTCAGTACTTCAAGAATGACGTATTGAACCTGGACCTTGATTTGCAATCCTTGAAAACAAGGCTTAGAGAGTGAAACGTAATTTCCTCCTCACCCTTCTTTGAATTGGCTGCATGATTTTCAAACTTGTCTTGTACTTCCCATATGAAAAAAGATCGAAAAGATGTACATTAATCTCCAGCTGAGATTCTAAGCTTTATTTATTGATTTTGCAGACTTCACATAAGAGCACCTGAGACAGAAGTCAAAGCAGCAATGGCTAAATCCGTTATACAAAACCTAGCTGCCTTGAACCTAAAGAGACAAACTAGTTATGCGTATGAACAAGACTAATGTGGTAGTAATAGAGCAGCAGGCAGTGTTGTCACCAAGTGTTTAAGTATTTTGAGCTTACATCTTTTCAGTACATCATAAGCTCCAAGGCACGCTACTCAATACAACTGGCTTTCCAGCAGCTCAGCATTTAACATGAGATAATCAGGTTTGTGAAGTCTGTTTTTGAACGATACAAGCAGCACTGAATATAGCAGGAGCCAAGACGATGATCATGCTAAAAGCAAACAGCAGAGCAAAGATTACCTCTCACCCTGTTTTTTTTTTTTTCCCCTAGCTTGAGCAGCACATTCCAGTAAATGCAGAAGAGGCACTGTCAAGTATTTCTTTATAGCTTAATTTTCTTTTTAAATCTCCATCATTTGCAGTGTTCTTGCTTTAAATGCTCTTTAAATGCTGTAGAACAAAATTTCTCTGTCAATTTTGCTCAAAACTTTATCTCTTACCTTGAAGAGTAGGTAAAGATTAAAGGTAAGAAATTTTGTATTAAAATTTTAAAAGATTGATAAACCCAAAGGAAGGTCATCTGTCCTACTCCTAATCGTTGCTCATTTCCCGTATGCACAGCCCTGTAAAACACAGTGGAGCATTTCATAGCAAATAGTAGCTTACAGTAAGTGCAGCTTGGAGATCTTTGTTCTATGAGAAAGGCACTAATTGTGAGATGTGCACCAGCACAAAGTTACAGCCACATTGTGAAGCTTATTTGAGAAATCCCACTCAGCAGCTGCCTGCTCCAGAATTGGACCAGGACTGGAAGGGAAATGCTGTTCGTACTGGCTCAGGCCTGGAGCTCACCTGGGCCAGGGTGGGGAGAGCCTGTGTTTAACCTGGCTGGGCAGAGAGCTGTCTCCATGAATGAGAAAATACCCAGAGCCCCTGGAGTTGTAGACTGGCAGTTTTTTCCTAATGCCAGCAGAGATAAGTCCCTTTCTGGTTATTAATGGAAGTTTGCCTTCAGTTTCAGGACTGATAAAACAACTTTCTTTTTTGATGACTTAAAATTGTATTTCTGCAAGCTGCAATTTAAACATTTTACCTTTTGCATATTGCATACAGGAGCTCTCCTTATGCTTCAGTCAGCATATTGCTTAAACATCACGTTCACAATCAATGTTGTGCATTTCAGTACATAATAGTTGCTTTAGCTGTGGGACTAAATTTGATTTAATCTTTCTTCCCTTATGTATTTTGACTTTGTAAAAGAAAGACTAACATGAGAAAAAAAAATATCTCACCTCTCTAGTTTCCTTCCCAGCCTTACAGTCAATACAAGCAATCAAGAGTTAATTGGATAGCACTGCAGCTAGCGATTACTCTAATAATACACAGCTACACTGTTACAATAAGCATTTGGGTCAGCAGATGCCACAGTGGCAGTAAGAAAGCTTTTGCGAGCTTCTATCTGAGCCCTCCCTGTAAACTTCACCAAACTTCCCTTTCGCCCTCTTCTGCAGGGCTCTGTAGGGAAGATCAACTCATGACTTCTCCAACCCAACTTCTGAGACACTTAAAATGAATCACAATAGAATCACAGATGGTCATTTACAGCATAGCTAACAGCTCCCTTACAACAGAAAAACCTGAACTGGCAATTGAAATTATTCTTCTGACAAAGGAGTAGACAATTGTCATTCACATAAAAATAGCACAAGCAGCATAAAACCTCTGAACAGGAGAAAAGCCCTGTGAGCAGTACTGACTGATGCTCAGAAATCTACTAGGTATCTACTACCTAAAGGAAATTATTTTGTAAATCAGTACATCCCAGCCAGCAGGTCATGACTCACAGTAATTCAGTTACTATGTTCTTTGACACCTGCTTCTTTCTGTAATGAATCTGCCATGCAGATCTGACATTTAAGCACCTATGTGTACAAGCAAAGAAAATCAGACAACAGACAATTAACAAACACCCAAAGGTTAGTCTGTTATTCAGCAAGCATAGATGGCACAGCTAGACAAGATGACCTTAGAAAAAAGGTTGAATACTTCCTCACTTAGAAGAGGTGACACACTCCAGTGAAGGAAGGCTTTCCATCAAGTATTCAGTCCAGCAACCAGAGCATATTTCCTGTGGTATTTCCTGGCAGAGACCATATGAGAAATGACCTGTCTGTGGGAAGCTAGAGTAGAGCAAGATTGGGATCTTTAAGGGGCTAGCACTTCTGCCACAGCATCAGCCATCTATGGCCATGGTGTGTGCCACAGTGCCAGCTGACACTGCTGAGGGCAGAGGCCGAGTCCAATGGCATAACACATCCTCTTCAGGGCCCTGCCTTCAGCCTCCTGCTAGATGTTCACCTTTCTTCCTTACCCAGAACACAAAACGGGACAATGAGGGAAATAGCAACTGACTCTCAACTGTCTTTGCAGGGAACTCAGATGGAGATAAAAAGGAAAACCTGATTTAAGACACACTTTTTGATCCCCGCTGCTCAGTGCAGTGCACTAAGCTAAGCCACCTCATCCTCCTCCCTTCTTTCCTCCCCCAAGAAATCCCTCATAGCCGTGCTGCTATAGACATCAAACAGCCCAGTAGCAGCCTGCAGCTGGGAGCTGAAGGAAGTAATCCCATCAGCTGTAGGAGATGCAGCTGTTGTCAGAGGACGCATGATGCTGGGCAGGGAGCTGCCCTGAAGGCAATTGGGCCTTGATCCTTGCTGCTCCCCAGATAGCCTCCAGAACTGCCCCAAAGTTCACTGTGCCCTACCCAGTTCATAACATATGCAAAAGCAGAAAAGTAATTTATTGTGTCCAGCAATAAACAAATATTAAGTGCACTTTTGGTGCTGTAATACATTTTAAGACTTATAAACCTTTCACTGTAGGACATAATTAAACCTGTTTTGCTATCTGCAGTAGGCCTGGCTTCCAAATACATAATTAAGCAGTCACAAACAGCAAAATTAGATTGTTTGGTTCCCACCACGCAAATACTGTTAAAAGCCTTCTCACTTGTCAGTTACTGCATTGTAATTGCCAGGCTATGGGCAGCAACTGTGGGAGTTCGAAGCTTGAAGACCTCATCCATGTCTTCCCCTGATTCCCTGGCACCATGTGTTTCACTTGATGCATTCTCTTTTGTTTCAGGTGCTGCTTGCACTCAGGTAATACAGCAGCTACTACCCAAAATCAAAGATTTAAAGCTCATTAAGCTCATAATCTCTCTCTCATTATAAAGCAGAAGGTTATGCTTTCCTGCATCTGATTCTACCATCCCTAACAACTAGAAGGATTCATAAGCACCTGTATATGATGAATTACTTTCTGCATTTTGTAGCTCAAACAGTACAGACATGGATGTGTGTCCCAGGGACCAGAAACACCGTCTGCTTCAGGGAGCAATTGCTGGGTCTTTTGTTCCATCTTATGTACTCCTCCCCTTCCTCAGGCTACCCAATGCACTTAATATCCAACGTATGCACACATAAGTAAAGGGTGTATTATTGAATATACCTTGTATTTATGGGATTTTCTCTTCAGTGATTGTGTGGTGTGTTAAATACTTAAATAAACAGAGGCAATTGCATGAAAGTCATTCAAGTCAATTCTCTTCAAGACTTCCAGCTGTGGCTTTTTGGCACCACCAACCTACCCAAGAATATTTTCAGTATAGTTGTTAGTGCTGGAGCTTCTGTTCTCCATGCAAAACTCACACATTACTGGGATGAATGTAGAACAACAAAAATATCTGAGGAAAGAAAGAAACTGAAAGAGATACGCATTGCTTCACAGGTTTTTCTATTATCTAACAGTGATTTAACTCATAAGGTCTAGCAGGACAGTTCAAAATACGTAGAAAAGTTACTACCTGCCATTAAACATACTGTATAAACTGCAGTTTTTAAGTCCCCACTCTGAACACAGGTCTACACAAGGCATCAAATGTCTTGGAGGGTCACCAGAAAGAACACAGTGAAGATGTAATATTCTTATGTGCTTGTGTGGGTGGTGGGGGGAACCACCATGTGCTCTTTTAAGAGCAGAGAGACTGATCATGACCTGAATTTGTATTACTTTTCCAGCAGAAATTCCAGTGTGCCAAAGAGCGGAGGTCTGCACTGATTTCCAGGAAAAGGAAACACCTCAGTTTTGATTCTCTACAGCCACATTTCTCACCGGCTTGAAGAAAGAGGAGAACTACAGGCAGCAAATGAAACTGCTGGAAGGAACAAGAGAGAATCCATGCCACAGGATATCCCAGATGCCACAAATTCCATTTTTATTTATTTGGCTCGTCGATGACAGCATTTGCTAGAAATACTTTCTCCTATTTGCTAGAATTTACCTTTTCAGATTCAGAGTCCCCTCACTCCATTTTTTTGTCTCCCTGCACACAGTCCCACCACATTAAGACACCCACAGGTAGCACGCACACTTGTTAACAAAAAAAGCTTTGCTATTAAAATGATAAAGTACCAATTCTGCTTCCATCTCTATGGATACAAGGCTGCAATTTCAAGCAGACCAGATTAGACTGGAGTTACACCTGTAGAATAAAAGGGTTGACATGTGTGAGGCGGTTTGGATTTATACTGGTGTAAGTCAAGTTTAGTCCCTGTGAAGTCCTGTTTGGTGGATTTTGGCAATTTGTTAGACTTACATGGTTAAATACAGAATTACAAAATGGTAACCAATTTCTACCCACCTTTTCTACTATGTAGGTTATTCAAAATGCCTCTTTGTTCAGATATTTCATGCTTTAAATTATTGGCTAAAAAGAAACCCCAAACCAATCAAATGAAGAAAAACCAACCCCAAATCAAACCAGTTTAACCAAAGAACACAATAATCCAAACATTCAAACTATTTTATCTGGAAACCAAAAAACAGAGCATATTATTTCAAATGCTGAATGACATCCCAATAGTGACTACAGCAGGGCTGGGTGTGGGAGAAATATTGCTCTTCAAGTGCTGGAGATTGGGGGGAGGGAGAGGAGAAAAGCCATTTCATTCAGAACGTTCTTTCCCCTATTTTTCTCCAGCTAACACTGGCATTTATTTTGTACTAATATAAAAATTGTCTCCTGACCCTTGGAAGATGCTTTATTTTTAATAAAGACTCTTTTCAAAAATGCTTTGATTAAATGAAGAAAAAGGAAAGATGAATAGAAAGTTAAATATCCTTTAATAAGCAAAGTTAATAGGGAAAATGGTTCTAATCTTTCCTTTTTGATAAAAGCTCCATTGTTTTATTTTGGAGGCAAAAGGGAAATATACATTCAGCGGTGCATTCCCACAACTAAATCACCTGTAAGACTGCATTTTGTATTTGAAAGCTCTTTTACAATGCATTTCCCAGAGTGGATGTCTTTGCTTCTTTGATGTGGTTAAGCAATTTTGCACAATCATTTAATAGATTAGACTTGGTCTCCTTTTAACATTTTTATACTGGGCCTGGGTGATAGATTGAGCTCAGTAACACAAGTTCTTGTTGAAGAAGCATACTTGAAGGCACTTAGCAGGAAGCACTTTAATAGCCTGAAGAATCAAAATCACAACACAAAACCCTCCTACTTCAGAACAAATATGCTCCACTTTTGGTGACCATATTCCATTTTTTTTCCTGCCAGTTATGAGCTGGAATATCACATTGTACCATTCTCTGCTATTCCCTTAACAGCTTCTGAAAGTAAGAAAACAAACAATTCACACTACACTTAAAACCTCAGTGTAGCATCCCATTAAGGAGATAAAAGCTTCAAGTAAAAAGGAAAAGTTTACAAGATCTACTGATTCGTGTCACCTCTGAAGCATGGAGCCAGTAGCAGGACAAATGAACACTAAGAATCCAGTTGAATTTACACTTAAAGTTTGAGTAGTATTTAATGAAGGTATTAATCATCAAAAGGAACATTCAGTGGATATTTGCATATGATAAACTCATGAAATCCACCTGAGGAAAGATACCCCTAATCAAGCAGGAATATCATTTATTACTTACAAACACATGAAAGTATAGGTATTTCATAAGAGAAGTGTTCTAATGATTAGACATGATATCCTGCTATTAATTTGTATGTGGTTCAAGGTGCAAAACAGAGAGTTCCCCTTTAATTTTAGGAGCTTTGGCTGCATGTGATTTATTAACAGCTTTGCTAATGAAGTATCAATTGGCTGCAGAACCTGACAATCTCATTTCCTGCCATTTTAATTTTTTTCCAAGTAAATAGAACAACCCACACTTGAGTTTTTCTTAGAAATAAGGAAAAAATGGCAGCAGCTGGCACCAACTCAGCCAACAGTGCTTCAAATACCTTTCCACACATAATGAAACTGAGACACTTAAAGAAAATAATAATATTAATAAAACACACAACACATTGAAAAGAGTGAAGGCATTAATGGGTTTCAGCACCTACTGCTACTAATGATAATTAAGGACCCCCCTTTGCCTCTGCCCCTTCCCTCCATGTTTGTTCTCTTTGTTTTGTTCAGAAAGAAATCAAAAATCTTGAAGTTATTTGGGTCAATACTGTAAATGATACAAGATTTTTTTCCTAAGTTTACATAGAAGTCTAGCCAAATCTTCATCAGCAGAGCTTCAGAGTGGTGTGTTTGAAACAAAAACATCCCCCAAAATCACAAAAGCAAGTCAATTTTACCTTGCATTAAGGACTCCCATGAAGAACATTAAACAGTCCTGCATAACAGGATTAAAGTAAATTTAGCTTCCAGGGTCTGAAATTTCTTCCTCTACATTTAATGACAGTTTTATTAACATAAGCGGATGCAGGATAAGACTGTAAATATTTAAATGCCAACACTTGCTGGAATTAATGTAGAAATGGGAAAATTTCTAATAGATGGTTCAGAAAATGGGATTCTAAGTCATTAATTAATTTACTTTTGACAAAATTTGCCCAGAATACTTTTAAATAGAACTCTGATCTCAAGAACAGAATTAGTTTGACAAAACTATGCTTAGAGGCTACTCCATTGTGTGTTCAGAGGCAGAGATTTTTGGTATGTATCTGGAACTGACAGTGACTCAATACAAATAAGAAAGACTATCTGTACATTTGTGTGATAACCTCACTTCTGTTGGCACAGGAATATGTTGTCTTTTAACCTGACTTTGGGAGCTGGCCCTAGAATTAGTCTCAGAATTTTGGATAGCAAGTTGGAATCAAGATTATTTTGACAGATGGCATCTAGCTTGTCTAATATGCATTTTACCTGCTCCATAAATATTGATGACTTTAATACATTTTTGTTTTACCATATGCTTCTTAAAGGTACACTTTCAAAACTTGACTTGGCTGTGTGATATAGATGGAATTAATCTTCATTTTGTAGTACTATAAATGAGATCAGAATCACACATGGTGTGTCTGTTGTTGGAAGATTTAAGTGGTGTGTGTGTATCCCAGAGCACTGAAGGTAACTCTAAAGGATTCTTATCCCAGATCCACTATCATGGTCCTCATCATGAATGTCACAGAGGGATTTTGTGCAGGTGGAAGGTGCTTTTGTAGTACACAGAAAGGAATTCTGGACAAAGAAAATCCCTTCATGAGGTCTTGCTACTCGTATAACACTTAAAGCCATTTCTTCCTCTCTAGCACAAAATCCTCTAGATCTGTCAGCACCTCTACCAGCCTTATGCCTTGTACAGTGACAACAACATAAAGATGGTAGTTAATATCCAAAAGGTTATTTACAGGAAAAACTCACTCATATGGAAGCCTTCAGTCTGCTGGGAAACACTGAGGCAATCTCCACCAAGAAGCAATCTCCAAGAGATGCTGCCTTAGTGGTGGTCAGCCCTTAAATGAGGTCTAGAGGAGGTGGAGTCAAGCTCCACCCCTTCCAGGTGACCCGACACTTGCTGATCGGACACTTGCCTCAGCTGATTAATCAGAGGTTCAGGCTGTGATTATTAATTTCCCATACATGCCTCTAGGGAAAAAAAAAAAAAAAAAAAAAAAAAGTAGAAAACAACAGAAAGAAGATGGTCTTGTTTGATGCCTACTGATCTTTTATTTTTAATTTTTTATCTTAGTTGCATGAAGATCTCTAAACATCCAAGCTGCAATGTAGCTATTTCTTTGCATAATGACTCATTCTGCACCCTACCGTTTAGAGGATGCACTGCCACATGCTCTCTCATGAACTCCTCACTCCACATAAGGACAGGCAGCCTCTTTGAACTCTGTCCTTTCCAGGCCAGATGAGGTGTAGAGTGACAATTAGCCTCCTTATTATTAACACCTCTTTCCTGCTTTCCCACGAAGCTTACAGAAGCGTTCACAATGCTGCAGCTGAAATGGGAGTGAGGCCAGGTCTGCTGGCAAGAATGGGGAGATATGGGCTAACGAAAGCCCAAGAACCTTTCCCCCAGGCCCCACTAACCTTGGAAAAAGTAGCACTGCTTCCAAGAGGAGCAGCATTCTGCCCCATGGCTGGGAAAAGTTGGCTTTGACTTCTAGCAGTTCTTCCTCTGTTGGATTTGCCACCTTCTTTCATCAAGCAATAAGGAAAAAAAATGACAGGCTTATTGCCATCCCTCTGCACAACCTTTCTTCCACTTCTTCAAGTAATATCTGAGACATCTTCTACTCCTTTACCCCAGAAATAATGACTGAATATATAAATAAAAAAGTCACACCCTTCATAGGAAACAGCAGGAAATCAGAGCAATACTACAAAATTTTATCAAACACTTAAAAATATATATTTAGGATTATCTTAATTGTTAGAAATGATACAAAAGGTTTCGTTCCTCAAATAAAAATAAATTTTCCATCAGCATGTTTATATGTTCCTAGTGAAAAGAACTTTCAAAAACCAAGGATGAAAAACTAAAACCAACTACAACCCAATAGATTAATGTGATTGAATTTTCTCAAAAATTAGCAAAATAAACTGGCTTCTACTCCCACTCAGGTGCACATTTTTTTCCCCAAGCTTCTCTCATGCAAACGAGGAAAAAAATCAGCATTATTTAAGCATATGCTAATATTTTCCCATTTTTATGTAGCTTTATTTCTTTTAAATATGTTATTATTTGCTCCTTTATACGGAGAAGAAATGGTAAACTGTAACTACTTGGCAAAGGATGGAAAATAGGATCAACAAACCTGCTGAGATTATCTGCTGTGTGCTTTACTTGATAAATAATAACCACTTCAGTGCTGAGTATGTAAAAGGAAAGGTTAATAGTCTTGCTGATGCATTGGTACATCAGTAATAACAGAGGACTTGTTTGTTGGCAATGAAATCAGATGAGCCCACATGGAGCACGGTACTTGCAATAGAAATATAGCAGGCTAAGTGCTTTAGCTTCACTACCCAAAGCCCATTACAAAATGACTCCTAGCACCATATAAAATTGTCAAGGTTTCTCTGCAAAGTCTATTTATGTAAACTTTCTTCTTATTAAATAAATCATTTCCTAGTCTTTATTATTAATACTATTATTTTTAACAGAAAAATTGTGAGAGGCTTGGTCTCTACCTTCTTCTGCTAACTTAACTGGGTTTTGAAGGTGTATTTACATAGGGCTCTGAAAAGAAGCAAGAGGTTTGCTGTAAGCACACAAAGTCAGAGTCAGGATTTATCCCTGTGCACTAATGTAAGTGCATAGCAGAAGCAACAAAGGTAGGGATTTACCAAATCTGAAAATTATGGTGATAGTATTGATCAGAAACACTGCCTGATGCAGAAGGGACCTGAAGGATGCTTCACTTTAGAGTTGGTTTCCTCAAAGTTCAAGGAGACTCCAACTGGCTGCAGAAACATAAATTTGATACAAGACCAACCACTCGCATAAGTGAGTGATATTCTGCACTGATGGAAAAGCAGCATGCCTCCTACCATGCAGCACAGGTTTGCTACCTAAATCAAGGTTGGAAAAACCTCACCAGACTGTACTATAGAAGAGAGATGTGATTTGGAAGAAAGCCAACAACACAGGCCTGTCAGAGGTTCAAAAACAGGTCAGATCCTTATGAGATGTAAATCAGCAAAACATTGCTGGCTTTCGTGTATTCAGATCATTTTTCACCAGCTAAGGACATGTTCATTCTCCGGTTGGATGAGACATAAAGGAAAATCAGATACGGCAAGAAGAGCTGACATTCCTGGAGCCAATGGCAATTCTGTTTCAGTCAGTAATAAGAGCTTTAGAACTGTCCCAGAGTCAGTGCTCTGCTGGAGCTGAGTATGCTAATTTGTGCAGGTGCTAACACACAGTAGCTTGGCAGCTTTGAAATGGGAAAGAAAAATGACTGTTTCTCCATCTTTCTGTGGTGATTCGTGGTCTTTAAATGCAGCTGTAGGCTGAATCAGTTTGGAAGGTTGGCTTGACCAGACACTTAAGAAAAAAAAAGTGATGTAACAAGTCAGAAATACAATGAGAAACAGCTTGCATGAAGTTGCTCCTGAGTAGAACAAAACAGTTGTAGCAAAGAGCTATTCACTTGTTTTTGCCTCTGCCCTTCCAGTGCTTACATTGTCAGTGTTAAGAGATGGCTTCAGTCTTCAGATCAACAACAGAAATATATATAATTTCTCCAAGTTGTTAGAAGAAAGAGTGAGCAACAAAGATGTGAAGAGAACATAAGAAATTCAATGTTTCTTTAATGCTCACTTTATGACACTTATAATGAGGTTGACCTGAAATGCAAAATAACCAAGTCAGATCTTCACAGTTACCTGTGATGAAAACTAATGTTTGCTTCTTCTGTTTTCATGGTGTTTTGACTTAATACACGTTTATAGAATCTACCCTATTTAGTGAAGTAGTAATGCAGGATCTGTCCCTGATGTGCTAACTGTAAGTAAGTGCTTCCAGAGTCTTCTCAGAAGATTCTCAGGAGAAATGTGACACTGCCGATAACTAAAGAGTCAAAGAAGCATTCAACCATTTTTCTTCTATCTGACCACTTAACAGCTATAGTTAGACAACTGGCTATTCAAAACTGAAATGGCTTAACTTCTGGGTTTAAGTTCAGAAGTGCTTAATTTAGTGAATATCTTCAAGCATAACTCCAGCTGACATTACTCCACATCTATCAAAGTTCATCTCCAACTGCAGGTCTGACTCAGGATGTACATGTGTAACTTCAGACATCTGTGTCATCTCATTGTGTCAGGGACTACAGTGAAGAAACCTGAGACAGCTCTGCTTCTGAAATTCCAAATCACTAACAAGCTAGGCTAGTGAAAGCATAGAAAACATCTTCATAATTCCTGTGCTGCAGAAGTCTGGCTACAAGTTTTATTCCATGTTTTTCTTTCCCTAATATGAACACAATTTGCATCTGAAGCCATGTGTCCTGTGCATACTCTAACAGAGCCCAGGAGCTTCTTTTATTGTCTGAGGCTTGGATTTCTAGTGTTAATGCATCACAGAATACCCCCAGCAGAATAACCTTCTGTCCCATAGGTTTGTTTACTATAGAATTTCTTGCTTTAATAAATGAGGCAGCTAACATGGAAACGTTTACTTGTTCCTAAAGTTTTGTTATTGCTATTTAAAATTATTCCATGACTTCAGAGGGCTTATTTCAAATCACTACCACATCTTTCTCTTGTTCATGGCTTCATAATATGTAAGAGTTAATCAAGGGAAAAGATTTTATTACCTTCCCCTCAATCTCATGACCTGATATTACTTCATGTTGAATTGGATAACTTACCTATATTTCTAGGCTACTTCCTTCAAATTTTAAAAAAATAAATTTTATTGACAAGCAATTGAAATGTTTGCAAAAAGATGGTGGTGGCTTTTGTTTTTCTTTTAGGTAGGAAGAAATATAATAAAACCCCACTAGTACAGAGAGTTCACCTCACTTTTAGTCTTCACTTTGGTTTTTGTATTCAGTATGTAGAGTACTTCATTAAGTAATATGTACATGTAAATCTCTAAGGAGATGAATAATTTGTAGGGGAACCTCCATTGTATAAATCCTAATACCTTGCTGACTAAGTGGTTCCACTCAGAGAAGCATTTCATCTTGTCTCAAGAATATATTGTAATAACAATATTGGCCTTCTATTGCCCACTTCAACAACAGTCTCATTTTCAACATCCCTTCAAGAGTTGTATTATACTATCTTTATACTATCTTTATTAAAAGCACTAATTTATCTCCTTTAGCAGGTGGGTTGGACTCAATGATCTCAAGAGAGCCCTTTCAATCCCTGTAATTCTGTGAATTTACCAGCATACAAAGAGCTTTTAAGGTCTCTGCAAACTCCCTTCTTAGCCTTTCATTTATCCAGTACTGTGTAGTAGCTAATGTACTGTTGGATTTCAAGTGACAGTACTTTTGTATTCTTCATTATTCACATGGAGTGCTATGCCCAGATGTGGAGCCTTCAGTACAAAATAGATGTGAGTCTGTTACAGCATGTCCACAGGAGGCTCATAAAGGAAATACAAGGGCTATGCTGAAAGCAATGCCTCCTGTTTTATTATGTCAGCTTATGACATCTGTGGTGGATGTCGGTGGTATGACAGGACAGACTGAACCTTTCCAATTTCATTGCTGTGCAACAAATGGCAGTAGAGGGGCAGTCTAACAATTTGGTGCCAGACATGGAAGCGTATATGAAGCAAAAGTGTGGAACTGAATTCCTTTATGAGGAAGAAATTACACCCACTGACATTCACTGAATGTTTATGGAGACCAAATGGGGATGTGAGCACAGTGAGACAGTGGGTGTATGTTTCGGCAGTGGTGACAGTGAACATGAAGGTTCTTGATCGTGGCTGGCAAAAATGCATAACTAATGGTGGTGACTACACTGAAAAATAGTGTTTTGTAGCTGAGAGTTTGTTCTATTGAATATTGTTATCGTGCTCTTTCTATCTGTTGTAATCACCATGAAAAATGTAGGAGGCATTATTTTCAGAGCAATCTATGTATACAGGATTTTGGATAAAAAGGCTCTCACAAACCATGATTACATTTATTATTCTTTATGCACTGGAATGATTTCTAATGTAGTTTTTGCCTTCAGTGCAGTCACAGTTAAAGTCCTCATGTAAAATCTTTTCTGTTTGGTTACAAAACCAACGACCTTCACTGAATTAAGAGAAATACTGGAAACACTTTATACTTCATTCAGTACTTCTTACAGTTAAAGACAGGAGATAAAGACTTAGGTCTACTGCTGATAGTGAATTCCTTCACAAGGAAAGCTGTGTCTTGGACTACTAGTAAACAAAGCAAAACTTAACTCCAAAACTAAAGCAAGTGTTCTCAATGCAAACCTTGTGCAGCACCTTGTCTTTTTCTTGAGATAAAGTCAAAAGCAGTGACTACTTTGAAGACACCTTCTAAAGATACTCACGTATCCCATTCCTTGATTTCATTGTTCATTTTGGTAGGGAAAGAAATGACTACAGATGTCAACAGGAAAAACACTTTAACTAAAGTATATGAATGCCTATTTTGATATCAGTATAAAAGAAGCTTGATAATAATTGAACACTCATGAGTGCTGCAGCAGCAGGAAGACTATTCATTAAGTTAAATCAAAATCACCTTGTAAATAGATTCAGTGTTGGAGATAAAAATATATCACTTACTTTAATACAAATGAAGACTCACAGCAGTATTTCCCTCACCCCCTCCACCCTCCCCACCCCCCCTTTCCCCACTACACTTATTTGATTCAATTGCTTCCTCTGCGCTGCACAGGTGTACATTACAGAGATTTGCCTCGATGTACATTTACCTATTGCCATCCAAACATAAGACTTCTTGGGAGCTCTTTGCTTCCACTTACAAAGAAGCAAATCACATTATGTAAATGGAAAAATCAAAAAGTTCAACATTAATACATGCTGATAATACTCTATAAAAAGAAAAAATTGCACGTGTAGTGGGAACAGCAACCCAGAACTTCACAGCTTTCACCACTTGTGCTGCAGTTCTGTGACAGAAAGCTGTACCAAGAACTGAAGCTGGTGTCAGCCAGAGGGAACACAATGAGATTCCAATTTGTAAATATCACTGGACCACTCTGAAGTGGTCTCATTCCTGGCTTTGCCTTAAGCACCATTTGAAGGGCTAATTCTGTTTCATTTCCCTCTGTTTTCATCTGTTTAACATAATTAATTTGATCAGCCAGTAAAAAGAGCTTTTCTTTCTCTCATGATGCAGAGATGTAATTTCTTTGACCTCGTTTCTATTTTTTTAAGAAACAAGGTTCACACAGTTAGGAATTGTTTGCATTGTTTGCAAGTACACTGCCAAAATAATTGTCTCAATAAATACATATGGTATTTCACCTAAAATGGTAACACTTCATCTTGCCTCCTGTATATGTTCATTATATATCTTGTTACACTGCTCCAGTGGAACTTTTTCTGCTAACCAGTTCCACATAACTTCCAGGAAATGTGGGAAATACGAACTGGATAGCTCCATAATATGAAGCTATTACCTCTTCCTACAGTGTAACATACATGTATTGTTTCAGCAGTTAACTATTAAGGAGAAACCAAGCTCTGACTAAACCAAAGCTTCTGAGATTAAGCGAGTTTTGTAGAACATGAGAGTTTCAACAGAACTGCAAGATGACCGCTATTATACCACGAGATCTAATCTCTTTCCTCCTCCTTTAATTTTGTTTTTAATAGTGATAACTATTTCTACTGCAACAACTGTGAATTCATTGATATTCTTAAGCATATGCTTGCCTTTAAGATAGATATCAGCATATTTTCAGAATATATATTAAGCATATGACTAATGATTTCAGTCACGAGCATTCTCTTCTGGGTTAACAAACACATAACATAAAGAGATTTTTTTGTTCATAGGTAGAAATTTGACCCTTTTTACTCTATTCATTTGTTGTCCTTGTTCTTCAGACCCACAATGATTCTGTAGGATCTTTGGGAGTTAAGATTACAGTGAGCATGGAATGAACCATGGTCACTTCCACTACTGGCCTGTATTATTATTTGTTTACATAGTGCATCCAGTGTAGTTGGGGGGCTGTAAATTTATAAGCAACAAGACAGATGATGGTCTGATGATCACAGTGTGATATATTAATAGCACAACATCATGCTTTCAATTGATGTACATACAACGTCCCTGTACTGTAATTGTCCCTTGGACACACAAACATCCACCACAGTTTCACACTTACTCAGTTACTCTTTCCGTTCCCCACTCCTCTTTTTCTTTTTCTTTTTTAATAGACATGCTATTATAGCAAACGCATTTTCATCTGAAGCAGCCTGTCTGTAAGACACGATACTCAAGGTAGTACTCTTAGTTTTATTTGATGGGATCTTGTTTTGTTTACAATCCCCTATGCCTGCTGTGGGTTCTCTAGAGAGCTTTTATTCCAAAGCAGGTGTACTTTCAGCTCATGTAATGGATATACAGATATTTGGCAATAAATAGATACTGTTAAATGTTGCTGTAAAAATGAGATAAATGTTTATTACCCAAAAGTTTAATAAAAAAAAATCCACCTGGGACCCTCTACAAAAGAACGAATCCCCCTAAGCCTGTATTGAAACAGTGACAATTGTGCAAGATGCACAAGCAAATCGCATCCCTGAAATGTTTTAAAAGCAAAAAAAAAAAACAATAACCCAGACTGCACACCACATTAAATGGAGTGAAAGGCATTCATGAGATAGGTACCATTTATTATCTAATTTAAGCACTTAGTAGTGGCATCTGTTTACAAACAAACACTTTCAGCATTAGATAAGTCCCATGTTAGGCTAGCTTCCCTTTCCAACTTCATTATCAAACAGTATAATTTTATCAGAGTAACACAGAAAGCCTCAGCTGAAGAAGAATTAGTTCTAAAGTAGCCAACAAAAAATCCAGTGTCAGCAGGAAGAGGAAACAACCCTTTCCAGGCATAAGACACTTAATGTATATACAACATTTTCACTGAACTGCATAGGTTTTCACACCTAGCTTTTATGGATTAAATTACTAGACATTTTACTTCCCTCACACTGTGCTGAATACAGAAATATCATGTAACCTGGATGGAAGTAGAAATTTATTTCCATAGGAGCAGACAACAATCTCATAACCATCAGATCCTACAGTAATCCATAAAAAAAAGGACACTGTACTATTTGTGCAACATATGCCACAAACGATTCTGCAAACTCTTTCATCTAGTTACCTTCCTTAGCTTCTGTTAGGGGCAGACAGGACTTCTGTTTGTCTCAAAACTAATTTCCATGTGACCACCCAAAGCTTTCGAGGGTCATCACTCTTTATTTTCACTTATACTTTACTTCTACTTAGGAAAAGACAGGAAAAAACCACAGCTAGACTTCTATCCACATCAGTTGCAATCTATTCTTGCTAGATGTGGTTAGTGGAGGTATGGGAGCCATTTGGCTTGTTTAACAACGTAGCTGTCATCCCCCCCTCCTGGCTGGCTGCTGGAATGATGTAGTCTGTGTATCTACCCAGAGAACTCTAGCTAAGACCCAGATGGCAGATGTGGTTCAACTAAGATAGGTCCCACTTGACAGTCCATCCCTCTATGGATTGGGTTTGAGCAACCTGGTCCAGTGGGAGGTGTTCCTGTTCATGGCAGGGTGTTGGAACTTGATCGTCCTCAGGGTTCTTTCCGATATGAACCATTATGAGTCTATGACTTTGTGCTACAGGGCATATTGTTAGCAAACACCACTGAAGTTAATGAAGTAACACCGGATATCAGAAGCTTATGGTAGATGCTTCAGTCCTGCCCAACTCTGGTATTTTAAGCTAATGTATATCTTCAATTAGCACTGCCTTTGTGTATCCCCAAGTTTGAAGTCCTGTACCGATGAAATAGCCTAAATCCATTACAAGACTGACAAGTTATTAATTAGGACAGCAGGCCTGTCACAACCTCTAAGTCTCACCAGCACTTCCCCTTGTTCCTTGGAGAGATGTACTGTCACTGACTATTGGGATTATACTTCTCCAAAACATAAGCCTCAGTCATAGCAGTACATTGAAAATGACTCTACCAGTATTCAGTAGGCTGTTGGCCTGAATCTCTTTTTTGATTTTATGAGCGAAGCCTCAGACCACTGAAAACAATGGGAGTTCTGCCACTAACTTTCAGTTAATTCAATATATTCTACAGGGAATCTCAAGAAAAAGAAATTAATTAACAAAGCAGACTATCAAGTGCAGTGGGACAGAAAGGGCTTGAAATATCCAAGTCACTGTCTCTGTTATTGAGACAACTCTGGATAACTTAGATATCTACATAATCTTGCCATATTGGCTGAGAAAGCAGCATCTGATCCAAGGCACTTGGAAAAAAACCATCAGTTAACAATGCTGCTGGACTTCAACAAAGTAATAGGGAAGCATTACACAGGATGACTGAAGGGTGACATTCTTGGGACTCCCTGTAAATTCAGCTCTTGGCTTGGCACAAAGGCATTGCAAAAACATGCAGAGGATTTAAATGTAACAAGAGCTGTACATTTTCCCATTACTGTTTGCACTGCATTATTTGGTATTCTCTAATGAGGTCATTAGCATACAATGATGACAATCATATGCAGTATGAACTAGCCTCTGTTGGAAGAGGTTGCGGATTCCATTCAAAAGAGCATTCGGTTGCATTGTTTTTACCTTCCAGCAGCTCATGGAACTATAGTGGCAATATACATGGCATCAGAAAAAACAAAAGAAAGATTTACAGGGAAACGTAATTGGATAAAAGAGTTTTGATGAGAGCATGAGAAACATTCACACTGTACTTTCAGCTACCCTGAAGAATAGCTGCAGTTCTGTGATGTTAATGCTTTTGTAGCTCTATTGATTTAAAGACTACTGCCTTTGTTGAATTGGATCCACAATTGGAAAAAAAAAATACCCCATAGCCAATGCCATGTAGGTCAACACGTCTACAACATGTCCACACTGCAAAAGTGTTATTTAAGACCAAGCTTTGTAGAGGATCCAAGGGCCCTCAATGGCATCTGGATTTGCCGGTTTTTAGTTCATTGCTCAAAGAAAGACATGGGATTTTTGGGCAGAAAATGAAAACAGGTTAGTAGATGGACTTTTATGGAGCACAGAGAAACACCCAGTTCCCAATTTTAGTCTTCTGGGCTTTAACCAAAGCCAATAGTATGTAGCCTCATACTTGTTTTGTGCTAAAAAAAAACAAACAAACACAAAACAAAGAGCCACAGAGACTCATAGACATCACACAGATTTACCACAAATACAGCATAGAGAAAAGCAACACCACCGGGAACATGTATCAAACTTCATTTCAGAATACATAGTACAAATTTTCACAGTATGGTTATAGTCAGTCATAATAATTTAAGAAATAAAAACCCAACATCTTCCTTCCTTCTATTTAACTGCCTCTTCCACCCTTCCCCTCCCTACCCCACCCCCCCAAAAAAACAACCCAAATTAAAAAAAAGGATTTGCTCTCAGACTGTTTCCAGTCAATATCCCAAGCTTATGCATAGTCCATATAACATACACTAGCTTTTACATCTAGTGGCAGAGATCTGTTCAACTGCTCGAGTATGAAGACTATCTTACTGGACATCAGTGTTCTTGGTAGAGTTTTCACCTAGGTAATTTCAGCAGTGTACAAAGATAAAACATAACTGTGATGGAGAGAGAGAGCTCCACCAATCCTCAATCCATGAGAAGGGTAATAACTTGTTTCAAGTTCCAATTAACATTTCTCAGCTTTTTAAACACTACAAGACATGTTAGATGCTAACCCGCAATAAAACAGCCCAGCAGGACAAATCAAAAAATAATATTTCTCATTAGTGGGAAATATTGATGACAGGTGAACAGTTAGACTGGAAATCTTGGAGATCTTTTCCAACCTTGATTACTATGTGATTCATTCTATATTACATTTTGATATTCATGATTCTGACTATATCCATTGAGGTATTTATTAAGTAACTAGCCAGTAACTAATAGCCAATTATATCATGTTTGTGGAAAGCTACAGAACCACTGAGAGATTATCTTGCCTCAAAATCTTACAAGAAACTTCCATCATTTTCTCAAACATCTCATCAAACCTTAGAAACTGCTGGGCACAATCATGACCTTAAAAAAGAGCACTGGGTATGATTAGTTTCACTGAGGTCCTGACCTCACCTGCAGGATCTTTCCTCCTAATAATGCTGTATACAGAAGAACAAGCTGAGAACAGCTTTCAGATTAAGAAACTGATCACACGTAGAGACTCAGAGTGTCCCCATAAGCATTAAATAGCAAAATGGCCATTTATTTATTTATTTATTAAAAGAGTCATTTTCCAGGATGGATTTTTATCCTCCAGTGTCCACCAGGCCTGTGTCTTTGCAACATCTGAGACATACAAAATGCTCTTGATGAAATACTAGCTCACTTTATGTGTAGAACATGGCTTTAAATTTATAGAGCAAAGGAAGAAGTAGTTCACTTGCCTCAAGGGGAATTGCGAAGTGACAGTAGGCACTTAACAGCAAGTTCCAATTACAACATTTAAATATAATTGCGTGCTCTGTTAATCTATGTCAGGATGGCATCATTTTAATATGATTTTCACTGATTCTTTCTAATGTTATGAGTGATGTGACTGAAGCTTTGCCTAGTGAAAAAAGTTGAATTTTAGTTCTTAATACACACTCTAATTCTGTCTGTCAGTTATGCCGCAGCAGAGTTCAAATAAAGGTCTGGGGATCTGGAGGATGTAGCTACCTTTATTAAAGTACTTCTACTGTAAATAGTTGTGTGGGTCAGGAGACAGTTATCATTTGGTCTTGTTATTTTTTATGAGCCTACTACTATTAGAATAGACTCTTGTGTATAATCATTTATATGTGTCATGGAATCTTACTTCAAATGGAAACTGTAAAGCAAAATAACAAAGACTGCAGTTTGACCTCTGCAAAAGCATTCAGTTACGCACACACTTTTGCTTTACATAGAGCTACTACAGGAGACAGTTACAATCCAAGGATCCAGAGGCACTTGGTAGATCGTTTATAAACTCCAAACTCCCAATGAAATTGTGGAAACAGACATACTAAGAATGGAAAATCATGTTCAGTAGTTACACTTCAAAGCTTACTGTAAGCATTGCTTTTATTTAAAGGGTATAGATGTTGGTGTCAGGAACAACTTCAGGTGATCCTTTCTCCTTGTCTACCACATCCAGGCCTTCACTGGGATTTACCTTCTCCACAGTTATACAAATGAAGCTGATTGTACAACTGTACTCCAAGCTTGATCAGAATAATGTCCTAAATTAAGAAATATCCTCTTCTGGAGGACTTTTCGGTCCTTGTCAGCTCATTCATCTGGCTTAGAACACAGCCCACATGGTTGCATAAGAAAAAAATGTATGGTAATGCATCGCAGCCTTTAATGGGAATGAATGTCTGGGGTAAAGAACGGAGGGAAATTGTATCATGGAACTGAATAAAGACCTTCCAAAATTACTATCTTTTGCTAAGAGTATTAGAAATATCAAGCAGTCTGTATAAAGATGCAAACTTCTGATTACGTTTTTCATAAAATGCTGCCAAAATGTTTTGTGAACTATGCATATAAACAGAATTCAATACAGAAATACACCCAGCTCCTTGGAGGAATACAATAGCATTATTACAGTGATGTCCCTGAGCTGAATAAAAAAGGAAGAAAATTATGAAAACTTCTGCACTTTTGTGCAAAGTCTCACTTGCTTTTTAGAACAAATTTAGATCTCAGATGGAAACATCACTGCCACCAACAGCACTATTGCCTAGCACCATGCTGGCACTGGGGTTGCTGTAATCATGCAAGAAGAATGCCACTTATTGAATCACTGGATTTTCCTTGGCGATTTCCCATCCAACACTACAGGGCTTGGCCGTGTTTAACTCGCGAGATCAGGCAGGCTCTCAGCCAAAGTTGCAAGGCCACATATTTTCTTAACCCTCCGACCAGCTGCCATGTTGAAAAGACAAGTTGCAAATGCGACTTGCAACTACATAATCTATGAAGTTAAGATACCCCCTTATGACATTTCATTGCCTCATTTATTCTTGAAAAAATTGCTCCTGGACAGTCATCTATATTCTGTACAAATCCTGTTTTCTCTGTAACCATATAAGGGCACAAAATAATTTTGAAGTAGACTTTTTATTTTTTTATTTTTTTTTTTTTTTTCATGGAAAGGACCCCAAAATTTCAAAGTACGGATTATCTCCTATATTCACCCCTGGTGAAGAGATGTCTGTCCCAGAGGTTTATGAGAAAAGACAAAAATGTTCACTTTAGAAATCAGTGAAGCAAGCAAATGACTGTCCTACAAGCTCTTGGACAGCACTGCACAGAGTTACCATATGCTTCCTAGCGCTCCCCTAACTGCCAGCTGTCTCCACCTTGCTCCTTCCAAATGGCAGAGTGGGCAGCGGAATTGCCAAAATTGATGTTTTGACCCGCAGTTATAGGCAGAGAATAGGCTCTGGGTCACTTTAATGAGAACATAAGCTCCATGTAAGTAGAGCAAGGACAAAAGAGAGTCACATTGTTCCACTAATGTCACACAGTGGGAACTCAGGAAAAGTGACAGTATAGAAACATATCCGCTAAGCTAGAGTGAGATAAAAACCACACACAGATTCTAAACAGTATTTTACATTTGTTTTTCCTTTCCTTTGTAGAGGAGGCAAATGTTAAGTAAACTGCCAGGCAACAGAGAATCAGATCTACTGACCTTTGAATTTGTGCCGTGCTCTGAATAAAGAAGCCTAAAACAAATGAATTTTCAATAAATACACAGACTGGGGAATCCATACTATAGCCACTGTATCATAATCTCCTCTCAGAATGACCGACTAGATTTCCTCCATGTCTTCTTCTCCTCCCTTATTTAAATTTTATCCAAGTCAATGCAAAACCATGCACACTGTGCTTCCTTTCTAAATGCTGGTACCATTCAGTAGTGAGATGCACTCCAGTGAGTGACACCCATCATACAGAAATGGCATGTCCTCACTATCTGCTGGACATGAATCTTGTGCTAGCACAGGCCTACTGACAAGAGGAATGAGCATGCTTGTTCTAAACTGAATGAGGATGTTAAATGAAAAGTCTAAAAGGAGAAAATTCATTATGACACTAAATTACAGTGATTGCTCCTTGATTCTATCATGTTGCCATGGAAAACATTGAAACCCATGAGAAAATTTATGTGAGATACCAGTATTGTTAACACGGTTTTATTAATTTTTCCACCTCAATACATTACTACACTGTTGAATCTAGCAATTTTCTACTATGTCAGCTGGAATCCTAAAGCTTCCTCCTTATAAAAGATCAAATTGAATAGGTTATGACTGCCTGATTTCAGATATTCTCAAAGGTAAGAATCTCCTGGGACATTTTACAAATGAAAGCTTTTACTAATGAAACACATAACAGGCAGGTGTGATGCAGGATGTATGAATACATCCTTCTCTCAGTTATAGACTTAAAGCTTGAAAGAAATATTAGGAAACAGTTAAAAATCTTTAATTTAGCGTGTCTTAAATAAATTGGGTGCTCTGACAGACTTAGTTTGGATTGGGTTCTAAGGCCATAAAACCTCAGAACTCTTAAAAATTCTATCTCATGACAGCATGGGCAACACTGAGCATGCCAACCCTTAAATGAAAGACCCATTGAGTGAACCTTTGCATACTCTGCCTAAGGAAGCATTTATAGTACAAGCAGACAGTATTAGAGACCAGAAAATCCTCAGAGAATTGCTCCTTCCTTGCATCTCTAGTCTCAGTTTGACATTTCACCACCAAAGACTTGCTACAGGACACAAAATCATGGAGAAAGACAGTTTTTGCTAGATCAGTTTCCCACAGACTGATTAGTTTTAACTCTGACCTTGGGGCTACCAAAAGCAGTCTTAGCTGTATGCCATTAACTTCCAGGGATGTTTCATTAATCGTAGGTCATGAAACAATTAGGTAAATGTCTTCAGCCCTGAAACACAACCAGGAGTATGTTGTAAGGGTGGGATACTGAACTGACTCTTCACAAAATTTTCTCCACCTTAGGGTTTCCTCAACATTGCAAAGTGGAACCATTATGCTCGGTACATTTGCACTTCTATTCAGCAGGACACTGAGCTTTCCTTGGTGCAGAAAGGTACAAGAGGAAAAACAGGCTTGAGTAGCTAAATAAAATGGCGGTTGTGTGTACAGAATACAGACACATACATGCTCATAACATGAATCACTCCCATTCTCTCATCTGTATGCTGTTGCTCTTCTCTAATGATGTTTCCACTTCACCTGTGACTCTTTCTGAAGAGGAGATAGACAACAGCTGGTGTAATAAAGCAAAGTAAGGGGAGTACAGCTATTACAGGAGTTAACTGATGAAGCCTGGACACCACTAGGAGCCATTTTCCATGTCACTGTGCATTCAACACAGAATCTGTGTCATCACATGGTGCAGCAGTCTTGGCAAACCTGCTTCAGAGCTGAGTCTGCTGGCACTTTGCAGCTACCATCATCCCTGCTGTTGCTGCTCTTTGGCTGCCTTTCTGCAAATGGTATTTTCTTGATCTCACCTCTGCTGCCACACAGACAGACAGAACTAAGTTCAGTTCTAGCTTATAGATACAGCCTGTCATTAGGCTGAATGGCATTATTCTGGATTTCTTTTTAGATAGTATTTGTCCACAATAGGCATCCTATTGAACAAGAATATAATGTATTTCTTCTTTAATCCTAAAATAGAAGAAACAGGTCAGGAATTCTTAAATCTCTTTGGCATAACTGTGTTAAATTCACTCAGTTCAAATGTTATTTTTTCAGTGAAGATCATTCAGCAGACAAGGAAGACCTGAAGTTCTGGCATTATACGTGAATTCTTTAAAGGCACAGCAGAGCTTACTGGGAATGGTAGTTTCTCTCATGTGTAAATCAGCTAAGGAGCCATTAAGAAATCATGCTGCTCTTGAGATAGTTTTGTATCTAACACAGGTAGTTCCTTATACATAAAACTGTATTCACTACTGTGAATATTTGGTTATGAAACAGGGAAGGCATAAAGACACGGCAGCTCCTGGAACATGCCAAATGTTGCAAGATAATTTGTTTTTCCTACTGTACTGGTCCTTTTCTGCATAAAAAAAATACATCTCATTAAACTGTTCATCATTTTACCATTTTTGGTAAAAGTCCTTCATGGTGTGACTGGGAAACATGTTCTTGAACTGCATGTTGAGGATTCTTTTCTTGTTTCTTTACTAGATCTCCATGTAGCCAAAGCTGGGCAGGTCTTGGGGATGAATTCCCACTTGAGAAATAAACTTGCACGCATGTTTCAAGGTGCTGACAGTAATGGGTTGGTTTACACAACCAGCACTCTGACACAGGTCTGCAAGTCTTTTGGAAAATGAGATTTAAGAGTTGTCTTTGCCATACAAGTGTCACCTTACCGTGCTAGGACAAAAACTGGAAGAGTAACAACCCTGCAACAAGGTATCTGCAGGGAATTAGGGCTGCTGGGTTGGTATTTTTTTCTTCCTTCTGTCAAGGCTTGCATAAAAGGAAAGCAATAGTGTCTGTACAACTTTTACTTCTAGGAAATTTCTTGTCTCTGAAAGGTTTCATCAATACTTGTGCTAACCCACTATTATATATGTGACAACAGCTTTAATTTACAAAGAAAAAAAGAAGTGTGATCTTTTGGTGTAGGTAAGAAAATTACATCCCTTAAATGTTATTATTTCAGCAACTGTAGTTTCAGAATCCAGCTGCGTCTTCTCTGCCTTTCTCCATGATTGACAAATCTTTCAGATTCATTTTTGCTGCCTTTGACACAATTTTGCACTTCTTGCATTGTCTACCTTGTGTTTTAATCCCCTCCTGCTCCTAGCTATCCTGCTGCCGGAGGAAATCTGTGCCATTTATGGATTATGCCATTTTTGGAAAACCTTTCCCATGACAGAGGGACCAAAGGGGCAAAGCTCATTCCTTCCACTTGTGACAGACACATCAGATACACAAAACATGTGGACACGCATAAACTTCACTGGATGTTCATGCAGGCGAAAACCACACTGACGACTGGCTTACAAACTACCCTCAAGCATTTACTTCTCAAGCAATCATAAGACTTCCCCAGTACTAATACCAAGTAATTTGCATCTAGCATGTTTGGACTAACGTAATCAACTTGATATAACTATATACTTTAAACGGCACGGTGGGACAGCAAGAACAGTGCAGTGCGACTTGGAGCAATTTTTACTCTAAACTTTACCAGACATTGTCTGGTTTAGTTTATCTTTATGGCTGGTTCTTTAGCTTCTGGCAAGGCAAGTATTTAAAAAATGAACATATGTTGCATAAAATGACAATGCATGTAAATTAGTTATTTTACTCCAACACACATTTCTAGCATAGCCCTTTTTCTGCAAAGGAATCTCTATTGCTACGAATTCTGATCATATTCTGTGAAGTCGGTGTGGCCATTTCTGGTAAAATGCAGCTGCATTTCACAGGTTGTTCATTACCTGCAAATGCAGGTAAGTAACCTATACGAAGTAAAGATGAACTTTCAGATAACTGATCTAATGAGAACGGAGTTTATTGTAGTAAATAGTTCTTTGTGAGTTAGGGTTTATAAACTGTTTCTGTGAAAGATTCAGTTTTACTGAATATCTCATTCCTGGATGTGAGTTACTAACATGCAAAGCAGGTGCTAATTGCTGCTCCGCATTATAAAGGGCTGTATACAGATCTCTTGTTAAGCAATGGCAATGAAATACAAAGCATTGTGGTTAATAGCTCTAAAGAGTGCTAAGAATAATCATACTATTTGCTTACTCTTCCCCAAATAACCTTCCTGAGTGGATTTTTGTTCTTAAAAACTGAAGCCGAATGAGAGAAAACAGAATCAGATCTGCCTGAAATGTCAAATCTTAGGAGCACAGCTTGGAGAGCAGACAGATGGACCTAGCAAAAAGCAACTGCATATGAAAGTGCTATAATCCGTTGGAGCAGCATGTTAGTCGAGAACAATCAGATTCAAAATTGTTCCTCTGAAATTTTCTTGCTGGCAACCAAACATTGTGACTTTTGTCATCATGCTACAAGGATGAATCAGATGGGTGACAAGAGCCAGGGAGTGGAGAGAAAGCAGCAGATGTGAAGAGAGAAAAGGAAAGCCAGCACAAAATGCTGCTATCGTTTATGAGGGGAGGTAGCGATTATGGCATTAATCAACATTCCATAATCGATGGCAAAAATTCTGAGGAATACCTATTCATCTTTATTTATGCATATGCCACTCCTTTACAGTATTATCCCTGGGAGTAGTTTCTAGGCTATAAAGATTGTTGCCATGAAAAAAAGATAATTGTAGTTCATGACCTGGAGGCCAAGGTAGTGCATAATAACACTATTGTGTTCTGGGATGTACAGAGAGCTCTATAATGAGGGTGAAATGTAACCAAATATGCTATTCCAGCGTAAAGTCAACAATGCGTTTTAACAGAAAATTCTAGCTGTGCTATTAGAAATATGCTTTTGCCAGGATGTAATTACACAGAAAACTAAATTATATCACAAAAGTGATAGCATTCCTGACATCAACAGCCAAAAAGGTACCTTACCCCAAGAACTTACCAGACCTGTGAACAATGAAAAGTTGTGTTGCAGGGCACTTCGTCTGGGACAGAAGTCCTGCCTTTGAGTGCAGAATGCTTAACTCTTTCCTTGCCTCTTGAGCAATGTTTTCTGTCTTGCACACTCCATAACTATGATCAATATCTGCCATTTTTGAGACTGGGAACTATTTCCCAGTATAGTACTAAAATATTCTGGTTATAAGCTTTAAAATTATCTAAGAGAGAGTCTGGCTCAGCAAACTTTGAGCCTGCTGTTTCCAGAAGGCTTCAGCTCAGCTCATAGGATAAGGAGGCCTCAGGGACACTTTGCTGTTTTTGGCAAGGACCACACTAAAAACCCAAACCTATTCTGATTTCTCTTTACTGGTTGTGATTTCAATTTCAATTTCCAGCATACAGTTAGAAGAATACTGTGTTCTTTTGTTGTCTTCTTGTTTACATATACTTACAGATAATAAGCTGCATCACACTAAATTGGAAGGTGGCATGCTATTTAGAAGAGTATTAGAAGTTCATGGGAAGTTTTACTTAAAGATATAGTCTGCACCAGGTTCCCCTGGTGGAAAAGAAAAAGTGCATTTAAAGCCATAAAACGATGATCCATTTGTATTGCATGGTATCTGGATATACTGGATTAAGTTACTTTTTGTGATGCTATGTGGCTGAATATAACCAAGTATAACCATATGGCCTATGAAGTAACTTGAATAAGACTCGCCTTACCCTGGGAATAGATGCTGCTTATTTATGATCCCCCCCAAAAAATCTATGTCTGAATTGCTTGCAAGTATTGCAAGGGAGCTGGGTTTTACTTTGTGGCCAGAGCAGCTGCCAGACAGAATCCTCACACCAGCTCAGCTATAAAATATACTTATAGGTCAAAGATATAGTACAATCTGAACCATGTTTATAGCTGTCCTCAGTGTTCCCTGGAGCAGAACTGTTATATATAGGAACGTTACAATGCTGTTCCTGTTTATGTTAAACTGAATGCTCTAAAGACTATCACAATATTCTGGTTAGTTCTCTGAGGAAAAGACTAATCTCAGAATAGAACTCTCCTACATACAGATCCACCCAAGGATAAAATAATCTGTTTGAAGTTATCCCAATTCATTTTTCTTTAGCCTTAGTTCCTGTCCTCTGTCTTTGACAGCTAATTCTTTCCTATTCTTTTGCACTGTAGTTTAATCACATAAAACTACACAAACACATCTCACATATTTCAAATGCTCGATATTTCTGGTTTCCTTCTTATAATGATGATCTGTAAATCCTAGAAGCTTTCATGATAAAAGTTGAAAGACTCCACTAGCACATCCATGTTTGCCATTTTTAGCAGTAGTTGGATGTTCTGTGGCAAGTGAATAACACAAAGATGAGCCACAATTACAAAGATAAGGTTTAAATCATAGTTACTTCTGGATTAGTCTGAATATCAAGCTTGGGAACAGGCTATGTCAAAAAGATACAGAAGTTTGAAACTGTTGTCCCAAGGACTAAATAAGGATTGAATATACAGTTTTCAGTCAAACCTCTTGAAATATCTTAACTATTTTTAGCTTCTAAGGCTGTGCAAAGCTGAGTACTAACAAGACACTGCTGTGAGAACAGAATTGGAGCACACTGAGCAGCAGTTGATAGCTGACCCTCTTTTCTTTATTCTTCATTGTCAGTAACACCCACAAAATTCATATTTTAAAATAAATAAAAATGAATAAAAGAAAGCTGTGGATTGATCTAGTTGTCAAATACAGGTAACAGTTATTGTTTTAAATCATGATTAATAGTGATGTTTCTATTAAAAATATAAGGAAAAAAAATGCATGTTCTGGTTCTTGACTATCTTAGTGGAAATAGCTTTACCATCAGGTACATCATGTCTCAGTTGCCTCTGAATTGAGTTCTACTAGCTAGAAACCAATGGCTAGGTAAGTAAATCAAAGGCAGTATTTCTGATGAATGTCCAAAGGCAGATCTACATGACTCCATGTTGTAGACCTATAATTAGAAAGTGCACTTTAAATTCAAATATTGTATCAACTACCTGTTGACTTTATTAGATCAGTACATTTTTATGACCTATTAGATTTTTGGGAGGCATCCATAAAGATCTAAGTCTCTGCTGAGCATATAAATCTAGGCATGATGAATTCTATTTCATGACAGAGATTTATGCTTAAAAAAGAGAGAGAGAGAATATTTGGCATTAATAATTAAGATATTTGCAAATTTCCTAAGGATTTACTTGTCTATATCATCTGAAAGTTACTCTATTTTCAACTAGTTTTATGTGATTTCCAAAGACTGAACATCTAACTTCTCTGTTTTGCTAAATAAGGAGAGATATGTGAAGTTATATAACCTAATTATGTGCTCACGTGTAGATGTGCATGTACATGTAAGAAAGTTGCTCTCTACTTTTCATGCAGTGACCTGTCAATCCATTTATAGCTCTCTTTTCTCAATTATTTGCAGTCAGAGTGTTCCCACAGATGCCAGTGTTAGAGGTATCAAGCCCTATTCATGTATACGTACATGTGGGATTAAAAGAGGTAGATATTGGTTTCCCTTGTGCCCAAGGAATTTATTTTTGAGACTTGTTTCACCTACAGAAGGAGCCAAATGCCTGAATTACTTAGACTTAATTATTATGATAGTATAATAACAGATATTGAATTCTTATTCACGTCTGACAGTAAAATGTAGTGATGAAACAGGCAGGGAAAAGGAGAATTAGAGGTACAGAAATGTAATAATGATTATTCATACTTAGAGGTAAACATCAAAGCACTGAGTACTCTGTTCTTTTCACAGTATCTTCCATTGTCACTCAGTGTGTTCATAAAATGTAATTTGAGTAGGTGGCAGAAAAACAAAGCAACCAAAACCATGAACTATTAAAAGCAAACCTTTGATCTTGTTACTACATATCAAAAAGCTCAATAGTAAGACACTAAATAGGAAAATTCATGGAAATTATGTTTTTTTGACCTTTGTCCTTTGAACATCAGTGACCGACAAGCACAACTTAAAAGGAACGAAGACATGCAAAGCCTGTCCAGGTTCTTTAATACAAGCTCATCCTTCTCAGAAAGGCAGACCCCTGCATATTCCATTATTAAAGCTGAAACTAACTAAAATGGTGCCTCCTTTGTGTCACAATTTACAGCAGACTGAGGATGTGCAAATCCTGAAACTGCAGATTTATTTTCACTAATTTCATCAAACATGCATCTGTGAGGGAAATAGGCATAGCCAGAACTATTCCCAAAGAACAGTTTCATAAATTACATGTGTTCTGCACAGACTTTCAGGCACAGACTAAACATTCATCAACCCTTCCATGGATTTTTTCCTCAGGTACTTTTATTTTATTTTTCTCTCCCCTTTGTCTTGGAGAGTTGAGCCATTTCCTTCATAAAATAATCATCTTTTTGAAATGAGAAAATAGAATCTTCTGACAACTGTACATCAATATGGTATTCAAGCTACATAAAATAATCCCAACATCTGCTTCTTTGTCAATTTTCCAAACCCTAACCTACTATTAATATGCCAGAAAGATGGCAAAACCAACTATCTTGCTATGTGGATCCTTCTGACTAAATGAATGCAATAAGGATGTGTGTCAGCTTTTGTGACAACATAGAATGAGTGGAAAAAATAGTATGAAAAAGAATCACAACAACAAAAAAAGAGCATATGCCATCAATGAGCAAACATTAAAACCAAACTCTGGCCAAATAATGTTAAGAACAGTGGTTTATAAGAACAGACTTGGAGCATTCTGTTTATACAATTAAATCGCTTACAAGATGGATTCTTGTTCGTTTTGAAATCCTGGCTTGACTGATATCAGCTTGAAACAATAATCTTCCTATGAGTGTATCCATTATTAGAGGGCAGCAGTTTAGTGTTAGGAAGTCTGAACTGAAGACTATTGTGATGTAGTCATGAAAGAAGATTAAGCATGTTCCACTACATGTGACTATTTTGTGCTATTTAATGTGAAAAGCAAGTCATATGCAGCTGTCTCCCTATAACTCTAATAGTTCCCTTTGCCTAGAACTTGTGAAGTTGCAATGACTGAATTACAATGATTACATGATTGCACTGACTCTTTTTTTTTCTTTTTTTTTTTTTTTTTTTTGCTATCCATTGTGGTATATGACGAGGTTTGTTATCTAAAGACTCTCAAGATAATTGTTGCCTGAAATTTCTTACAAAGAACTTTCACTGTAAGTGATAGAATTCTAAATATCAAAATGTAGATGAGAATGGAAAAAAAATTAACAACGTAGTGAACTTTTATGATAGAACATCTTCTAATTACAATAACACACTCCAGGGCTCAAATTATCAAATGATAATTTACACCTAGGTGATTTGACAGCACTCGGCCTTTGGCCTTCTGCCTAACAACACAATAGGCGTAAATCATTACCAAGTGATTCACACCCTGTCATGTCTTATTGCTTAATTAATTTGTCTAAAAGGCTTTCCATGAGAACTTTTAGCAAATGCCTTTGTTGTACATCTTTCAGTATGGGGGTCAGTACCTACCCTCTGTCATTCTCAGTTCACTTTTTGGCCTCTTGTGTTTTAAATGTGTCCAGGAAATTTCTGTTTTTACTACACAATCATTTGATTTAATGGTTCCATTTCACTGTCTTCTTTTAGGTAAGTTTGTCTGTTGTTCTCTGGCTGCTCTATCTGTGGATCCATGCATGGAGACAGAACTCATGCTGAGCTTTAGAGTGCTGATCTAAGATGTCACTGGAAAACTGCACTCAGAAAGTTAAGATGCTATTATTCTTGCTGATTAGCAACTGTTTGTTTACTCAGAAAGGAATATCAACTTTCCACATAAGCTTAGAAAAGGTAAAACAGTATTGTTGAGTTAGACATTAAATTTTTTGAACCGAAATATTGTATGGTGCACTCTTGCAATGATCCAACCCTAAGCCCCATGAGAGTTCTGAAGAGCAAACAGTAAGTCTGATGACACAAAGGAAAAGTTAAGTAAGTTCATAAGTAATATAACAACTGATGGACATTGAACAGGATGAACCAGCTGAAGCCTCCAGTCTTTAAACTACTCACTGCTGAAAACTAGAATGATTATCCAACAAGAAGGTCACTCTAGTTTGCTCTTTTACTCTACCCTCAAAATTTGCTCCTTTCTTGAGATAACTCTAGATTAGATGGAACGAGCATGAAGGAATATTTTATGTTCTTACGACACTGATAAACAGAATTTCCCAGGGACCAGTTTCTCCTAGAAAAGACAATGGAATTAAAGGAAATGTCAGCATTTGTGACAACAATCCTTTTTTTCTACGTGCAAATATTTGATGAGAACTTCTTTGATACCATTTTACTGATCATCTTTTTTTTTATGATGAGATCATGATTTTACTCAGACTTCATCACATAGATGAAGAGCACCTGGGCTGGAAACTGTCCATGGACTACTTCAGGCCTATCTCAGGTCATGAATAGACACAAAGTTTTTATTGTCCATACAAGTGAATGTAGAATTAATTTTCTATCCCAGTGTCATTTGTTGTTTTGGATACATCTTTGATTTTTGTTAGGAATTTATATAGGTGAATACTCTTTCTAAGACGCAAGGTGAGCAGTATATATTTTACCACTGTTTGCATTTAGCAGAGACCTTCCTGAACACTAGCTGACCCAAATGCTCAAGAGAGGTGTTCAAGGTTACCAAGCTCAGCTGTTCAGCAAGGATGGGCCGGACTATCCAAATACCTAACATTGCATAGAACATTCAGACAAGCCCAACAGCAATGACTTTAATGGCAGTTGCACAGAGATCTAGATGCTCTGTTAGTTCCTTTTCTTTTTTAAAAAATAAAAAAAAAAAATAATTCATTGTCATTTCATCCCCTACAAATGCTGGAAAAGTACCCACAAGGCTAGTGGCCAAGCTGAAAAGAAACTTCACAGGGACCACCCAGAATCTGTCCTTAGTGATCCAGGGCAACAGAGCATTAAAGGAAGATTTTCTTTTTCCTTTGTTTTTGTCTTCAACTTCAAAAGGCAAAAAAGAGTCTTTTAAGCACTTACACAGCTGCTCAGACACTAGCTTGCTCTGTCAGTCAGCTTGGCCCATGCTTCCTGGCTTCTCTTATCTTAATGCTGAGCTCTTCAGTAGTGACATTGAGTTCTCAAACAATGCACCACTTTTTTATTAAAAATTACATCAGATCTGGATGTTTGGATTCTGAGGATGCATGTATCTCATTTCTGCTCATTTACTGATTCTCATTCTTAAAAAATGCACTGGAAGATATCATTAACTGCAGGAACTTCTTTATTTCTTTGACTTCTGATTCTTGCACAGATCAGCCACATTTCTGCTCACTTCACAGAACATTCTGAACATGAAGCAGTAAATGCAGCTTTCCCTGGTAAAAGATGTGTATCTGCCATTTGCCATAACTGCCTTTTAGATGACAACCAATTGGCAGTTATCCTCTTTCTGAATTCAGATGATCCCTGTTTTGCAAGTGGGCTTGGTTACACAAAAAACAACAAAACAAAACAACCAAACCTCAAAAAGGAAATTGAAATAAAGCCATCTTAAAAAAAAAAAAAAAAAAAAAAAAAAAAAGTGGTAGATGATAATATCTCCTTCAGCTCTTTATTTGTACCAAGACTTTAAGACTGAGTGTCTACTCAGATAAATTTTACTATTGTTGCACCTGGTAAGCTAAACAAAGACAGCATGATTGCAGAACTGCAATTGAATGTCACTAGAACAACATGGTACAGGTAGAAAACTTACTTTGCAATTCTTATGTAAAACATATGTGCAGGAGATTGAAAAAAAAACACCAACTTTTAACATTAGCAGAATAGAATATAGTGTCCAAGTGATAAGAAGGCCTCTATCATTTTTCCATTTGAATGGAAATTCCAGATTAGTAGTGTTTGAGATTAAGCAAACTTTCAGGCTCATATCTTACATCAGAACCCAGGAAACTGTGTAGCTTACAAGGAAGCCTTGCAAAAGAGATGATTCATGCAGCAGATCCAAATGTGACATGAGAGCTCAGGTTGACTTCTGAATCTGATGCGCTGATTTTGATTAGGAGATTTATCCAAGGGCTTAAGATAAATAATTTTCCCTGTTCTTTTATTCTATTTTTTTCTCATTATAGTTAATATCATCAGAGCAATAGAAGCTGAAAAGAGCTCATTTGATTTAAATGCCTTAAAAGCACCTCTAAATTGTGCCTGTATCAAATTTGCATGCCAGCCATCTGCACAAAAAACCTTGTCTTTGCTCCAGTGAAGCTGACTTGCTGAACTTACAGTCTCTGGATTTGTACTTCCGTGTGCCACTGCATGGTTATTTGTGCAAGCATGGTCAATAGGAATAGCAGCAGCTGCACATGTCCATCTGAGGGCAGAATGCATCCTTAATCTTTAACAATAATAGTGGCAATACTTAACATTTAAATAAGCCTTTTCATCTTCAAAGCCCTCTGCAGCACACAGATTCCCCCAACACCTCTCGGTTGTGGATATTATTAGCAGCATTTTACAGAAAGAATTATGGGTCAAAGAGAAACAATGCAAGTTGTCCAGGGACAACTGTGAGATCACTGGCAGAGAGACTGTTATCAACTGTCATCACCTGGAAAATCAGTTTAGAGACCATGAGAAAGAATGGCATACAAACCTATTCAAAGAACCACAAAGAGATCTGTGCGACGCTGTTCTTTCCTAAGGCTTTATGGGGGTGTATCCCAATAATCAGCTACTCTAATATGAGAAAAAGAGGGTTTCTTTTCAACTGGTGGAAGCCATCAGGAATTCTCCTGCTGCTAGTTCAGGATGTTGCTCAGTATATTGTGATATAGATTAGATTGATTTGTTGCAGAAAAGTGCAGCATACTGCAGTGAAAATGAAATATCACCTGGGTTTGGCTCGACTGCACATTGATTTAAACCACTCTGAACTCAACTGCAGCTATCTAGAGATTTTGGATCAAGCCATCCTGCTAAAAACCTATGACCAATTCTTTTATTTTTAAAGGATTCTGTTTTCACAGGAGCAAATTCCTGTGCAGAGACCAAAATGCTGTACCAAAATGATATTGCTAGAGTAGCTGAAATACTAATGCCACATCCTGGATTGTATCTCTGTCAGATACATGGCATGTTTTTGACCTAAGCTTTTGGGAATAGCATGACAAAAAGACTTTTCAAAAGCAGCAATAAAAGCAATCTTATTCGAAATTCGTTTGTAATAGTTGAAAAAACCTCAACTTAATCTGTATTAGCCTGCTATTCAGTCCACATGAAGTGAAACCATCACTGCACTGCCATTATCACTCCACTGGACACAGAGTAATAAATGGAAAGAAATACACTATGTGCTCACTGAAGGACCTGATCCTAAAGAGAGCTGCTATTTTCAAGCCAGGAATCCTCTATGTTCCCTTGAATTCAGTGAGAAATCTGGGATCTCTATAGCTAGTGCACTGCACTCTCTACTTAAAAACTCTGTGATAAATGTATTGGGAAAAAAAAAGATTGAAAGGAACACTTGCAAAATATATTTACCCACTTTGATTCTGTCCTTATGTCTCAACTTAACACAGTATATTTGGCAACATAAAGGCATGGCAGCTCAACACTATGTGAAAAACAAAAGTGCTGTTTATTTTGTATAGGATTTGTGAACTGCATAAGGTTAAGGATATTCTGCAACAAAGAAGCACTATATCCATTCAGAAGAGAATTTGCAGTTAGATTCTTCCAAGCTGGTAATCTGATAAATACAGACTAGGAATGTATTACTCCAGTGGTATAATACTGACTGAAAGGATGTTTAATTTCCTAGGGAACTACACCTAATACTAGAAAATTTATCAGCCAAAGTGCTGCTGATTTTTCCCCCGTTCTGTATTTACAAGACACAGTTATAAGCACACCACTTGCTCTCTAATATTCCTACAAAAATGACAACCATCTGGGTGCTGGGGTGGGTGCACTGAGCCCTAGGGTGCCTTTAGCCAGTTCACTTGAAATCTCGAATCTGTCCTATCCTATCACCCAGCAGCAATGGAACATTTGTTCCCCGAAGGGCCGGCACTCTGCCAGCAGCAGGTGTTAGGCTGTCCTCTGGGATGAAGGCAGCAGGCATGAGCACTGATGTGTGCCTATGACAAGATGTTGCAAATCTGCTCTCATAGCGACGGTGACAGCATCTGGGACAGTGTTGTGAGTCACCATTCTGTAACCATTAAAAACCAGTTGCCATTCCTTTCATAATAATAAATTAAAATATCATTCCAAAGTGTGCTGGTTTCAGGAAGAAAATTAAAGAACGTATGGTGGATAAACACATGTGTGTACTGGCACATACATAGCTTTGCAGCATGTATTACCAAACTGTGTCCGGGTGATTTTGTTAGAAATTAATAGATATAATTGATAGGAAAGGTTTGTAGCTACTTTTCAGGAGGCATTTTTAAATGTTCATAGAATAAAGTCAAGTAGAAAATGTTTAAGGGAATTAAAGTTTGCAAACTATTAGGAACATATATTCTTTTGAATTAATGCTTTATAATCTATAGACAATTTTAAGACAGTTATCTCTATTATAAAGTCCAGATGCCCAAACCATTTAAGTTTTAGACAGCATTTACACAGGTTGAAGTTGTTTCTTTTGCTGATATCCAAAGCTAAGCTTTTCATATGTGGCATTTCATAAGAAGAGTATTTTTATCAATATCTGCGTGGAAACAATAATAGATTAGCAGTAGCTGTCTGTTTCCAAAATGCTTGTTTTGAAAATGCTTGCATAGATCTGTAGGCAGGTACACAGATATTGTTTCTGCGACCTCTTCCCACGGAGATCATATTCTTCTACCTCAGTTTATTCTGGATTTGAATTTGGATTAAGCATATTTTAAACAGTCTCAAGCAAATAATACAGCAAATGTCTAAGTGATACTATTCTTTAATTTCTCTGGAGCCTTGCTTCAGCCTGGTATGCTTATCTTCCTAGCAATCTAAATCCGAGACCTTCCATGTTATTGACCTTTGCTGATCATAACACATGGGGTTGATGAACTCAATGACTGGGCCCCCCTTTCACTAGCAGTCTTTTGTCAGCAAGGCCACTGCTTTAATTTGGACTGATCTTGACCCAGTTCAGATCAATGGCAGAACTGTTAATGATGTCAACAGAGCCAGGATTTCACCCTTGCCCTCCACACTTACAATGGTTACCATTATCATGAAGACATTTTATAAGTAGTGTTCACCAACATTAGGAGCTTCAGAAAGAGAGAACTCATTCGAGGGTTGATGCCTCAAGTCACATTATGCACAACATGATTTAGTCCAAGCAGCTTTTATCATCACTAGCTTTTCCCCTCTGTCCATGCTTAGTCTTCAATTCGCTTAACAATCTAATGTTTGCTGCTTTTAGTCTACCAAGTCAGACATTAGCACACCTTTTTCCTTTTTCATGTACCTGTAAGCCCTGTATTTGAAGACCAGCCTTGTAATATCCCATGTACATCTGAAGTGCAGGTAGTTTGGCCCTGCCACATTTCTCTCTAGTGAAAAACAAGTTTCTTTTTAAAGACAGATGTGAAGTTGTTTTGCAATGGCAAACTCTGAGAACATTCATTCTTATTGTCTCTTTTATGCTTTCCTTTTTAAATGAAAATACACTCTAACCCCCCCCCCCCCCCCCCAAACAAATGAAATGTGCAAAATGGAAGCAGGTTTTGGGGTTTGGACCATTTTGAAGAGATTTGTTAGTAGAAGAGTTTCAGTCAACAATGCATTCAAAAATACAGAAAATTACTCTAAATGGCAAAGCTTTTTTTGCTTTTTTGCTTTTTTTTTTTTTTTTTTTTTTTTTCCTGGTCAAGGAAGCTGTAGAATTTTCCCTCAGAAAAAAATTATTTTGCTTTCAAAATTTGACCAAGGCTTATAAGAAGACAAAACCTTTAAAAATTATACCTGATATAGAAAGGAAAAAAGAAATTAATTCTTTCAAGGGCAAATTATAAATTCTGGGTTAACACAGAGAATATTTTTCTTATTTTTATTTTGTAGTGGAATTTAAAAATCCATTGATCAATAACTTTTACTTTGTGGAGCAAGCACAAAAATAAACAGTGAGAGCTAACTGTAGAAGCAGCATCACACAAACACCTAACAGCCAAAGAGATCTTACTTTAAACTACTTCATCTATATTACTACTACTGAGGTTAAATGTACGTAAGACATGGCTGCATTGCTCACTAATTACTAAGTGTCTGAAGCATAAACCTAGCAATACAGACTGAAAACATAGCTTACTTGTGAATACCAGACAAAAAACCCAACAGACAACAATATTAAGAGCAGATATAAGTGCAGCTAATGTTCTTCTCTCTCTTTTTTTTTTTTTTATTAGCTGCTGGCTTTGTGCTTTGCTAAATCACAGCATCAGATCTAAAAGGCACCAATTACCAAATCACCTCCTTGACCCCTGCCAAAGCTCAGCAATAAGCACATCTCAGCTCCCTGTCCTTCAGATTTTTCAGCTGAGGACTGGCGATTTCTTTCTGTCTCGCACATCATTCACTCACCTCCTGTGCGTTTAAGATCAGATTTTCAAGGCCAGGCATGTGTATTTGTGCATGTACATCTACATGCATCAACATCTGAATATCCAGCTCACAGTTCAGAAGAAAAACAATATTGTTCCAATGTGAATAGGATACAAATAACTCCAGAGAAAGCTGAATGATTTATTTAAATGTTTGACAAAGAAACCACATATTGCGCCTTTTTGATGGACTAGCTGTGGGTCTGCTTTAAAAAATAAATAAATAAATAAAGCCTTTGCTGTAAATCAGCAGCATGAAGAATTCTAACATGAAAACAAAAGCAAATTATTTAAAGAACAGCCTGTTCCCTAAACTGTTACTGTACTTTGTGCCAAACCACATTTTGTGATATATCATGTACAACCTCCTCTTGCATGTTTTACTGTTATACTTTATGTGACTTGGAGTGAGAAAACCCTGATAGTTTTGTCTTAGACTCACCACTGCCACCAAAGACAGGTCCGCTCGTAGATCTGGATCGCAATGTGACAACTTCTTCCAAAGATGATGACTCTGAAAGAGGTGGAAAAGTGTTTGTTTACTTGGCAATGTGTACAAAAAGAAATCCGAGTTAAGAAGAAACACGAATTTAGAGTGGATCTGTTTCCCTTCATGAAACACTTGGTGGACACAGAATGTCAATGACCTTACTTGTGAAGTGCAACACATGCAAAGTAAGGCTACTTCATTCTCATACAGGCCTAGAATAAATGACTGTGAACTAAGCTTAGATGTGAATTTAAAGCATATCAATTAAAATTACTTCCTGTACTCAAGCAGATCTGCAGAGGTACATGTAAAATAATTTATTTCATGCAGGGCCACATTATATCACATTTACCTCAAGCATATAGGCAACTACTGCAGAACAACTCACATCCACCAACTTCACATTGAAATATATGCTGGAATATTTTTTTATGTGCCTCTATCTTCTGTCTTTACAAAACTGATCCAGATTTATTTTCTTACATGTAACTAGAAGGTCAAGCCTTTCAGTAATAGGAAGAGATTCATGTGTCAGAAAACAAAACAAAACAACAGGCCTGACAGACAAGTAAGCAATGAAACAATATCAACAATAAAAACAACAGCAAAAAAGAACGAGGATTGGAGTAATTTTTATTAACAGTGATGCAAGCACTCAGAAGAAGGTATTTCCAGGGTAAAACTTCCCACATTTTTTAATTAGAAAAAGAGTAACTAAAAATTAAAGTTAGAAATTTGTTCTTACTGCCCAAATACTTACCGTTTTGAGAAAGGCCTTGTGTCCTACTTGAGCTCAAACTATACTTATACAAATACTTTTAAGTGGAGTAGTTAAACCACTTTGTTATCAAGACAACTCGAATACTTCTGCTTCTGCTTGCCTACAAGCTTGCTGGATTTCAACCCTTTGGGTTGAAATTCTCCATGTTGTGGAAGGCTTTCCTGAACTGACTGGGGCAAGTTAATAGCCTTTTAAAAGAATTGCATCAAGAATGTGTTCTTGGCAGCTGTAACTCCTGTCTGATGCAATCCATTTGGGGTTAGTATTGTATTTGTCTCCTTGTTCCATCAGCAGTTGAAAAGGCACAGTTAACTAATGCTGACGTAGAACCTGTTTCATGTGAAAACAGTAGGACAGACCTGGTGGAGTCAGCCTAGTACTGCAGGCTGGTGGGTCAAAGAATGGAACTGAGATTCAAGGTGTGGAGACATCTAAAGAGACTGAGTGCTGCAGGAGAGAGGAGGCAGGCTGAAGGAATATCTGGGATCAAATACAGGAGGAAATACCAGTGGGTCAAAGGAAAGAAGTAAAAGGCTGGTTTTTGAAAGGATGTGAGTGCAACAAACTGCAATTGGAAGCCTAGGGGGAAAGCATGTGCAAGCTGTCACTGCTGTTAACTGCTCCATTAGCTCAGGTAGAGGTCCATGGTATGGTACAAGAGGTCCCTGATTTGGGAGTGACCCACAAGCATGTCAGCGTGATGCAAGATATGTTTCCCATTTTATTTATGAGCCTCTCGGAAAAATGACAGGCAGAAACTATACTAAAATTAGATATATTCCAATGACAAGGGCTCGTGGGAAAGGAGATTACAGAATGAATTTTGCTCCTTTAGTTATAATATAGTTCTCTCTGTTCATACACATTTTATCTTTAATAAAAAAATCTAATGCAATTTTTTTCTACAAGACATTTGTCTGTATCTGCATAATTCTGATCTACTTTGGGATGAATCAGTGTTGTGTTGCAAAGTAAATTCTTTCAAAACTCTCTTTACTGGGAAATGGGAGATAATAAATGAGGTAGAAATTCCTGGGTGTGATAGCAGAGGCTCATAGTTAAATCCACTGAAGACTGAGATCTTAATTTCCTAACTGCTATTACTAAAGTCATCATGTCGTAAAAAGCAACTCAGACAATCAATGATAAATGGAGATTTATACGTACCTTATTTGCAGGGGTCCTGACTTCATATTCAATGGCTGAAGCATTTAAGGGTCATTCAGCCTGTTGCTTCGTATTTTTGGGGTTTTTTTTTTTTGTTTTGTCTTGTTTTTGTTTTTGTTTTTTAAATAAAAACACTGAAACTATAAAGTTGTTACACTCTAGAATTCGCTTTTGTACACACTACTACTGTGATTTCAGTGGATTCCAAAGGGCAAAGTGACTGACTTCTGTCAGTTTGGTAATCCAGTTGATCCAGATGTTTACTTCGCTGCATTTTAAGAAAATCATGCTCTGAGGAATTCATTTTCTGCAAGGTGCTCCCTAATTACAGTATTAATATCAAGAAATGATGGCAAGTATTCCAAAATAATGATATACTAGGATACATTTCTATTTATTTATATTTTTTTCTATACCTCATTTCCCTTCACCTTCTGGCAGTTTAACAAAAATATATTAAATCATGTTTGTTGTGCATATAAATTTTAGTGTTTAAAGTACTGTAAAAGAGCCAAAGGGGAAATTAATAGCTGTGGTCAGTAAACAAGGCCTTGGACCACACATTGGACTGTAAGGAAAACCAGAAGTATGCCTGTTCCATCCATCCTTTATGTGAGTGAAAAATCATGCAGTCAAGGAAACATAGCATGTACAGAAACTGTGCAATCTTAGTTGCAGCTCTCTCATTTTTTGGTCTTTGAAATCCCTTCTCCCTTTAACATTCCTTGAATTTTATTGCAGCGTGGTTTTTCTGTGATTGGTTCTCCCAAATGGAGTCTTCTGCTGTCAGTCCCGAGCAGCAACAAAGAGGTTCTGGGAAGGAGAGAAACACTGCACAACTGTCACTTACCTGTTGACATCTGCTGGGCCAGAACCAAGCCAGAACACTCTTCTTCCTCCGAAATGCTTGCATCTGAAGACAGAGGTCTTCATCTGGAGTACCTCAGGGAAAAGAGGAGCTGTTATGGGTTATACCAGAGAATGGCATGAGGGGACCCATCCGCCATCATGGGGGGAAGCAGCTGTGCACTGGGACTCGGGGGACCACTGGTGGATGAAGAAAACCTCACGGTTCATGAGCCAACCTTGGGGATTTATGTTTGTGTTAAGGCTGGGTGAGGTACAGGGATCGCGTTCCACACCCCCAAGAAAAGGAAAACCACAGAAAGAAAGGGAGATGAAAGGGAAACAAGTAAACAAATGTGGTTTTACAGAAACTGAGGAACAATTTATCCTCAGCACAGCAAGCAAAAACTTGGAAAACATTTGGAAAAGTCAGAAAACAAGTTAAAGTTGGTTGGCAGACTCTGACAAAACTGACAGCTAAAACTACCCCTGGCACATTGACAACAGCGTGGCATCAATCTGTGTGTAACAACCTATCCTTGAAAAACTCCATCCTTGATTTAAGCTAGCACTTCCTAACCTTTTCCCTACCCAGCCTCCAAACTGCTGTGCAAAAGTTTGCACACGCGACTCAGCTCACTCACCATGGGAGGCAGCCTCTCACCACCAGCCAAGATGGCGGCTGCTCCCTCAGGGCGTGGCCCCTCTTTCCCGCCTCTGCGGTTGGCGGGAATCTCCCCTCACCACCACCCCCCCCCCAGCCGCCATCTTGCCCCTGCCCTGTGCAGGAGGGGCTGATGCTCCTCAGCTGAGCTCTGCTTCAGGACGCCGGCGTAACTCAGGTAAGCAGGGCTGATATTACTGCCACAAACTGATTTCAGTAGTCTTATGTATTCAGTTACTAAGGATATCATGATTACAGCTGACCTGACTTGACATAAAGCAAGAATAGAGTGACATAAATGCTGATTCTCTTGCACCACAACACTGGAGTGTACGCCTGCCCCACCAGTACCTAATTAGCAAAGCTTTATTTCATTCCAGGAGGTTGGGGAAAACTTTTGACTCACTTTCTTGAGGTTAAATATAAACTTACTTATAATGAACCTCCTAACATGCTTTTTTGGTGATTTTTTTCCCCTCCTCTTTCTAGACCCAGATTTAAAAAGCCCCCAGTTTTAGTTCCAAAAGGAATTGCAGTCCTGAAAATCGTTCTTGGTTTTGTTTTGTTTTCCTTCTGGAAGGCCACATATCTAATTCTCAGGTCTGAGGTCCCCTAAAGGTTTCTGTCACCGCAGAGGATCTCAGGTGGGTCTGACATACAAGTGTCATCGCACACACAGCACAGGTTGGACCTAGGACTGCTGGCAGCCCTTTCTGAGCTTCATGTTTGAGCCGAACACCTCCTCTTGTTGCATTGCTGTATGTTCTTTTATGTGGGTAATATAAATGAAGGCCATGACATTTCTTTCTGTGAAATTTTCAGCCACATCGACGGTTCGCTGCTAATGGCCAAGACATCCCTGTGCAACTAACTGTAAGTGCCTGCTCTCTCTCTTCCAGTAGATTGCTGACCATCAGATATCAGTGGGTCAAAATCACCTGAGATGCGATGGTAGCAATAAATACAACAAACCTGTACCATCTGCTGCTTCAGTCCAAGTAATAGGGGTTTAGAAGGCTGTTATCATGCAGCAACCTCACACGCTAACATACAAGGTGCCATGGAAGTTATTTCTTCCACACTGTTACTCCACCTTAAAAATAGTCTTCTGCTTTGAGACCCTTCCATGCTCTCAGATTATCTGTATTTATACAGTTCTTGTGGTCTTAGGGTTTCTGTGCTTAGCTGGATGATACGCAGATAGCCTGAGTTGTCAGTCAGACTCTCCATCTCTCCCATCCATTGCTTGAGAGGCTCACCTCATTTCTACATATTTCCTTATATAAATCCCCAAGAGATTTAGCTCAAACACCTCAAATACATTAAAGACATCCATATGTAAAATGTCACCGTCTACAAGGACTCAGCCAAAACTTGCACTGCGCAGCTCATACACATGCTATAATGACCACATTATTTTGATTACAAAGGAAAGCTGTGCTTTCTCAGTCTTGGCGTGCCTTGCTATCATTTGCTGCCGCATGCCACATTGAGGTTGATACTTAGCAACTGATGGGGGGAAAAATGAATTGCTAACATCTGTTTTATCATTTTTTTGATGAATGAAAAGCAAAATAGAGACCTTCTTTGTGCCTGGATCATTCAAAGCAATAAAATTTACACATACTACTGTCATCATGCATTGTGTTTCTAGCAAATCGAGCTCTCCATGCTTAACAAATGATTTTAGAGTTATTGCTAAGAGAAAGAGAAACCTGATATATACTGCCATACAGACTACTCAGTGATCCAGTATAGAAGATCATGGCATTTGGATCATCTGGCTGCTTGTCACTAGTCATTGTATTACATATCTTGATGCGTTTATCAGAAAAATGAAGACTACTTTTCTTTCTAATTTCTCATGTGGGAAAACCATATGAATAGTGAGTCTGCTTGGTTTACAAATGCAATAACAAATAAAAATTCCATCTTTAACACTTAGGAAACTGTCTATTTTTAGTTTGGTTTCCTATGGAAACAAGGCATCTGTGATCAGGCTGTCTCCATGCATGTGTCTGTCCTTGTGTACCCCCTAATAATTTTTGAATCTAGTGGCCTTTTCCAACCAAGAATGACATAACAAACAGAAGTCCCAAGACAATGGAATTATAGCAAATTTCATGAAAATAAGTAGCCAAAAGCCAATAATTCTATGTTGCCGAGCTGAGAGAAGGTTGCATCATGAACTTAAATTTTATGAGGCTCCTCATAATCCACAACACAACTATAGAGAAAAAAAAAAAAATCAGTCCTAAGTCACGTTTTCATATTTCACTTCAAGTTTATAAGACTCAGAATTCAGATTTAAATCCATTCCACTGCTCATGCACTTACGTGTTTAATATTTGTACAGGACTCCCTTCACTGCTCAAAGAATTAGAGTCAGTTTTCTCCCCCAAACCAGCAGAGAATCCAGTCCCAGATGTTCTTAAATTTGACCTGTCATTTGGGTCAGAGGATCAGGGTCATGTGATACTTGTCTACAAAATTAAATCTTCCCAAATGGTGCAGACTTCTGCGTCAGAAAGCTTCAGGGAATGCCTGGAAGCAAGATGTCTTTAGGAATTAACCAGTGAGCCCAGCAAGGAGAAGAAAATAGCATTGGACTCAGTTCTTCTGGTGATTAGAATATGTCAGCACATTAAGAAGTAAATGTTAAAGATTGATTATTTTTGGTTATTGGAAGAATCAAGAGGAGAGATGGAAGCAGTATCAAGGCGTGATGCTGAATAGACCTTGATATGGAAGACTTGCCAACTTAGATCATCTTGTTTCTGTTTTGCTGAACCCATTTCTTGCTGTAACTTCAGCCTTCTCAGTATTGTTCAGTGCTAGAAAACAAACACAAGAAAGAAATGTCCTTTGAGGTAAAGAACACAGAGTAGTTAGCAGCACATATGTAGTGCTTAACAAAACTGTAAACTAGACTTCCTGTCCATTTTGTACAGGGTAATCACTGTAATCTCTGAGGCAGAAGGTAGCGACACTCTCATGGCTCTCTCTGAGCTGTATCTGAAATTAAAATATACTTCTGCAAAACTGAAAATTAATAAGCCTTATCCTGAGGCAGAGCTGCTTTTTGGATCCATTTTGTGTAGAACCATAGACTTACCAGCCCAACCTGGTGCTTGCCTGGGGCTCTTTGCACTGTGCTCTGTTGTACAACGAAGCACATACAAGATATAAGCAGAAGAGCTGTGACTGTAGATGGTGTGTTATTAGGGGAGCTAGCAAGGCTAGCAAACAGGAGAACTGCAGCTTCCACTTTCTCTTGAGAACAAATGTTTTTCAGACCTGCTAGGGTCTGCAGAGAAGTCTTGGCTGATTTGTAGCTATTTTCCACTTCCTAGGCTATTAAGAACTCAATATCTTGGAGACAAATAAGCCTCTCAGTAAGGAAATGTTCTTACTAACAAGAAAACATCCTGACTGTACAGGTGCCTCCCTACAGTTCTGCCTGCTATCATGCCTCCCTTGTTGTGTCAGTCACAAAACCTCAGCTGGATGGAAGAGATAAGGATATTTATCTTCATCGTAGTGTGTGGAGGAAGAGTTCCCATGAAGTAAAGAGTTTGGATCTTCCTCAGATTAGTATAGTTGCTATACTATATATATATTTCTGTCCTGTAGCAGTCTGCTGTTACATCATCCTATTCTGGCTAATATGCCAGTAAAGTCAATTATACTGCATATTTGTTATGCTATAGATGTTATGTTTAGAGATCTCCTAAATTTTGATCTTTTATATGAGATAATAGTGAAAGTATTCAAAAAATAAGAATAGGCAGATGTCATTTTGAGATCAATTGACTGACACTGAAAGGTAATATATGTTTTTTCTTTTTTTTTTCCTTTTCAATTTCCATGCTTAACTGCATGTAAGCATGTAAGCACCATGCTTACTGTAATTCATTAAAACAAAAAACACACACAAAAAAACACAAAAAACTTTAGAAAGCAATGGATATAATTAATTTATTGATCTAGTTTCACAGGTGAAAAATGTGTTGTTGATGAAATTGTTGATTAAAACTACCTGAAAATCCATTATATCTAGCTTACTTTCCCTTACCTAATGAAGCAGATGGATATAAAATTAAAGAATGCCATATTGACCTTTAGTTGAAACATATATAGCATATAAGTTGAGACCTATAAAATAATTAATATTAATCCACCATTTTTCATTTCTGAGCTAGAGCTCTGTTACTAATAGCAGCTACATAATGTGTTGGGTGCTTTAACTGGGTGGGTGTTACACTGGAAAAGAGAAGGAAAATGCAGATTAGCTGAGGCTGTTCTCAGTGCCTTTTTTAGATTTAGAACAGAGAAAAGGAACGTGTCCACCTTCCTTCCCAGCTGCTCATACAGTTTGGTAGGTCAGGAACAGTGCATCTTTGTGGCAATATGTATAAAGGAGGAACATCAGCATGGGCAACTGCAGAAAAGGTTAAAACAGGACATGTGATAACTTCAGCAAGATGATACTCTCAGTCTTATGCTATTCTGAGTAGGGACCATTAGTACACTTGGTCTGCCCAGCATCTAACATGATAATATAGCAAAGTTATTTTACATGCTAAAGTAGCAAGGGCTATGTAAGCACATGATTGCTTGCCTAGCATGGAATTTCTCAAAATCATCCTTTGCTTTTGAAATTCACATCAACACCACTTCAAATTGACTATACCTACAATTGAGTCCAAAGACATGCAGAAAACTCTGCAACAGGATTTTAAGAAATATTCTGATCATAAACATTTTTTTCTTAACTCTTCAAAGACAGTGATAGGCCTCTTCTAAAGCTTCAGAAAGTCCTGGATATTTCTTGCATTATTTAACAGCAGCTGTCCTTCATTTTCATATTACAGTACAACTTGAGCCTCATCTTTTTCTTGGCCACTTCTTTAATGTTAGCACTTGGCTTTCAACCAGAATTTGTTTCTTTGTTTGTTTGTTCATATGTAAATACAAGAATCTAAAGCAAAATTCCATTCTTCCATTCCCTTTTGTTTGGGTCAAATGTGGATCTTTGCATTAGAGATAACCACACTCCCTTTCAGATGCAGCCCATTTCTTTAAGTATCTCGAAACTGCTCTGAAAGGGAAATTTCAGTGTGGCACCACAGAAAGATGGCACCTTTAGTGCATGCCAGAGGTCAGACTGCCAAGAGCCAGACTTTTAGTGCTCACACTAAAATCCTAATAAAGCACCAGAATCCACACAATTTTTACGTGACTCAGGGCAGCAGAGGGTGCTCCTTACACTCTTAAACATTTCAGACAACTGAAAGAACAAATTTTATTAGGCCTTGAATGAAGAGGATCCATTCAAGAGTTACTATGCCCTTCTGTATGCAGAGGATTTGTTTTCATCATGGTACAGAATGAGAGAAGTTCTAAATTATAGGGAAATTACACATAATTTCCTGTGCTTACTTTCCACGCCCAAGGAGCTGTTCCCTGTCTGCCAGTTGTTATGAAACAGAAAGCAATATCATTTTTTAATTCCATGGCTTCCTCTTCAATCCTGCTCTTGCTCACTCTTCTCAGAATGCTTTTTTTTTTTTTTTCTCTCTCTTTTTTAAAGCAAAAGTCTTTCTCATGTTTCTGCAGTTTGCACTGCTGCTTGCATCTTGCTTATAAAGCAGCTGCAAACAAGTTTGTCTTCGATCCAGTTGGACTTCCACAGACATATTGCGTGCTCTGTGCCATGAGGCCTCCCTCTTTCTTTTTTTGGGGCCTCACATTTTCTTCATTCACGATTTCATAGGTTATTAGCAAATAGGTCTTGGAAAAATACACAAAGTTTGGTCATAGTAACAGCTGAATAAGGGTATTTTTAAGGAATCTATCTTTTTTGCATAGCTGAATTATTGACTTTCTGGATGCAGCCTGTGAAACAGGCATACTCAATGCTGTCTCTGTGTTCACACCTCTTAAATCTCATGAACAGCTCAGAGGGCACTTGTATTGCTCACCTTCAATCAAAGGTGCCCTATGAGAGCGAGCTCACAAGGATGTGTGGAAAAACGTTTCCTAAGTGTTGGACATTTCTAACTATTTCCTGAAGCAGTTCATTTACTACATATCTCTGCAGCAAACACTCCCCAGATGTCAAAGTAAAGGGGTGAAGAAGTAGACAAAAATTTACCTTTGCTTGTTCAAAGCACATCCATCTTTCTAGGTGAATCCAGCACTGCCTACTTAATCCATTTCTCCTGTGCTGCTTTGTTTTCCTGTGGCATCTCTCCTCTCTGTGCTGTGAGTACCACTGGGCTGACCCTGACATGTGTGTGCATACAGTATGCTGCATAATAACACAAGAAGGCTCCACATCTCTGAAATGTAACGTATTCTTTATTAGCACTGGTTAGCACTAAGCTGCGACTGCAGCCCGTGCTCCAGCCATTCTCATTCAGGCTGAATCCTTGGGTGCCTTTGCTCCTCCTCTGCTCCTCCTTTCAAATTCTAGACAGGCTGTTATCAGCAGTTGCCTACCTGCTACATAAACCAAATGGAAAGGCTCTCCTTTCTCAGGATCACCAACTATAACAAATTTCTCAGCTTCAGATTTCTTTCTTTGACTGTACTTCAGTGAATTACCCTGAGTTCCTTCCCAAGGTCTATGACTTCTCCCTTAACATTCACTTTGCTCTCCCTTTTTCCTCCCTCTCCCTTCACACTTGCATCATACATTCTCCCCCAGTCTCAACCTCTTGCTTGTTATCACCTGTTTGTTGAACACTTTGCCTGGCTTTCATCCTACAGCAGTCTGGTCCCCTCAGGATCACATTGCATTTCTTTATATTTCTCCAGGCCTATTCCTGTATCCATCCATCCATCCATATAGATTCCCAAATTAGATCATTATGCAAACTGTTCATGTTCAATTCATAAATAAAATACTTGGAGAATACTATTATATTCTATCTCTTTATAGTCAGCAGCTTAGCCATCTCTTCTTTTAAAGATGCTTGCAATTCTTTTTCTGGCTGATATAAATAATGTAAATAATTCATGTATTTAGTAACAATAAATATTCATATTTCATTGGAACCAGACAGTGGTTGTCTAGATTAAATTGAACTGCTTTGGATTCAACAGCTGGCAATCTCCTCATGCCAAATAAGGGATTTTAGTCATAGTTTATTCAGAGTGCATAGCTACCAGAAATGGGAGGTGAGGAGGAAAGGAAATGGACTCTTACCCAAAGATGTAACACATCTGCCTATTGACTGCGCTTTCTTCAGACTTCGCTACAAGCAACTAAACTTATTTCTGGAACAGACCAAAAGGGTACTGAAAGGAAGAATAGTTTGCATGCTTTATGAGCATGGATAGCTATGTCAGGGTCTCTTACTGCTTTTGGAGTTCAGTTCCTGGTGAGTTGCATTCCTCTACCCTGAGGAAGCTTGGTGATTTCAGGGGCCATTTGACTAAAAAAGTACCAATCAAAACATCTAGTTACAAAAAAACAAAAAAACAAAAAAAACAAAAACAAAAAACAAACAAACAAACAAAAAAAACAAACAAAAAAAAAAACAAGAGAGAGAGAGAGAGAATAATGATATAGAAGACTCCTTCCCAAATTAAAGATATTTTCTCTTAAATAATTAAACTCCATGCCGCATTTTGATTCGTCAAAAATCTTCACCATTTTATATGATATTTTTTAGAGATGGGGTACTGGTTAGGCTGCGGTTGGACTTGATGATCTTCAAGGTCTTTTCCAACCTGGGTAATTCTATGATTCTATGATTCTACCATTAATGTGGAACAGAACTTTTAAATGTGAAGCAAAAGAGAGTTCAGACTGGGAGACATTCAGGGATTCTGTGATGAACATGTGGAAGAACAGTGGTTTCCTTCCTACCTGTTCCAATAAGTTGTGCAATAAGGGGCCAGGGTGGGAAGAAAAGTGCTCAGGTTTCCTTTCTGTTCTCCCTTGGTGTTTGTTTACCTTCCTTAGTCCATAACATTGAGCTACTGGTCAGGAGGACTGGGAGCTGATGAATATTTTCTTGCTTGGGAAATTGGAGTGATTATGGCTGTGCATTCCATATAGACCAGAAAAAATATCAGATGAAATAATAGAATCATCAGCTTTTAACAAATCTCATGCCATATTTTTTTTCCACAGAAGAGAGCAGAGGCACTTATTGTAGCAGTCATTCAAGCACTGCAGATATCTTCACAGAATAAAGAGGCATTTTTTAGCCAGTCTGAGTTAAACTGAATTAAAACATTGCTGAAAAAAATCAGTTGTATTTTAACGTGCATCATCTAGTTGAACTTAATAATGGATTTATTCCAAGCAGTCCTTTATCTATATGTCTATATAGATGGCATCACGGTACTGGTTCTCTTGTGCAGTATACACTATGTGTCTTTATGATCACATCAAGCTATTTTAGTCTGGCCCTGCAAAGTATGATTATAATTTCAAAGGCAGATACTTTGGGAAGTCAAACTATTTTTTTTGTAATCAATTTTTTCCCCCAATTTCTGAAAGAGCTGGAGACAAAGATAATGGGATGCTGAGGGTCAGGGTATATAGCGAAAGTTTCAGGTCAGCATTTTCCATGAGAGACTTACCCAGTTTGCTGGTAGCAGCCTCAAGTTACAGAATCATTAATAAATCCTTTGTGTCATTATTTCAGCTTGCTTCTGGTGGTTTTTGTTTGTTTGTTTGTTGTTGTTTTGTTTTCTTCCTCAGTGTTCAGCAGCACTTAGGGCAACTAGGATGTGTCAGTATTGGGAGGCAAGGACCATGATGGCCAATGGAAACATTCTTCCTCTTATGCATGCTCACCGTGCAGCATTTGCAGGTGGGCTGTCTGGAATCACAGCCATGACTCTGCCTGGTGTTATTTCCTCATTTGTTGTTTTCTCCATCTGCTCGTTTATTTTCCTGGTTATGGTCTTCTTCTCTCTGTCTCCATCTCCCCCTGCTCATTTGTGTAAGTAGAAATATCCTTCCCTCTGGCAACTGTGTAATATGCTTTCCCTTTTATGTATATATTTGGCTTGCAAATAGGTAGCTTAAAAAGCAGAGACAAGACAGAGAAACTATCATCAAATTCCAGCAGATTTTTCACGTATTAAACTATCTTCCTGCAGATTTTGCTTGTATTTTCCAGAGAAATGTTTTGGCCATGGCATATCACAATCTAAACAAACAGTAATGGAGCTTTATGCAGGACAGGTTACGTGAGAGATGAGACTGAAGCACAGAACACGACGCTTTTCAAAACATATGGCTGCTGCCTCGTTGCTGAAAAAGTGTGGTTGCATTAATTTGTGCTCAATGCCAGCTGTGGGGTGCTTCTCCTCTATGCTTTGCCAAGGAGAATTGCAAAGAAACTGAAATCTAGCCTACCGTTCTTTCCTGGATTGTGAATATACTGGATCTGACCTCTTCAGTGGTGTAAATCAGGAGTAAATCTGTGGATTAGAAAGGAGCATGGGGAAGCGAGCAGCCTGTTCTCTGTCAGATGGTGGTGAGGGCTGTTGTACTTTCAGTTCATTGCTAAATCTGCCCTTTCATGAGAGTATTTGAATGCAATATTATAATCTGTTATTGTTATTTTCAGCTCCCTGTTTTGCCAGGAAGTGAATTTTGATAGGCAGTGCTGGAGGCCTGCTGGAGTCTGGTGGAGAAGGTGCAAGCCTGGTTTGTTATGCTGTGGTCTGAACTGCTTTTTTCCCCTATAATGTAGAGGTATTAATAATGATTTCAGGATTTTGCCCCAGAAAAGGATTCTCAGAATTCCCCGGATACACCGTCTGACCTCTGGCCAACTTAGTCACCTTTCTGTGCCTCTCTCATCCATCCCATCTGTTTGGATTTTAAGCTCTTCAGAGCAGCCATTGTATCTTTAAGTGTATTTATTTTATACAGTACCTAGCACCATGGGGCTCCTGCCTCAGTTGGAACCACTGGGTGTGACTGTAATGTAAATACTGAGTAATAATAATAGCATATGTGGGGGTGTAGTAACAGGGAGAGAGAGAAAAATATTTTCCCCATTCTTGTCTGCTTTTTGTTGTTGTTCTATTTCCTATTCACAGAAAGCATACAATACTGATTAATGAAAAATTTCTGGCTCCAGTTCAGTATCTGGCTTCAGTACATTTGCTATTTGATATCTGAGATATGTACAACATGTTCACAGTGAATTCTCCAACTGAAAACAGTAGAGTTCAAACCAAGTCAATTAATTCACAGAGTGAATGGATTCAAGCCCAGATTCTCGTGCCTTGTGGAGGCCTCTTTGAGTCTCCTGCCAAAAGATATCTGTTTATAAATGCAGTAAACGTAACTATTTGATACTTATAGCTCTTACAGCCTTATGTGATTTTTTCCTTGTTATGGCTGATCTCTGATAATTGAGTTACATTTTGCAGACATTTCAGGCATTCTCTGTCTCTCTGCACTTTCTTCCCCCCCTGGCGCTCCAGCTCAGCCAGTGCTTTGGATGGTTTCACATTTCCTTTCTCTTTGTTGCCTTGGATATTCTGCTGAAGTAAGGCATAACAAAGCTGCATCCAAAATCCACACATTCCTCTAGCCAGGCTCCCTTTTGAACCTGCTTTGTGGCTCTGGCCTGTGAGAAACCGTATCGTATCTACAGAAGGAGAGGAGTGATAAAGCCTTACAATGAAAATGACTGTTGTGTTCTGCAGTGATGATCCAAGAACATTAATAATTAATCTTTGTTGAGTAGTATCTCTCATCCCTACCAATCATGCATTTAATAAACTGATGTATGTAGTACAGTACAGTAGGCAGTTTTGATAAGCAGTCCTCATTTCTGTGGAGAATAGCAGGTAATGTTATAAAACAAACAAAAAAAAGCAGTATGCAGAGAATATCTCTATTCATGTGAAAAATTAAGTTAGGATAACATGGGGTGGAAATTTGTGCAGGATGTTTCTTTTTTAAATCTTTATAGCTTGCTTCTTCTTGTGCCCTCTCCTGTCTTTATCCTTCCAAGTGAGAGTACCCCAGGGCACTTTTCACTGTACACTGCTCTCATCCTTTCATACTTTTTGCCTGTTTTTATTCCAGTCACTCAGCATATTTAGCTGTTGTCTTTACACCCACTGACCCATCATCTGAAGTGTTTCCACCCATCCATCCACCCATCCATCCATCCATCCATCCATCCATCCATCCATCCATCCATCCCAGGGCATAGACATGTCTTCCCAGCTATTTTGCTACAGATGAAATACTTTCTAGTCAGCTGTTAACTTCTGACATATCCTTAATATTTCTGTCATCCCCTTTGTACTTTAGAATCCCTGTCTGCACCACTCAGGTCTGCAGCCTGGGACAATCAGGTTGGATTCATTCCAGTATCTGGCCCAGAAAATGATGGAATCATAGAATGGCTTGGGTCAGAGATCATCTAGTTCCAAGCCCTCTGGCTTGAGCAGGGTTGCCAGCCTCTAGCTCTGTCCAGGAACCCATCAAGCCTGCACTTCATTCTTTTCCATCTCATGGACTTCCCATCTGGCTGGTCCAAAGGAGTAACGTAAATAGAAGTTATTTTCTTTGCCCATTCATTGGACAAATTCATTCTATTTTACATCACTATGTTCAACATTTTCTATAATCATTTTGATCCTTCCTTACCTTGCCCCATACTATATTCTTACGTCTTCTGATGCAATACCCATCCACCTCTGCTCTACCATGCCAACTGGGCAAGTTGCTCACAGAACAGTATAGTGTACCAACTGCTCTCTTCTCAAGGTCTTTCTTTTTCCTCATGCATAGTGCAGTGAGTACTACCATTTCATTTTAGTTCTTTCAAGTTTCATCTCTATGATAACTAAGTCAGTGAAACAGGAGAGGCAGGAAGGACTAATAATATTTACAGTTTAAAAGTACCTTAAAAATAAATATTCCATTATATTACCCTCTCCTCAAGTTCTGTGTACTATTTCTGTTCTGGCTGGAAACTGCAAGGCAGGAGTTCTTTCTTTCTATATATTTCTGCAGCACCAAGCATGATGGAGTCTCATTCTACTATGTTATGGTAAATACTGCTGAGGAGTAGCTGTAAAAGGTGAGAGAGTTTTCCTTAATACAGTGCTGAAGCATTAGAATATTTTACTAGGCTCCATAAAGAGTTGCACCATGTATGGGAACATGAAGCCAGTACAATATCAAACGAATATACATTGTCCTCAGTATTTTTAGCTTGTAAGTTAGGAGAAATTTTGTGGCTGCCAGAGGTTGTAAAATGGCCTCACCAAAAGGATAGTATTTCAGGAACAACTTAATGAATTAATGGAAGAGATTGTAAAGCAGGATAGTGGTAATCTCGAAACCACAGTTTCTGATTGTGAAGCTTTGGATATTTGATTTATTGATTCGTTATCTGCAAAAAGGGTGGTGAAAGAAGATTTGATAGGTGAACATGAGTTGTGTTGTATTAGAGTGGCATTTAAATAATTCCATGCTTTAAGGCCTCTACTTTCTTTAAAACAAGAAAAGCAGGCTAACTACTACATTTGGTACCCAGTAGCCTAGATGTAGTATTTAGTAGTGTAGTATCAAAAGATATCATGGAACCACAGAAATCATAGAATACCCAAATTGGAAGAAACCTTTAAGAGTCATCGAGTCCAACTCTTGGCTCCATGCTGGACCACCCAAAAATGAGACCCTATGTGTGAGAGCAGTGTCCAACGCTTCTTGAACTCTGTCAGGCTCAGTGTCAGGACCACTTACCTGGGGTTCCTGTTGAAGTGCCCTATTACCCATATTTTTCTGACTGCAGTGGTACTTCCTAATTGCTGAAGGTGAGAAGCAGGTTTAGCTGCATGTGCTTAGCACACAGGATCTGGAGTAAGTCCTGCTCCCTCCTGCTCCCATTTGACAGTGGATAGTTTTCCATTCTTTTGCAGCAGTGACCCAAAGGTTTGTTCACAGCTTTGTGAGGCATTTTTGGCCCGTGGAAGGGACCTACTCTGACTTCAGTGTCCATGCTCCAGTTCTGTGCAGCTGGAGGTGTGCAGCAGCAGCCCTGTTCCCAGCAGCTCCTGTCGCTGCTTCCCAACCACCTTCTGCCCACGCACGAAGGCAGCTGGGCTGCGCTTGGCAGATGCTGCTCATTTAATGGGATCCCTGCAAGGAGTGCTATAATCTTCGGCAGGCAGTAGCACTACTGTCAGCGCTAGCACGCTGAGCTGTTATTTGTGGTATATTTCGATAAGGAGAGATAGCTGAGGAAATAAGTGTCAGAACTTAAATCATTTCACATTGTAAACTGTTGAACTGCTGTAATCCTACAATAGTTCTGCTGCTTTCAGTTTATTTAAGTTCAGTCACAGCTAGAAAATCAGCTCCTTGGTATTTTTGCAACTGCAAGTAAACCCTGCCAGCAGTAAGAAAGAGGGGAAAAGGTGAAGGGTTGAAATAGTAAAGCCTAGAGAATAATGAATTGTCAGCAACTCTGTACTAGTAGCAGAACTCCAGCAATCCCACAAAGAACTGATCACGTTAAAATGCCAGGAATAGCAGATCAAAGAAAGCTGGACCTGGGAGAGTACTCTGTCTCAAGCAGTCATGTGTAGGAGGGCTTTTCTTAGAGGTCTGGAGAAGCTGAAAGCAAGTTTTACTTCCATTTCTCTCCATAGAGCATTTAGTAAGGGTATCATTCTAAAGCTGCCTCTTGCTGTTTTGAGGAATTCTCCTGGAACAGATAAAACCTTATGTGTACTAATTCAAAAAAGACATCCAACAGATTCTTTGCTGCACTTACCTTGTGTGTATACAGGTAGAATTTCATGCCAGCACTGTTCATGTGTAGTAGAAAGTGCTTAAATGGCAAACTGTGATTTCCCTCCTGTTTGGAAAGCATGAGTTTCACATGATCAGAGCATCCCATCACATGCCACAAACACTACTTCAAAACAGGTGAAACCAAATATCTGGTCACCAGCCCTTAACTGAAATGGATCTTCAGAAAACATTTCAACAATTTCAAATAAACTAAGTGTGTTGATAGACAAATACTGAGCAGGAGGGAAAAAGTCTAAATTCATCTATTTTAAGCTGTGAATTAATCATAGCTTCAGAAACAGCTTCTGTCGTGACACAGCTTTGATGTGTCCCTCCCCAGTTTTACTCATACCCTCCCTTCCTTGCATCCTGATGATGAGAGCTTTCTTTGGGATGGTGCTCCAAACACACGCATACCCAAACAACCACATTTCTCACAGCTCCTCTCTCTCCCCTTTAGCTCCAGAGTACTGTTTATTTAAACACCTCTATAAAATGTTTTTGTCCAACCATTTCTTGCTCATCTCACTCTCTTCCACACCTCGCTTATCTCTTCCCATCCTTTTATTCAATATTTATTTCCTTTGTCCATATTGTTATTTAAAAACTCCCACTTCTCCTAGCTTCATGCTACTGGCTTCTGTCATTTTCATAACAAGATCATTTAAGTTTTGCTCATCTTTACTCTGCTCTCTTCAGTGTTTTTAGGTAGATGGCTCGTAAAAGTATGCGGTAAGATAAAAAAGAAAAAGTGAAATGGAACCTTCAAATAAACTTAAGAGTGAGGCTGAGACCTATTTGCAGATGTTCAATAAAGTCAAAGAGAAGTTGATTTGAGGGGATAAATTATTCATAGTTAATTATTTGCTCTTTTTTAATGATAAATATCCTCCATTTCAGCCTCCTGCAGGCAACTCGAGCAGTGCTTTTTGAGTTTTTTAACAGCAACAGCAAACAGTTGCTAAAGTGTTTTTGGTCCCTCCGGGTTGACAGGTGCTACATAAAAAGAAGCCTATATTATTATTAAGACTTGTGAGAGTTTGAAGCATAAACTCCTGTAGAGTGAGCTGAGATTGTATCTTCAAAAACACACATATTACAAATCTAATACACTCAAAGGCTACAGGCTGTTCTTCAGCACAGGCTTGAGCAAAGAACTGGGTGTCGGTTGCTCTGCCCCAGGGAATTCATGACTTCAGCTTGGGGCTGAATCATCTGCATCTGTGGTGCTGGGGTGCTGTGAGGAGAGAAGATGGGAACGCATCATTTGCCTGCACTGTACCATGAGTTTCCAGTTCTCCTATGCATGTACCAACTTTGTGTTTGTCCAGATAGCTTTTACTGGACTCGAGGTTCTGGTCTTTCTCTGTGCTTTCTGTCTTCTCCAGAGTAGCGAGCAATTGTGTATAAAGCTCCGTTTCCTCATATAAAACAAGATAAGCTTGCTCAGTTCGAACAGCAAGATTTTACTTCTTCTATATATCTCAGGTCTCACATTGACCATTCATAGTCCTTTTGGCTTTGAATACTCTGTACTCTGCTTATTTTATTCAAGGAAATTGCTACTTCCTTATTAACCTTGTTAACCTCCTTGCTCAGTTTATTCCAAGTCTGGAATATAGTTATCCATCACTGAGCTAACATGTATACACGTGTAATGTGCATTATTGATCCATTATAGCTGCAAATCCAATGTAAAGATACAGTGAAAAAAGATTTGATTCTTTTTCCATTTCCCTTTTGTCTTTTCTCTTTTTCCTTTTCTCTCTTCCCTTTTCCCCAAGCGGAGAAGCCTGTGTTATTCAAATGAACTCAGACAGCCCCAGTCAGCCCTTTGACACCCAAAGCACTTTGGTAGTCAGTTCAGACTGGCACACAGCCGCTCACTTCTGCACTTGCCTATAACGAAATCCATTCAAACATACAGCTCCCTGAGAATGCTGTACCTCAGTCTAAGATCATCATGGAGGAATCCACAAAACAGGCAGCAATAATGCAAGGGCCATTTATATGCATCATTTTATTTGCATTGTAAAAGGCTTTTCCAACACACAGTGAGTCTCAAGTACTTGGAGAAAAGTTTCAGGCTGATTACTGGCATGCACAATGCATTTTGTGTTTATATGCATATATATACGTATATAGGGTTAGAAGAATATTAGCTCAGCAACTTCAGTCATATTGGGCTGCGAGTAAAAGTCAGTGTGTTTGTACAGATATTAAGTAGTATGTTAAAGGGCCTGTTTTTTGGAAATAAAAGCTTAATTTAATTAGCATAATGATGATAACATACAGCTTTGAATGGTATTAGTTCCTGTTTACATTTCTCATGGTGTTAGCCTAAGCTGCATTTGCCATCTAGACATAATTACTATTTTATTATTATTTTTTTCACAGTTAAGTGGAGCATTTTAGCACAGCTGAATTGCTGCAAGCCTTGGTGGAACAAATCTATTAGTGGTATGGCTTGAAACAATACACAAAAGAGCCCTGTGTGTGGTCTGCTCTACATGCTTTTCACTTCCTTATGTTAAACAATAAATCTCTGAGTCAGCTAGAACTCAGAGACTAACATCCAACCAGAGCCGCATTTTATCTTTTATTCATTGGCAGGAACATAGCTGTAGGAGGTATTCAAATCACACTTTTATTTAAACAAACACAGCTGGATCACAGCCTCTTAATATAGCAATTCTCTAATGAAAAATAACAACATAGTATTTATCTCTTTTCTTTTGTGCAGCTCTCAATTTGCTAAAATTAGGCAGACTTCAATCCCATACAAAATTGGCATGTTTTCATGACCAGAGCTCATAGCAACTAACTGCAAAATTATAATGGGAATGTAATTATAGTAGGGCATGTGAAATACACATCCTTTTGCTGCTGTAAGCTATATGGGGTTATACAATTATGCTGTAATAACATCATTTATCTTAAAGAAGTCAGACAGCTGATTTCATTTATTTAACTCGAGTTCTCCAGTTATGTGCTGTGTCAGATTAACATTAATGTATTGCACAAAGTAATATGGTGCTAGAAGTCAGGGTTTCCCCTAGATGCATTGATCCCTTGTTTGTACAAGTTAATTTTCTTCTTTATCCCTTGGAGTATTTGAAGACAACAAACTTGAGTTTCCAGCTCTTTGGAGCCTTGTAAAACATCCTTTTCTTTCTTTGTGGCTGCACTGTTCATTTCTTCCTGTGGTTGGGATTTGTGTCCAACAATTTGTAATTAATTGCAGAAGGCTGTAGCCAAGTGAAGTAGCTGAGTCACTGAGCCACATGCTAAGCAAGAGATTGAAAATAATCACCTTTCTATTTATGTGGCTTGGCAATTAATATTGGCCAAATTCTGCATTCATCCATGGCAAAACAAATGTATTGAAATCAGCAAGACACGTATAGCTCAGTACTATCTTTGATCTCCTCATGATCGAGCTCAATGCTCAGCATCCTGCTTTCCTGTGAGTGATGCTGTTGATTATAACAGACTGTGGAGACGTTTTGGGGTGGGTTTCCTAACAGGAATGGGACAATCCTGTCCTGGGGCAGTAAAGTGCTGTGCTCCCACTCTGGGATCCTGGGAAAGTTTGTGGCTCTTAGGGATATATGGACACAAGAGCTCCATCTGAGAAAAGCCTCTTCTTTGGAAAACTTTGGTCATCATGTATCACTCTTGTCACTCATATTTTATTACAGTAAATAACCCTATTAATTATTACTGCCGTTCAGTGGAGGGATGCAAGCACAAGCTATAACAAAGTTACAGGTAAGGCCTATTAATAAAAGTAAATGCAAAGACAAACAGTTTAGTGATGCAGTGATCTGGCATGGGAAGCTTTTTGAGTCTGGATTATTTGGGAGACTGCAGGGTGGTGGGTCTTCCCAGATTAGCAAGGCATTTGTTCTGCAGAGAGGTGCTCGTCACTTGCACTTGTTCCCATGAAGCTTGCAGATGTTCTGATGGTCTTCCAAAGCTAAAAGCAGATCTGCAGTTTCTGTAACAACAGCCCAGCTGCAGCTTCTGCTCATCACCTTCCTGTCTCAGCTAATACAATTTTCAGTATCTGGTGACCACTGGCAATTTCTTTCATATCTTGAACAGCTGACAGTGGGACATGTATTACTTTCGAGCCCAGTTCTGCAGCTTGGGATAATAATGTCAACCTCAAACTATGCTTCTTTCATTTGTTCCTCATCAAGCTTTCTTAACAGACAGACATACTGTGAACATTTTTCATTTCAGTCTGAGTCCTTCATGTCTCAAGGGTGTTAAATATTGTGGCCTGACAAAATGTCCCTTTATAAAGGAGGCAGCAGGTTTGGTTTCCTCAGCAGCCACCAGTTCTCTATACACATGTAGCTGCTGATGCAGACAGGGCTAAACAAACTGTGTTCATTTCAGAAAGCTGGTGTTTAGCACGCTTGTAATGGATTTTGAAAAGAGTTCAACCTATTTAAAACAACAGCCATATGGTTTTCAATACTGGAGGCCTGTCCAGAATGTAAATGGATGTGACACACATTGTCAATAAAAAGTCATTTTACCGCTAAACACGCATCTGTAAATTTGAGGAGAGTTCTGAGTCCAAGTCCACATTTTGACCAAAAATACAGAGCACAGAGATCTAGTGTGGGGCTGAAATTTAATAGTTTATTTTGTGTTGCAAGTGGCATTTCCCACTAAAAATACCAAAATCATGTTGCAAAATGTTGTTGTTTTGTTTGTGTTTACGCTCAATTTGAAGTGTTCCCTATACCTGTTTCTGAAAGCTTCATCTGCCACTGTACATATATCTGTGACATAGCATCTGAATTATGCTATCCTCCAGAAGTTATTGATTGTATGGGAGCTGCTGAGTCATGGCCTGAAACAATCATTGAACACATGGGGAAAGGTCCCGGTCAGCCCTGGGAGCACAGGTAAAGGAAATTCAGCTGTGGGACTGGAAGGGATGAAGCCTGTCTGCACCTCTCTTAGACCTCATTTAAGGGCTGACTGCCATTGGGGAATGATTTTTTTTGGGGGGATTCATCCTTGGTGAACCTTTCTCCTGCAAATCTGGAATCTTCTGCTACCGGTGAGCAATCTTTTCCCCTTTCCTTCTAGTACCTTTCTATCATGCTGGTCCTTCCATCACTGCACCTTTATTGTAATGCTTTTCCCATGGTATTGATATGTCCAATTGCTACACTGATCAATCTTCTTTAAGTATTAGCAGTGTGGTTGAGGAGTGGAAGGCCAAAAAAGCCCAAACACTCATTAGTTAGTAGATACTGAACTGCAGCTCAAGAAAATAGAATTCTATTGATAGGTGCTTGTGCTTATTACTTTTTGCTATGAAATACACAGTGTGTTCAAAATGCAGTCTTTTAACGGTGTTACCTTAAGTAAGTGTGCATTCATCATATGCATTTGTGTTTTAGAAGTGGATTCCTTCAGCTGCATCGCAATGTTAATGAGAGCCAAAATTTTCTGTTTAAATGGTTCTTTTAAGAAAGGTGTTTTTTCTAGAGGTGCTGTTGTAGCTGGCTGTTGTACACCTGCAACTGCATTTTTGAATCTCAAAACTAAAGGAAAATATAGGGAAGAGTTAACCACAGTCTTGAAATCCTTTCTTAGGTAACATGGAATTTGATTGCACAATAAATCAAATATTGGGCCTTAAGGTTACATCAAATAGAAAGTTCAGAAAGACCCTGTAAGTGGGAGGGAACCTCAGAAAACTTCACCAATACCAGTGTAGACTTCTAGTGAGCTCCCATCTCACATTACTAAAGAGGCCATGGAGAAGGACTAAGTATTTTGGCTTTACCCCAGAGAGCAGTTTTTGAAGGGAGGGAAAACTTCCCCCTTTATAAATGTGTGATCCTATGCTCCATGTAAAATGGGGCTATATCATTTTTAGTATTCAGTTGTTTGGTTTTTTTTGTTCCCTATTTCAACACTTACTTATCACGAACGTGATGTCTTCCATTTATTGGTATCTTTCCTGTGTCACAAGTCACTGATATTTAGCTATCCCAGTTGTCACTGTTACAAATCTTGGAGAATTCTACCCAGCAGAAAAAAAACCTGAGCTTATGAGCGCAGCCTACGTTCCTGGGGATATTTGGGAAGGTGTGGATTAGTAGCAGTACTCGGTGAGCGAATACTCACAGAAATGGGTTTGACAAACAACGCTCCTCTTCCAGGGACTGTCCACCCCCAGCTCAAAGTGAAAAACAAATAAATTAACCTTGGCGTTGTCCTTGAGGAACGAAGCTCAGTCAAAATGATTTCTTTGTATGGATGCCTTTCAGATCATCGTAATGACAAGTAACTTGTCTGGGCACGGTGACAATTTGCAGATTTGGTCTATGGATGCGAAGTTTCACTGAACAGAGAACTTGTGAAAACAGAAATTCCTTTTGGATGTGATTTCACAGTGGTCCACTCCACTATTGGAGATGGGGGTCAGACGTTAAGATGGGATAAAACTCTCAACTGCTTCAGATGTTGATTCAAAGCCATTTGAATATACTAAACTGAGGTGGAAGAGGTCTCAGGAGAACCAGCCCTCTCATAGGATGTTTGATACTTCCTGTTAATGATTTTACAAAAAAATATTTCTAAATCCTGTTCAGCTTTGGTACTGCTATTCCTAATTAGAGCCAGGATGTGTGGCATTGCACTGGAGAGGTAAGGGAAATCAAGGGAGGGAACTCAAGGCATTTCTTGATACCTCACAGAGCTCCCAATTCAGGTCCTTGTGAAAGGTGAGTCTTTCTCCTATTCCAAATACATGCTGCATATTAATTAAAAAAAAATAAAAAAATAAAAAAAAATGCAGCACTGTCAATTTCCAGGTTCACACCAAAGGATGAAGTAACGTAGCTGAAAGAATAGCCATTCCTCCAGATGTGTTTGTAGTTGCAGAGTTATAAAATCAGCATGACTGTGTGTAGTGTCCCTGTGTTAGTGGCTCTTTCAATGCTCGGTGTCAGGCATCAAATCAAGAAAAGCTTTAAAGGTGAATCTAAACAAAATTATCAGTGTTGGTTTCTAAGCACTGGTCTTCTGTGCAAATACCATGTTTTTAGCAGTCATCAAGAATGCCAGCACTGGAGCCTGTCAAAGCAATTTCACCTTTATGGTGTAAAGCTCTGCATGTCCACATGGGAGGGGTATTTTTGTATATTTATGCGAGAAAGATGGTGTGCTCACTAAGTGCAACCTAGAAAAGCACCATTTGGACCAGTTAGAAGCTTCCTCTGCATTCTTTCTTGCAGGGACTTTATCCTGCCCATTCAGTTTTGTGGTGAAATTTGGAAAGGGTTCCTTGAGCGGTTTCACAATGATGTGCAGGAAAGCCTTTTGTTTGCTCTTATGGATGAACATAGAGTTCATCTGCCAGTATCTCATCAGCAAGTGCAGCCTCTGTCTGTATTCCAGTTTGTCCAAGTTCCATGTGGCTGTGCTAACACAGCACCAAGCCCAAGTTAATATATTTAGTCACTGGCAGGGCTTTCCCATTCAGTCTTGGCATGCTGTTAACCACAAGGCTTTGGCCACATTGGGAAGTGGACAGATTGAGCTCATGTCTGTGCACAGTATGTCATGTAGACATCACTCCCTGGAACTGTTGTAGTGCTGGGGCCACTTCCACATTTAACATCCTTTCCATCCACTTACTTGCTCATTTTCTTAACTCATGGTGTTCTGCTGTCCCCCTCCTCCTTCCTTTCAGCAACATTATCACAAGGCTAATTTTGATATAATGCCTGCGGCAACTTGTCAAAAAGTTTTAAATCAGATTTTTGATGTATTATATCATCATGCAGAAGACATCAAATACATTTTATTTAGATGCTTTTTGCTGAATTGCTAAACTATTAGCTGTGTTTTTCCTTCAAAACTGGATAAAACTATTTATTAAAATGACTTACATGAGTATCTATATCAGCATGGCACTTTTGTTTGTGGTTTGCACTAAGACAGAATATCGTGATGGTAAGTGAAGTTTTGAATGTGAAGTGATAAGCAAGTGGCTTTAGAAATAGCCACAGAGCTGCTTGAAGGGGTGAATTGAGTGATCAGCCCTCTCACATGACTGTAGAATGCTCGAGCTGGTTGTTCCTGAAAAGATTGAGAGGATTTTTCTACCTTCTGTCCATTACTTCTGCTCCATCTTTCACTGACAAAAGAAGCAGTTAGAGCACCTTGCTGGTCCCCACCCTTTTCCCATCCAGATTTGTCCTTAACCCATATTAAGAACTAATTTCTGAGCTCTGGGAAGTAGTAAGAGATTAGCTATTCCTCGTTAGTGATTGCTATAATACAAACAGGAATACTGGTAGATACAGATTTAAAATTACTTTTAGATACTTCTTTAAATCACCGGTATCTTATATTTCAGGCTATTGATAGCCTTGTTCATCTTCTCACAAGTAACCAAATTCCGTACATCCCCATGTGGGGTGCTGAACCTTTTATTTAGATAAACCTCCTCCAATTGATTTCTCATATGGGGCACTAGGCCAGGAGCTTATGCAAAACAAGGAGAGCAAAAGGCAGCAAAAGCAAGGCATCAGTCAGCCAGAAGAGCCACACACACCGCTTGTCTCTCTCTCACAGTACCAGCACACAGGGAGCCTTCCTTTCAAATGCATGTTGAATGCTATCTGATGGACCCAAACACGATTTGCTTTTGGGGAAAGATGTAAAGAAAAATTGGGGAAAGGAAATGCTTCTTTTCTTTCTTCCTGTTCATCTTAGACGTCATTTAGCAAAATAAGAATCAAAGAAAGAGGGCTATGGGGACTTCATAGTTGTGTTATTTTCTAAAGCTCTGAATTTTTAAAATTTACCATGGATAAAGAAATAGTTTGTTCAGATCCAGCCTTTGCACCCAGCCACTTCACTGCCTCATTTACTGACAATAAATAGGATTAAGAATATATATAGTTTCTAACTTCCAGTTTGATATGTCAAATGACACAGCTATGAAAACGGAGCACAGGGTTCAATTCCAGAAGGCAATTCATTAACAAAAATGACATATAACCCCCCACACCCACACTTGGCAGCAACCTGAAAAGGGTTAATGAAGGACCTATTTGCCTCCCCCATCTGTGAATAAGTGCCAATCAAAAAACAGCTGCTATAAGAGGCTGTAGCCCAGCAGGAACAGGAGTGGTAGGTGGAGAGGTGTTGGAGAAGCAAGCTGTGGGAGGCCAGCATGCCAAGGAGGGATGGGAAGACTTGGTCCTTTACTTGTCTGATGCTGTATTGGAAGCTGGAGAAGGTGGGTAAGGGGTTGCTGGTCTATAGCCTAAAGTGGAGTGGGTTCTCAGTTAACCCCAGTGTTAGATGTGTGACCTTCCAGGTTTTGGAAAGTAAATGTGATGTTCAGTGTTCTCATACAGGCTGGAGAAAATCCGGAAAGAATCTTTCTGGATCTCTGCCTATCTCCTAGTGAGAAGCAAACAGAATCAAAGCTTGCTAAATGCCTTCCCAATACCAAAGGATGTTTCTTGTTAAGAATAAAGTAAATAATCCAATATGATGCTTGTATAATTCTATACTCTTACCACAAAACTCTGACTTGCTTTCTCCATAATTTCACTCTTGCTACTATATTCTGTGTATGTTTATGCTGACACTTCACATGAATGTGCTGCAAGTCACTTACTTAGGAGTGTTTACTGGGTTAGGTTACAAGCTCAGTAACTTTCTGCTTCTCTCCATGCCCAGCTGCACTAGAGATATAAGGCAGAAAGAGAGCAAGAACTTTCTGGGTGTTCCTGGAGAGGAGAAAGGTGTGTGGCATACATAGAGCCTTACATTGCCTGTTGGATTTCTTTGGTCTGTGAGATGCTTTACTTACTTCAGTGCTCGCAACCTGAAGTGGGGAGTACAACTTTGTGGGTGCTGATAAGTGCAATTATAATCCCAGGATCTCATTAAAGTTGAAAAAGAGAGGGGAAAGAAAGGTCATTTAAATTAATAGTAGCACAAAAGCATGCACAGGAGCTGGAAATGGAGAGGCTTAAGGGAGCTGAAAAATGCCTTCAGCAAAATAAGATGTGATAGAAACGATGTGTCAGCTATCAAAGCCATTGACTGGGAGCTGAAAATGGCAGTAGGAATACATTAATAAAACTTGAAAACAACAGCTTAAGGTGTTTGGTAGCTTGTTGCCTTCCTATCTGTTGAAGAGATGGAAATTTGATATGAGCGAGTAGGGAATATTCCCCAAACTTGCTTATGTCGTTATCCAGTGCATCTGGTGTGGAGTATGTCAATGATTTGTTTCTTGAGTGCTTAATTTTGTGTTTACCACCTTTACTTGTAAAACAGGAAGTGCAACAAAGAGCAGCAGCCAAATGGCAGATCCCTAGGTATGTTCATCAGGAAACTTCACTTGCTTAATTACTGCTAAACTTGTGCATTCCACAGCAGTGGGCTGGATATTGTAGCTGTCTGCTTATCTGGTTAAAGGCTCAAACCATGAACCAGTAAAATACAGGTACATTACAGATAGCACAGGAGCTAATTGTCCAAAGCTTTTTTTCTCTCAGGAGACCTGCAGGCAGGATTCTTGGTTCTTATTAAAACAGTCTTTTCCCTTTGTGTTTACAGTTTGGTAACACTGAAGCAGTAGCACTCTCCATTCTGGTACTTGAGGCCCTCTCTTCTGTACTGACTTCACTCTGACAGGGCTGTGCAGCACAGGGAGGCTTTCCTCCGCTTGGAACACTCCTGTATGCTTTCAAGGGTCTGCAATATTTCACGTTACTGAACATGAAGTATTAATGACACATGTATTCTGTTAAGCTTTTGGCCTTTGCCGTATTTGTAGCTTTTAATGGAGAATGCATGATGTATTAACAATGATGGCAGCTGCCAAACTGTCTGAACTCCTGCTTCCTTTCTCACCCTGCTGTTTTGCCAGGTCAGGGACTCCAAACATCAAATTTCTTCTCCTCTGTTTAATATTCCATGCATTCTTTCCCTGCTTTTTGTACCTAATTCTGTATAAAAATTTCCTGATTTCTTTTTTTTTCATGCCTTCTCCCTACTTCCCTTCCCTTCTATGAGAGATGAGGTGAATGAACTAAGCAAAGATGAGTTGGAATGTAAGGGCAGAAGTTGCCTTGGGGTGCAGAATCCCTGCTCTGTACCCAGCTGGGGTGCAGTGTTAGCCCCATGCTCGGCAGGCTGGGGGAGAGGCAGCTTTGCTGCTGGAGGTAAAAGGCCTGGCCTTCAAAAAAAAAACTGTTTAAGGTGTTCCATAATGTATGGGATGATATTTCATTTAATCTACTTAGTATTATTGAGCAATGCTATTTTGTCTGCACTATGCACAGCTTAGTATTCAATTTTGTGTCATGTTTAACAGGGGCAGAAGTCCTTTTCTGAGTTTGATATACTACATGGACATGCAATTATTTATACCCAGATCTGCACAAAAGAAATTGAGACAATAGCACATCCTGCAGCACGTAACCAAATTGTTGATGTGCACTCTTGGGTGAATAGGTTGGTCTCAGAGGGTTTAGGTAGTTTCCTGGGTGGGATACCAGGATGCTGCTCTGTAGTGTTGAGTATTGTTAGGTTTACTTCTGAGGTTGCATAAACTTTACAACAGCTTTACTATGCTGCCTATGTGGGAGTCATTGCCTTGCAATCACATGGTCTGAAGATCTTAAAACTGGAAGCTAAGCTGAGTGTGACTCTAGAAGCAGGGGGTGAATATGCAACAGAAATAGTGCCTGTGACTTTATGCTGAGTTACTCCATCTGGGACTTCCATGGTGTTGGCTTCCTATGAATGAGTCCTGAAAGCTGGTGCTGCCCGAGCAATGCTGAGAGCTCTGCTAGGAAGTTGCTTCATTATGTTCTGCTTGTCATGTCTGCACCTCCATCTTTTCAGCTGCTTGGGAAATATTCTTGGACAAGACATGCTTGACAGGTGGGGAAAATCAAGCACAGCAAAATGCTGGCCTCTTCCAAAGATGGAAGTGTTACCATGTTGGCTGGGGCTCTAATATTGCCATGCTAGCCATATAGAAAAATGGCGTGGAAAGGAAAGCTTGAGTGTAGTCGGGAGTTCTCACAGTCCTGATTTTGTGTTATTTGTGTTTGTGACAGTATCAGCTTTTTCCACATAAATACCCGGAAGGCAAAATTTCAATTTTTTTCTGCAAAAGCTCCAATAAACAATCGCTTGGTGCCTGCTCTGCAAACTGACCCTCTTCCTGAGATAGAAATGTGAGGGCTTTGCTTGTTGTCAATGAGCCTGTCATGGTTTTCAACATGTTACTTTGCAAGAAATTCATTTCCAGTGATCAGCTTATAAACCTGCCATAAGGAAGTGTGTTTTCACACTAGTCTAGTGTACTTCTTGTTTTCAAACTCTCAGGGACGTAGAAATACACCAGATTTTTGGCAGCACATGGTTTAAAAATCAGCACCAACGTATCTATTGAACATCTCAAATGGGTAAAGGAAAGGGCAGGTTTCATCAGGGGTCAGTAAACAACGAACATCTGCCTTGCCAATCTTTTCTTCTTCTACAGTTCTGTGCAGTCCCAAAAATCCTTCAGACATATGTTGAACAGAGTTTCAAAGCACACAAGCCTCCTGCTTCTGCTGATATTTTGGCCAGTGCTTAACCCTATGTAGTTCAGTCTGGATTTTTCTGACTGCAGAGGAATTGGATTGAATGGATCAGGTAGTACTTGGGGCTGGGAAATTGAGGTCTGTGATCTCCAGCAGGTTAGATGAAGTGTGAGCAGAAGTTCTGAAAGCTGCTTGTGCAATTACCCAGGAGAAATAGATGGCTGGAGTATTAACTGATGTTCTTCACCCCTCTTTGTCAGATCTTGGCATATGATGCTTGGTATAATGTGCTTATTATAGTTTGTCCCTGCCCAGTGCAGTCTGCCCCAATTGGCCATAATAAATAGTTCCACAATGGTCTTCAGCCAAGTAAGTGCTTGACCTAATAATGCATCTTATGCTCTGCCTGGAAGCTCGGCGGTGCTTTGTAGGACACAATGGTGCTCTCTGAAGGTCGAGCTGTGTTGCTCTGCCGGCAAGGAATAGCCATCTGGTGACCCCTTGCTTCAAGCATCAGCCTTCCTCTCGTAAACATGAGTCGGTGGATTGCCAGCAGATGCATTTAATTCTGAGTTTGACTGTTGAGATGGTGTGTGGGGAGCGAAATGATCAATAACAAAGCTCTGTTCCAGTTTGAGTGAGGCTTTATTGATGACTGACACCTACCAGCAAACAGCGGGTCACGAGGAGTAACTTAGTCATGCTGCTCTGCTCCTCAAAGCAGTGACAAGCTGAAGCTTGTGAGTAATCTTTGGGGTAGTCATATGCAGAACCAACTGCAGCTGCTTAACATGGATTTGCTTTGTTTTTAGTCTGTATAACCTGAAGGCTACCACCTCTTGGCTCACTTATGTAGGTGGAATTTGAAAGGCTCTCATGCTGCCTTTGGGGATCAATTGGGACCTAAGTGTGGTTTTGGTAACTTGGAGGTATATGCAAGTCATTATATTCAATCCTTGCCTAATTTGTATCAGTGTAAGTGTCCACAAAGGACTAAGCAGACAATTGTTGTGCTGAACTTCACTGCCTTTTATGCTGAAGTGTTAGCTTGATCATGTTTTGCAAGTTCACTGTCTGGCTTAAATGAAAGGGAAATAAAACCCCAAAATGTCTATTTCTGTTTGTAATTAAAATCACAGTAAATTGTCCAAATACTGTAGAAATATAATTGCATTTTCTCAGTGGTGTCACACCTGCTCTGGGTGTTCTTTAGGCAACTGCATGTCATGGTGCACATGGTACACACATACTGATTGTATGCACCTTAGAAGTGTATGCTGCTTGAAATACTGCTGGAGAAAGCACTTTTGATCCTCATCTTTGTTCACACATTCTACTTTCATGAAGAAGCCTTTCTAATGTGCTGTGATTCTTATCTCCATGCCAGTCATAGGGCTAAATATGTTGTAACTGTCAACCTGTAGAGGATTTTTGCCTTGGCTTACTTGTGGGACTTAGTCACAAAGTAGGCAAGAAGAATTAGTTGTTCTTCAAGCAGCAAGTCACTGAAACTATTCAGCTTAATAGGGAATGCCAAGACACTGATTTGCTTATAGCCTGTCTTTTTCTACTTTACTTTGATTGAAAACTAAACGGCACCTCTTACCCCTGTACTATATTCCAACTAAACAGCTGGTTATGTCTGAGGTAAACAGTAGAAAATGTTCAAAATCTTCAATGAAAATGAGCACTAAGCATCAAAATGAGACCAAGCTTCTTGTATGCTGTTACCGCTTAGTATTAGATGAACTTGAATCCAGCACCTGGGTGAGCATCTTCCTGTGACAGTAAAGTGTGGATAAAGGTCTGTAAAGGACTCTCCTTGGCTATACATGAGCATGAGACTCAGAAGCCAGCATGCATGCAGGATCGATGCATGCAGGATCGATACATGCAGCCGCTTCAAGTCCCAGATTCTCCACCTCCTGTATTTGTAGGCTCTTGATGTCTGCCTACAGGTTTTTAAAAACTTTGTGCATTTTGGTCAATCCACGTGCTTGCGCAATGAGCAGGAGAGTGAGAGGCCATTTCTGTGTGCATCAGGTAGCATTTCTTCCTTGGTTATTTGTGGTGTAAAGATGAAACTAGAAGTAGACAGGCCAATAACGCAATGTTTTTAGCAAGGCTCTAAAACAGCATTTACCACAGTTGAGATCCAGCTGAACTTTGTGCCAGCGGGAAGCTAGATTGACTTGTTTGGAAATAGCCACCTACTCCTTGGGACATCGTGCAGTACCACCCACAGCTGACGGCTTGCAGGACGTGAGCACGGTATCCTTATGCTGTGCTTCTTTTCATATTATCATATAAGGATGTGGTGATGCTGAGCTGAATGACCCTTTTTCAGTTTCCTCACCCCATATCAAGGTTTGGTTATTTCTTAACCAATTGCAAAGAATAAGATTATATTTACAGGGTCAAATGCGTAAGTATCCCCTGCATAATTCTTGTAGTACTGTGGTGAGGCAGGCTTGCATTAACACAACCTCATCCTGGAAGCTTCAAAGCCTGTCAGTGTGTCTGATAGTGCTTGGCACTCAGATATGACAGTGAATGGTAATTTGCAAGTGCCTCAAATGGACAGAAAATAGTTTTCATTATTTTTACTTGATTTGGAGTAGTGTCGGCACCCTGTAAGAGCTCAGATATTTCCATGAGGGCTGTATGTGCCCTCAAAGACGGCTGATCAGTACAGCATGTCCCATCCTTAGTCCAGGGCCTGGAAAATACCTGATTCAAGCCCTGGACTGAGCACAGCTCATCTGGTTGACCTTAGGCAGGGGAAGCAGCTAATTTATTGCCTCTTGCAAAGAGCTTTGGGTTGCGCACGGGAGTGATACACAGAGGGAAGGTATGACTGGTGCATTGCTGGATGTTGGGTTATGGAAAAATGTGTGGGTATACTAAGTGAGGAAGAGGAGCAAGAAAGTAGAGGAAAGATAGAATGCAGTGCTGCTCTTCTCTGCTGTTGTAGCACCTGGGTGAGGATCTCTGGGAGCTGATGTACTCATGTCCTTGCCACCAGGACTTGTGACAAATCAGCCTGCTCTCATGTAGGCTTTCAAAGCTTCTCTCTGCAGACCATGTGAGGCACTTCTCCTTTGAAGAAGCTGTAATTACAGAAGAGCCCAGCAGCATTTTCCTGTGGTGTTAATGGATATATCAGTGTTTCCACAAAGTCCCTTGTGAAGGATTTACAGCTCAGCCATTAGTATTAGCTACACAGTGGGTGTATAAGCTGCTTGCCCAGAAGTATTAAAAGTTTAAAACAGCGTAGCAAATTTTAGTGGGCCTTGTCTAGAAGCAAGCTTGCACTGGTTTGATAAAGAGTGAATTTAACCTAGTTTGGTTAGAGCATTGCTTATTTGTATGTACATGCTCATATCTGGCTTGAGGGTGACTTATTTCAGCCTGTGCTGATTTTAATTCAGCTACACAAAAATTCTGTAAGGGTTCCCACTTCATGCATACCATCTGCTGTTCTGAACATCTCTGGTATCTACTGGGTTAAGTAAAACAAGCTTCTGATCTTGTGGATATGGGACAGATATGATACAGAACCAGTAAGCATTTGGTCAAACTGGTTTTGAACACCTTTATAGCAGAAATGTGAAAGACTGTGAGCAGACTCTGCTGAAAACTGAAGGTAGGAGTGGTGCTGAGACCCCAGCTGTGTTCCTGCTGCTACAGTGTTATATAGAGGATAAATTGCAATGCTTTTCAGCTCTGATTATTACAGAACAGAAAAAACTACCCTATTTACTTTCCCTTCTACCTTATTACTCTGTGTAGGCATAAGGAAACATCTTTTCTTCTGTTTCTGTGAGTTGAAAATTGCGTGCATGCTTACTGAAATAAGCAAAACCTTTGAATGTCAGAGGTAAAGCTGAAGGCTCTTTCCACAGATGATCTTCAGTATCAGGAATTCATGGTTCAGAAGGCGCTTTCCTCTGGTAATGAAGTCTGAGGCAGTGTTAATGTATATGACTTTTCCCATTCTGAGAAAATCCTTTTGGCAGTAGAAGTCAGGGAGGAAGGAGGAGAGTACTCTGGTGTGGTGGTTTCCTTATTAGTAAGGTCTACGGAGTGATGCAGGAGACTCCTTACTGTCTTCAAAGTAAGATTCATTAAAAATCAAGCAAGCTTCTGGGATGTCCATAGGATGGTGGCCCTTGGGCAGCATTCTAGTTTTGCTTTGTGTGCTTCATATGCTTTGTGTTCCCTTTGCCTAGTTATGATTTTAGAGTGAAAGCCCTTCTGCATAGCGACAGTCCCTTATCTGCTCCTGTAGCACACGCTGTGAAGGGTTCCACTGGAAATTTTGCTCACCATCAATACTTATTATTACTGCTACTGCTACTGCCATCACATATAAATAAATAAATGGAGAATGTTCCAGGGGAGCCTACCAGGGCATCTTGATCAGCTCTTATTTATTTATTTATTTATTTATTTATTTATTTATTTATTTATTTTCTCTCCCTCCCCCCCCTCCATCTTTAATGTTTCAGAAGATGATATATGTCAGGTATTGAAGAAAAGGGAAAACAGACAGTGGTACACATAAGAACCATTTGCATGAGATATGCATTTATGTTGAAAACCGGACTATGTGAATGTACATTTTACAAATTCTTAGTCTGTGAAGGTGTTTTTCCTTTTAAATTTAAGGAATCGGGTAGGGTGTCCTGAAGAAGTTCTGTGCATTCATGAGCTATAGCTGTAGGTTTTTTCCCAAGGAGCTTCTCTTGGTGATAAGTAATGGTGCTAATAAACAGCCAGAGGAACGATCTCCTGCTTCTCTCTTCAGAACAGCAGAGATGCTGCAGTGAAAAATGGAACAGTACTTTGGTGCAGAATCTGTGGAAGTGGCATGATACTACAAAATGCTGAAGTTGTAACACTACTACTCACACTACCAATACAAGAAATATTGGCAGGTTTCGATGTACTGTAATGTGCAGACATACCAGCACCAGCACAGAAGTCAGAGAGCTTCTAACTCCCCTGGGGGTTGTGCTCAATGAGAAACTAGATAGCAAAAGTAGTTGCTTATGTGCCCTCAGAGATGGTCTTAAGGACAAGGGAGGTGAGATTTCACATTCCTGCTACCAGGGTGCAGAGAAAATGGTGGGATGGTCTGAACCCTTGTGAAGATGTCCCTGCTATCAGAGAAGGATGTGAACTTGCTGAGGAGGAAGGAGCCTGTGCATTGCAAGCTTCCAAAAAGAGAATCTTCTAAGAAATTTGTACATCTTGTGCTCTGGATGGGAATTCTTTCTCCATTTCCTTAGAAGTAATCCTGACACCCCTGTTTCATGTTATCAGCTTGGTGGTAGATGTCCCCAAAGATTTTCTGTAATGTCTGGGACTCAGGGTGCTGCATGGCGACTTGGTCAAGTTCACACAACTTAATGTACAGAAGGATGTTTCTGAAAATTCCATCAGTCCAGCATTTTATTATAATAGTACTGCAGACTTGTTAAACACAACCCATTCCATATTTAATACCTTCAGAATTAATAACTGATTCAGTTTGGAGCATGATGAATGCCCATGTCAAAGTCTAATCATATCTGGCTTTTTTTCCAGCATATTCCAGAGACAAAACATTCTTTTATGACTCTCCTAGTCTATGCATTTTTAAAAACACAGAATAAAATGTCTTGGCAGCAGTCCAGTCACTGGAGTGATATTCATTCCAGGAATATTTTTAAGGCCACTGCTTTCTGTTCATCCTCGTGGTATACTTCAGTTTCTTCCTCTTCTTACAATTCAGACATCATGGGGGTTTTTATCATCTAAAGATTACATACGAGTCTAGCTTCCTCTGAAGTCCTAAATTCTAATGATAAAAACTAATAACTTGTATGTGTTTATTCATAAACAGTCACTCTTTTAAACTTCACACTGTAATTGAGAAGCAGACTGTACAGTCACACCATAATTATGCATTTCAATTTTCATCCATTATGGGATACTCAAATGAGATGCTTGCACTTGTGTTTCTACAGAGGAGAACTTTGTCTTATAGAGACCTTCAGCGATGGGCAGAGAACCATACTTTCTGTTGTTACTCAAGCCCAAGTGACTGGTCATTTGCCTATCCTGCTCATGCTTGAAGAGGCAGCACTAAGCTGCGAGAATAAATGCAGTGAAAGGTGCTTTAAATTGTCTTAAATTGAAATAACTTCAAAAGTGGTATGTGTAATAGTGAATATTATCTGTGTTTAGTATGCCTTGGAGATCTTGGCCTACAGCAAAAGAGAAGCCTGAAAGAATCCATCTGTTTTAAAGATATTGAACTAAAAACTTAAACCCATTCAGTTACTTTCAGTCATAAAATTAATGATGTTTGAATAACAATGCTTGGAAAAAGAATTTGGTCTTAGCAAGTGTGGACTCCTTGAATTTGTTTCAATTATTGTTTGCTAGATGAGTTTTGCAATAACTCAGAATTCTTGAAATGTTTTAGCTTCATGTTCATACAGAGATCGCAGAGTTGGTGATTGTTGTGGTTGAACCCAGCACGTGGCTGAGCATCACATCGTTTGCTCATTTACCCCCTTCCTGGTGGCATGGGGGAGGGAATTGTGGAAAACTAAGTAAAACTTGTGTGTTGAGGTGAAACTGTCTGTAAGATAGAGAAAAGAATGATAGTTATGACTATATCTGCATGTATATGTAGTCATACATATAACAAGTGGTGAACAAGAAAGTACTCATCATCCCCCAGCTGATGCACAGCTAGCCCTCTGAGGGATGAACTTCCATCTCCTTCTGAATTCCTTCTGCATGGTGCCATCTGGTATGGAATATCCCTTTGGCCAGTTTAAGTCAGCTGTTCAAATCCTGTTCCCTCCCAGCTCCTGGGGCCTTGTGCTGAGAATGGCCATGCCTCTGTATAGCACTAAGCAGCAATTGTAAGTGTTGGTGATTATCAACATTGTTCTTCACATAGAATCAAAACTTAGCATCATACCAGATGCTCTAAAGAACTATTCCATCCTAACTGAAACTGAGGCACTGCTTCAGTATGCTGTGAGGATGAACTCTGCATCTAAATAGGTACATAACTGACTTGGCTTTTACTTTTTCCATTATAACAGCTCTTCAGACACCACCATCCTATGGGAAAGGGAATTGTGACCTCTAGTTTTTTTATAGAGACAAAAAGTACCATGAGGATCATCAGTGTTCAGAACATCTTTCTGTAAGAAGATGATTAATATTAAGGCCATTGTTTGCAAACTGGCAGGAATAAAATACTTTTATCCATTCTGATATTAGATAGGATTTTCTTAAAGGAATAATTGCAGGCTGGCAGTTTGCAGACTTCTGGGTTACTTTAGGGCAGAAGAGGTCTTTATGATTATCTAGTCCTGCTCTACACATTATAGAAATGTAGCCATTCCATTTGGAAGTAAGCCCAAAGACCAGGTCTGATGTTTCTGTGTTCTTATTCTCTCCAGGTGATTTCATTCTTGTAAAAATAAATAAAATCTTTTTGCTTCAGAAGTACTGTGTCATTGTACAGTTACATCCAGTTCAAAGGTGGTTCTGATTTTTATAACCATTGTACTTGAATGGGGAAAAAATAGAAATTACGCTGCTAAACTTTGATCTTTGAACAGTTTATATGCGAAAGGGATAGATCTTTCTCATCACTTTGTAGGCTTCAAGTCAAGATTTGATATCATTTTAGCTCAGCAAGAAGGCAGGGGCATTGACAGTGGGATAACATGAGGAAATTCTGTGGCATGGGTTGTGGAGGAGGATCTGATTAGATGAACAAATGATCCCTCCTGGCCTTCAGACTGCTGAATTACTTCATGCATGCTAACAGTAGTTTACAGTAAATGTGCAGTGGAAATCACCAACGTTATGAAACAGGCTGTAACACTTGCTGCCTTTTAGGGCTTCTTTTATATTTCCATGTAAATGAAATGTGAAAAGAACTCTATAACAAGATAACACATCACAAATGATACTACCTGTGTTCTTCCAATACAAGCTTTCCTGTGCCCCTAAATGTGAGGGAGAGAAGGTGGGTTTTCCTGTAGTGCCTCATGTTCATGTGTTTGTAATAATTAAGGTTTAGGGTACCTGATTGTTATGGGGGTAGGGGGTTGGATACGGGTGTACTTCTGTGCAGAAATTAGGGGTTCCCCCTTCCAACTCTCACCTACTGCTAGCTGGCTAGCTAAAACAAATAACACTGCATGCTAAATATAAGTGGCTAGATCCTACTGTGGTTCCATCTGCAAACATACTATGTGCCATTTGCTCTAGGTAGGGTATCTTGGCATGGACATCTGTTTACAGGGAAGGCTTTTTTTTTCTTTCTGCTGCCCTAATTGTTTCCATGTATTTCAGACTTGGGTTTCTCCCATTTCATGGACATGAGAGCAATTAGCCAAGAACTTACAAGCTCAGCAGAGTGAGGGGAGTACTTTATAAACAAATCAAAGTTACCCACAAGACATGTTTTCTCGCATCTGGTGAAATGGTAAATACAGTCATCTCCCAATTAGTCTGACTAGCAAGAGGGTGGGGGGAAAGGGGCAACCTGGATAAAGAAAACACATTTACTACAAAACATATGTAAATAAATTGATAAAACAATGAGATAAAGGCCTAAAAGGGAAAAGTTCTATGATGACTTAGAGCTGTGTGTGTAAATGAGCTCTTGAGCTGAGAACTCTACACAGTGCACTGATGCACCTTAGCCTAAACACATTTGTCTGGTGCCACAGTCCCAAGACTACTTATTCTCCAGAGGAGACTTCATGGTCTGTGCGCTGTGCACATCAGCAGAACTTCTGTCTTGAGACCAAGCAGGCCAGTGCTCTGGGACTGGTTATGGGGTCAGTGGGTGCACAGCCAATTTGTGTGGGTACCCTGACCCAGGGCTGGCTGGGCTCATGCATGCAAGGTTTTCTTGGGATCTAGTTTATGAAGAAATATTCTTATATCTACTCTGTGTGCTGTTGTTTGCCCATACTTCCTTAATTAAATAGCTTCTCTCTGCTCTTCCAATGTCATCTCCTTGCCACTACTAAAACTGACGTTTTCATACACTTCTCTGAGTTTACTGTGACAAAATTTCAACCCAGCTTACACCACTGAGGCTTTTTGAGTTTGGATTAAAATACAGAAGAAAGCATTTAACAGAAAGGTATCTTGTAAGGCATAAAACAGCTAGAGATGTGGTGCCTGGAACCTGAAGTATACTGCTGTACTGGATGTCTGAAGTTATAGTGCGCGTATATCAAAGCAATGAGAAATGACTTCTTAAGGAATCGCTGTTGTACAGATTATTAGGAACTCTGTGGTGCCTGCCTTCAGAATTAGTTTTTATCTGCACATAAGATCTGGAATGTATAAATACCATCACCTATTCCTGAGTTGCTCTGTTACTGTTTCTGCACAGTTCATTCCTAAGTACAACCAGTTTAGAAGGCTCTTGATCTTCTAAAACTATGCAAGGTCAATGCAATTAATTATGACTAATTTTTTTTAGAATGGACCCTCTAGAGTTAAATGCCTGTCTTCTGAATGGACAAAATATCTCGGGCTGTTGCTTTGAAACTTAAGGTTTTACTCATAAGTCCTTGGTGAAGATATTCCCTCCTTTCTGCTGCCACTCCTTATCATGGATGCCAGTTTGCCGAGTGATGGTGGGAGTAGTGATAAAAGCAAAAGTGTAGGTGTTGCACATAGTTGTAAAGCAATCTGCAATTCTTTGGTTCCCAGACATTTCTGGATGGCAGCCTGTCTCTGGTTATGCCACAGGCCTCCTACCCAAGCAGAAGGTACATTTGTGTAGATAACTCTGCTGAAGTCCACTAGGTCTCTGGATGTGAAATAGTAAGAAGGCCTGGAGAATGAGGCCTTGAGTATGCCATGGGCAAATGTATGTGACTACCTGCTGGCTTGGTGAAGTAAAGTTTTCTGTGCTGACACCAGAAGTTGCAGGAATCAAGCCCTTGTCTCTTTCGTCACTGTCAAACCTGGGGAGGATGAAGCTGATGCACATCCACTTTGTAAATGTCTAAGGAGCTGTTTTTTTAAGAAGAGCCAGGTACATGTATACTAGTTGTCTCCTTAGCACAGAACCTCTCCAGCACTCTAACCCTATACTTTAGTCGCTACTGACAGGTAGAGGGCAAATTTGCATAATGAACTGTTTAAATATTCAGTTTTATCAAGGCTTCAAGGCACTATTTGTCCTCCGCATCTTCAATAGCTAGTGACCCTATCTAAATCAACATCATTTGTCAAATCAAATTAGGCTTGTTGTTAATTTCAGACAGTGATGTTCATCTTTTTGATGCTTTCAAACAACTCTGAGGTAAATCCCTGTGACATAATGCTGCTTAGATATGCTAAATGAGTCACTTGTTCAATGCTGCAATTGTCAGAAAAATATGAAACTTAGCTCTAAGGTAAATATTGTTGGGTCACTTGAAATGTATGCAAATTTGACATTTCTCTACTGATTAGCATATCTACACATCAAAGTTTCCTATATATCACATCAGATATTTTTGATTCGGGAGAGTTAAGGTCAGTGGCACTTGGCATAGTCTTTACTTTGCATCAGACAAGATGAGAAATGAAAATCTTCTTGGGGAAACTTTCCAGCTCAAACCTTACTTGGCTGAAATAAGAACATTGCAGAGGAGCAGGGAAAGATAGCAGAGGCTCCTGTTTGTTAGTACAAAGCTAATAAAGAAACGTGAAGAGGCTATTCACTTACCTAATTGATTCTAAAAGAAAAATAGATTAGCTATTTGGGTTCAGAAAGAACAAAAAGCTTCTTTCAATCTGAATAATGTTTTTTCTATACAAAGCATACATCCACATATGTTTGCTTGTTTTGAAATGTCTTTTTTAATGAACAAAGCTAGGAGGCATGTCCTGTTCTTATCAAAGTTGCACGTGGATCTCCATCAATGAGAGCTATACTTGCAGAGTGCCAGGTGAGCCCCAGGTCCATCTGTGTGTGATGGAGTGGTGCTGCTCTGAAGTTGCTTGGCTCTTTAGATGCAGATGTAAGTGGTCACAAGAGTTAACTGCTTGTCTGTTTTACACATCAGGCCTTCAGAGATCCTCAATTAACAGTTGGTGGATTCAGGCACCAAAACTATGAAAATCATACTGTTAGATGGCAGATTGGTTTGGTCCTAGGCTGCCTTGTTCCTTGTGACAAGAAGGAAATCTATTTAGCCTCTTTGAAATCTTGGTGTCCGATTGAACTGTGTCAGTGAAAGGAAAGGAAGAAATACACAGCATGCAGAGAGCAGGCACTGAAACTCACCGAGTGCATCTTATTGGAGAATAAGCTTGCTGCATGTGTATGGCATCTTTCCCTTCTGCTGCAGAAGAGAAACTTGGTCATGCAAGTTTTTTTTCTTTCAAAGACAGTGAAAGTATCTCAACTACAGCATGCAGCGATTGCCAGCAAAATTCTGTTTTAAAAATAAAACAAACATTTTTTGAATTATTGGAGCAGAAAGATGTGTCAGACACGACTAACATATGTTTATTTTTTCTTTTTCTCTCCTGTAACTGAAACACGGCCAAACTCTGTTTTCCTTTACATTGTGTGAGTGTGCATGAGTAAGTATCTGTAGATACAAATTTTATGTGAGTACTTATTCTGCATGGTTACCTTACCTGCTGCATCCTAGAAATGACTGAAGGGGCTTATCTGACTACAAAAAATAAGACATAGAAATGCTGGTTGATCCATTATTACTGCAGGGCATCTAGCACCACTCAACCACATTAGGAGCTGATGTTTGATGATAAATCAATAACAGCTTATATCTTCTAAGTAAAAGATATGTTATTCTCTTCCGCCTGTCCTTTGATGGGTGATATAAAAGCAGGATCTGTGCACATATTCTTGAGGCAAGATTTTAAACCTATTTTGGTGTAAGATTCACATTTGCAAGCTGCCCATGCTTCCCATATTGGCAATGATTTTGACAAATGTAAAAAAGTCACTAATATTTTGACACTTTCACTGCCCAACTATGATACCAGCTGGCTGTGAATTCAGTTATTCATTGTTCTGCTGTATTTTAAAGACTGGTCCAGAGCCAATGTACTGGACCGGCTCCATTCATTCATTTTCAAGATTGAAGTTTCAGCTAACTGTAGTGGCCATTTTTCAAACAGATCTGGAAACATCTTCCAATTTAACAGGATCGTACACAATAGAAAAAGTCAAGTATGCGTTTAGGTTTAAAGCTGTTCTGTTCATGGGGATTATTTACATTGCAGCACAAATCGGCCTAATCCCCTCAAGATTTCTGACTGCTCTCCTATTATTTTTTCCTAGTTCCTTTAAGCCATGACCAGTATTTTGTTCATAGTAAAACATTAAAAAATATGTATTTATAATTAATGGATGAATTTTAAATAAAATTGAAGTATTGCATGACTGTCCTGAATTCTTAAAACCAGAAGCACTGCACGGGGCTGAGATGTATAGTAACTCAATAATTACTTCAAAGAAACTAGGAAGGAACTTACACATCTTTGGCTCCAGGTAGGCAAATACAACATTTAAATGGACCAAGAAATCCTAAGCGTGTCTGTGGAGCAGAGCAGATGTATGGGATAATTTGTAGGGCTGGTCCTTCCTGGTCTGAGCAGGTATGTGTCAATGGCAGCAGATCCTTCTGAAGTGCTCTTCGTTATGAAATATCATAAAAATATTCTTCCTTAGTAAGCCTTCTTTATTGTGCCTGCTAAGGTTTTACAATATTTTCTAAGGCTGGTAACGATATTCATCCCTCTGGCTTGTAACTCACTGATTAAAAAACAGATTGCCAGCAGTCATCTGCTATTGTCTGGCTTCTTAAATTCTGTTTCTGGTTTAATTTACTTGATTGTTCCATGCACTATTCATGAGTTCTATAATATTCCGAACTTTAATTTCAACAGATTAATTCTTACTAATTATTCAACATATGAACCTGCACATGAGAATTGTACTGTATGCACCATCCTGAGGCATAGAATGCAATGTCGAATCGTTTTCTGATTTCAAGTGGAAAACAAACTAATTATGTGGAAATATGATAATATATTGTGCTGCAGGGACCAGCCCTTTGTCTGTTTAGAAATGTTTACTTATGATCGGCTCCCTGTGTTATTTCTTCCAGGAGGAGCTGCCCTTTCTTAATGCATAAACATTATTGACTGGTCCATGATTCTTTACTTCAAGAAATCTGATTTGCATAATTTTATATTACTTCCGTCTAGTGGAAACAAACAAGACATCCCAGGAAAGTAATAATTGAGCTAGCTGTAGCAATCTTCTGGAGAGATAAGACACGGAAGTCCTTAGAAATGAAGGATCACTTATTTCTCTTTTACATCTCTAATTATTATTTTTTTTTTCAAGCTGTCACACAGCTTTACCTCTGCTCTATTTGATCTGCTACGTGTCTGTGTACAGCACTTCATCACAATATGGGGTGCAAATCAGCCATCAGAAAACTGATGTAGAACATGCCTTCTCCAGTTTTCTATCAGCATGCCCCAGTCGAGGCATAACTGTGTAATTTCAGTGCTGTGAAATGCTGCAGCCAGGGTGCTGGATCAGATGTTTTTGGGAGAAGTGCGGTGAAGTTCTAGCATGGTCGGTGAGCTGTCAGCAGACTGACCTGCAGCGTCTCAGCATTACTGTGCTAAAAACTGTGGGGGCACAGAAAACCTCACTGCAGCGCTGCTCAGCCAAAAAAGAAATGATTTAGTCCCACGTGGGAGGTGGGGGAGAAGGGAAATAAGATAGGTGTAATACGTTTTTGCTTCCTGTGCCACATGCAACTGAAAGGCTGAAATACGTGCTCAGGAATTAATCACTGTAGAGAATTCTATAAACATAAAATAGAGGAATTGAGTTTCATAAGGGACCCTGATCAGTAGCAGCATTATGTTGCAAGCCAAGTCTATGCAAAAACAAACACCAGCAACGACTGGAGGAACATAAAATCAGGGCCCTGGAGCTACGTTTTGATAGATTTTGGGTGATACTTCACAGTATAACACATGTCGTAGTGCTTCCATTCTTCCTAGAAAACCAATTCTTAACTGATGGGGTGAGTATTTGGTTTTCTATTCTTCCATCTTCCCCAGTAATTTGTAGTTTATGAACTTTGCAGTATCTAATGCCTTCTATAATTCACCCTTTTACTTCTTGCTTTATGATGACAAAACTGTTTGGAAATAGTCTGCTTTCTGTTTCATCTGTCTTTTGATATTATTTCTGCTGTACCCTGCCTTAAGACCTTAAGGGGCTGTCAGAGGTCTCTGCTGAGACTTGTTCTAAACTTCTGTCTCCAAAGTTATCATTCTAGCATCCAAGTTTAAAAATGCCTACTATTAATTTAGTTATTTTTCTTCAGTAGTTCTAATCAAAGTGTGCAGTTACCTTATCCCTACTTTTAATTGGAAAAATTGAGTCAACTCTGTGATAAGAAGTTATTTCAGTCCTCTCTGAAAGATTGTCTTCCCTCCTTCATGCTGCCATAATATCTAGTTGAATATTGACTCTGAAGTCCTTTTCTGTCTGCAGCTGCCTGTCCCAGCCCTGTTACTGAGTGAGGAGTGGGATGGAGCGACTGATCTTGGGATGAATCCCTCCGTTTCTTCCAGCCAAAGATTTTCTTGCCACAGAGAAAAATGGAGCAATCAAATTTTCACAAGGGATTTGTTCCCAGAGAGTCCAGGACAGCTCAGGAAGGATATGCAAATTCAAAGAGGCAGCACAGAGGGGCATGTTAATATTTGTTTTAGATCTTCAGATTTGATATGAACCTAAAAGTGCATTTTTAAAAGACTGGTATGAATTTCCTGGTATCAGATAAAGACAGTTTTGTTCACACTTGGTGGAGTGATCAAATAGTGGGGAGAGAAAGATGGCCGCAGGGGCAGGATGGTTATTCTTTCTACGTGGGCTTAGGCCTGAAGAGTAACTTGTTCCTTTGCTCAGAAATATAAACAGTGGAAAAAACTTCCTTGGGAAATGGCTGTAGAGCATCTCTAGGGCTCTTAATTCCATTTAAATAATTGAAATTTAAATATCATTGTAAGCTGGCAGACTGCGTTCTCCCTGCCGTAGCAGCACTTAGTGTGTTGGAAAGGCAACAAAAGGAAACAGAGAAGAAAGGAAACCGTTTTCCCAGTTCTGTGTTGCATTATGGGTCCTGCTCCAACCTGCAGCCATACCTCTGGCTCTAGGCTGTGATCTCATCTGATCTGTGGCACAGCCGTGTCACGTCAGGTCAGACCCTGCCTGAGAATGTTCCCGGAAAAAAACCACTTCAGAGATGTTTCCAGAAATGAGAGGTTAGGGAAGGTAGTGTCAGGGAAGAGAGCTTTCTGCCACGTGTAGCAGCACACCTGCAACCCAATTAGCAATAATGATTGGCACTCTAGAGTCAGTGGTGCAACACCTCACACTGCCCCTAGAGATGCTGCTGCTCCGTTTCATGGGTGGGGAATGCTGTGGGGAAATGTTTTGACCAGAGCCAGGTAAGAACATTTCTGGCAGTGCAGAAATGTGAAATCATACATTCCGTGTCCTGAGATATTACTCTGAAAAAAAAAAAAAAAGATAACCTTTCTTGACTTGATCTTTGTGTTTTGAGTACACTTGATTCCGTGCTTGTAAACTGCTGCCTTCTCCTTGGGATCTTTTTGCCAGAATGCAAGATTTTCAATTTTTTTCCCCCTACATGATGAATGTACAGGACTATAAAATGAAAAAGGGAGGATTTTTCTCAGCCTCAGATGGAGAGCTAGTGCTGATCTGGATGGCCAGTGCAGTCACCTGGATAGTGCTAATGTAGCGTAGAATGGCTTAGGTTGGAAAGGACCTTAAGGACCATTGAATTCCAACTTCCCTGCCATGGCCTGGTTGATGAACACTAGATCAGGCTGCTCAGGGCCTTATCCAGCCTGGCTGTGAACACCTCCAGGAGTCTGGCAACCACAGCCCTCTGGGCAGCCTGTGCCATGGTCTCAGTGCCCTCTGCATAAAGAATTTCTCCCTAAACTGTAACCTAAATTTCTCCTCTTGTAGTTTAAAGTCAATCTCTCTTGTCCTATTGCTATCAGATTGCATATAGACATTGTCCCCCTCCTGCTTATAAGCTCCTTTGGAGTATATAGGGGATGAAGGACTTGTTGGAGGTGGGAGGATTGTTGCAAAGTCTGGTGGAGTCTGCCTGTGACTGTGGATGCTGCCATCCTCATCCTCTGTTAGCACAATTGAAACCCCAAGCCAAGAGCACCCAGTAGAGCAGTGCCATATCCATGTGGGTGCAGTGCAGGATCGCACTGCAGCCTCTGCATGTGCCTGGCTGTGGGTGCCAATGCTCTTTGCCATGATCTGTCCAGGCCTGCAGTGTGTGGGCTGACAGTTAATACCTCTGCACTGACTTAGAGCAATTTGTTAATTAATGGCAACTCCAAGAACATGGTTGGATTAATTGAATTTTGATGCTTTCTGCAAGGGCTGACGAAGGTACCAGGGAAGCATGTTCTCTGATTATCTGTCTTACATCGGGGCTGTTCCAGACAGGATGTTTCCTGTTCTAGGCACAAGTGTTTGGATGGGATTTGTAATGGTGTTTGGAGGCTTTGCTGAAAGCAGTAACATTCCTGTGCTCTTTCAAAAAAGGGGTGCTGTTTCAAATCTGATCTCTAGTCCTATCTGGACATATATTTTTTGGGGGTATTTTTTCCTGTGTCCATCTCTCTTCATTTAAGGACAGGTTCTCCATCTCACCCTTTTTCTCCTGGATAGACCCTGTTTCCCAGTGGTACCCAATGGATTTACTTTCTGTTTCCTTGTATTGTTTTCCAATTGCTTCACTGCATCACCTCACCTCTGCCAGCAGAACTGAGGTCACAGGATACTTTTTATTAATGGCAGGCTCATGCTCTGTCATAGGTTGCCACAGCTAATCTACAGAAATCTTAAGGAAGACATGTTATGTCCTCAGTCTGCAGCCAAGGGACCTGGGCTGTGACATCTCTTGCCCACCTGTCTGCTCGCTCCTTCAGATTCTTTTGTTTCCAGTCAGTGCCCTTTGTCCATCTCGTGGGCAGTGGTTAACCTGGCTGCTCTGTCAGAAAGTGCCACAAAAAAGATGTTGAATATACTCAGATTTACCCTACCTGTTAACACCCATATCAGATTCCACCGGGAAGAAGCCTGTCATAGCTAAAAACATAAATAATATATGCTGAGAAACTTTTCCTGAAGGAGTAACTGAACCAGAGCTCGTTGAAATAAAGGCAAAGAATAGGCTTATTTCTAGCCAGCTTTGGTTAAGGCCTGCATTCATGATCATATTACAGTGTCTTCTTAAGTAACTTTGTAAGAATGGGCTGGCTTTATTATTTTTTCCTTTGTGCAGCAAATCATGGCTAAGGGGAGCGTGAAAGCAAGGAAACAAGAACCACAGAAACGATGCTAAAGGAATTTAAAATGAAAAATGCATTAAAAATTTAGTATGTGAGTAGAAGTGGACTACTTCGTTATGGAAGGGGGAAAGGGAGGAAAATTTATTATTTTAATACGTACCAGGCAAGGACAAACACAAATCTGATCGTGTCTGAGAAAGCAGAGTGACTTCCTTGGCATATACTGAAATGCTCTTGCAAATGTTTTGATTTAAATGAAAGAATGAGAGAAGGAAGGAAAGAGCCAGATATGGTGCTGATGATTGTATCTGTTTGTGTGAAGCTATACCATGCTTGGCAAAGGTAAATTTGTTTAACTTGAATGCTGATGTTTGATTATATGAAATGACATATTTATATCTCCTCCTCTCCTTGCTCAAGGGTATTTTAAAGAGTCTGTGGAATTAGAAGCTTTCAAAATAGTTTGAACTGTGTCATTTTTGTAAAATGAACATGAAAATTAGGGGTCCTGCTCTGTATTGCATGTAGATCTCACTGAGCTGGTAGCTTGTGTGACTAGATGGTACTTCTGAGGTCTCTACTGGGGAAAGACCGTATTCTCGCTTGAGCAGAGTCAGTTTGGGTTGGGTCTATGTGCTGTGATGAGATGTGATGTCATGGCTGTGATGAGACTTCAGCTATGTCCCTTCTGTTCATACTGATCCATCCACCTGCAAGCATCACCTTGCAAAGTGAGACCTTAAGGAGTACTGGCCAAACACCCTCCCAGTGTTTCCACGAGAGTGTTTTCAGTTCTAATGGGCCACACATGAAACACCCTTTTATTAAATGTTGGGGGTTTTTTTGTTTGTTTGTTTGTTTGTTTCCTTTTTGAAAAGGAAATGTTGTCTTCCAGGGATTAGTAGAAAAATCAAGAGAAAATTTGGTGAAACCTTTCAGGACTCTCTGCACTGAGTTAATTTCTTTATGGATCAGGACATGGATGTTGACAGCGTGTGTATGGAGGCTTCGGAAAGGAGTATTATCATGGATCTTATCTGGGTTATTTTTCCTTCTAAAAGCTACTGTACAATCAAGAAGGAGATACATATGTGAAAGCGGGAAGATGCAAATGTGTAAGTTTAGGCCATTCACATTAAACACCCAAGAGGGGGAAACAAACCCCCTCATTTTCCTGCAGGAGAAGACATGAGTAAGAGATGTCAGTGCAGCTATGACATCTGTTTACATGGGGATTTTATGCACCTGTTCACTAGGCAATAACAAATGCTTACCATGGTGGTAGCTGTATCACACGGTACATATGCTGCTTCTGACATACATAACACCTCTTTAAGGAAACACATGGCCCCATATGTCATGAGAACTTGTTTACATTCTACAATACAGTAATGGAAAATATGTTTCATAATAAATGTTTTCATCATTTTTGTGTTTAAGGAAAGAATGGGAGTTTTACACCCTCGCTGTCAATCTGAGTGTCCCCCTTCATTGTTCTCACTGAAAGATGTGTGGCTGTGAGCTAAACTTCCTAAAAGCTTTCAAAATTTAGAAAATTTTGGATCTCAGCAGTTCAGTTTTAAGGACTGCGGTCCATGAAAAAGGTGTAATAACACAAATCCTTATATATTTGGATGTGCATCAGAATATTTATCTGTTTGACCTTCTATGACATGTCCTATTTCTGGTCAGGCTGACAAGAGCATAAGGAATGTGTGTCTTGCTTATGCCTATGTCTGGTTCTTGAGATGCCAGAGCCTCTTAAGGATGAGTAAACCATTGCTTTGCAGCACCACCTTTTAATTCAGGAACCCTGGAACTGAAATTAGGCAGGTCAACTTCCTCCTGAAAGTTGACTTGTCCAACCTCTTGAGAAACTGATTTGAATATGCCTGTAGCTTGGTTGTGGTTTGGTTGAAATCATTCAGAGCTATGTTACCATTCTAAGACTTTTCCCCTTCTAAATGTTGTTTTTTCACCTGTCAGTGTTTCTGCCCTGAAGGCTACTCATACCCAAGAGTTCTGAGATCTTGATTCAGCCCCTGCTGCTGGGGCAAGGTTAGAGTTAAACTAACAGTATTGTGAGAACTCAGGAAAAGCAGCTCTTACTTCTTAGGGAAGATCAAAGAGTTTAAAATTCTTATTACAGGGATATGTTACAGGGATTTTTTGTTTATTTCTTTGATATTCACTCTGTCACTTTAAGGAATTTGTTTTTTGTGCATCTGGTTGTTCATTTACAGATATAACTGTGGATCATGTTTGTGTAGTTCGGTAACTGGTATAAAAGGACAGATTAATAGGATATTTATCCAAAATGTAACAGCCTCAGCTTGTCAGCTCTCTTTCTGCATAGTTGTAGTGCTGTCTAACAACAGATAATCCTCATGAGTTTCATGTCCTCCACGATTACCTTTTATTACCAATACATCACCTATTTCACATGTATAAGAAATCACCTTTTATTTTCTCTGTTTTAGAATAGCTGCCTGATAACTTCTTCAGCTGCTGTCAGAAACAGAAAGCAGCATTTGGCTGTTTTTTCTCTTTTTTTTGTGTGTGTGTACTGCTTTAAATTTTACTCAGGGCAATATTTTCTTCTCTCTCCCAACCTTCTTCCTGGAAAGTCTATGTCCATTCTGGACGAGCTTGGATAATTTATGTACTGCTCTGCAACCTGACAAACGGGCACAGAGAATTTCAAAATCTTCTTCTGGAGTTTGTTGGTAGTAAGTCATAATTAAAACAAATAAATGGATTAAGCTTCATTTTTAGTGACGTTTTCCAGTTGTATGCATTCTTACTGCTAGTTTCTGAGTTTCTTGTGGCTTGTGCAATATGTTAAGGCATGAAGATGCTCTTTTCTGTATACATTAAAGACCAAAGAGAACTATTCTGGGTTACTGTATGAGCTGAGCATGAGTTTTTGCATTTTCTGCTACAAGCGTAAATTCTCAGCTGATGGAATCAAGCACAGGATTCTGTTTCTCCCCATATTACACCTTGGTTTATCCCACAGATAAATAAAGACATACATATTTATAGGTTATTCTCACAATTAAGCCTAGCACTCCTTTTGGCTTCATAAGTGTACAAGGAAAAGAGGGAATGGCAAATCTTGTTTGACTTAGAATACTTGGAAGTAATTCTTTATTTTAAGATGCATTTTCTTAATCATTTTTTCATTATAACTAAATAGAGCAATTTTGAAAATACTGGGCGCGCATTTCTGGCATTTATTTTCTGTTTGTGACGCCCTTTAGAAGAGGGTGATGTTTTCATTTGGAGCTTAAAAGGTATGTGGGTACCTTTTATGTCTCCACTGACTGGAATTCTGTTTCAGGCTTTTGGATGTTCAATACTCTACAGAAATTTGCAACAAAATTTTGCCTATTAATTTGTCCTCTAAACCCTACTGAACAGACCTATTGGTCATACATACTTAGGTATCTTGCTTACAGTAGGCTGCCAGCAAGCATTATTAATGTGAGAATGGCATCATTTAAAAAGAAAATAACTTAAAATCCCTCAGGAAGGACTGTTTCCTGTCATTTTAAAGCAGCACATAATGTTCCACTGTCCAACTTAAAAAAAGTATAAGAAAACATCTTTACAGTCAAGAGATGATATCAACCTAGAGAAACTTGGCACAATAATTAAATTATCATTTTTCTTCCATTGTTGGATCAAGCCATAAAGAGAAAAGTCGGAACAGAGATGAATTTCATTTTGCTATCGTGTGCAGAGAGCAGTTTCTGAGAAATATTGTTTCCTCACTACAGGGAACCAATGCTCTCTATTAGCAGAGCCAAGCAAAATTTCTGAAAATTGTTGTTGTAATGTTTACATAATGAGATCATATTTTTTTTCCCCTTATGAAGTACAGGTGCAAAATCTGAACACTCTGGTCCCAGAAGTACAACTTTCCAGCCATTTCTTTCTGAAGTAGTCCTTGCGAACTTAACCAGCCAGCTATTAATGGGCTATTTACAACCCTGCTAAATCTTCTCTTTTTTGCCTCTTGCAATCCTATCAGTGCAAAAAAATCTCCAACAACTCCAAACCTTTCTACACTTTATTTATTTATTTCTCATATTCTATTTTTCAAGAGGCAGTCAACCTACAGAAGAGCATCTGCTGGACCCTGAGTGGGGAAGAGACAGGCGGAACCCTTGCAAATGTAAAAGCCAGGAGTGGGTCGGACCCCAGATGGTAAGTGTTTGCTCTTAATAAGGAGGCTCTTTCTCCAAAGGAAGGCAGGCAGCACCCTCTAGCACTGAGCCTTTGCTACCACTCCAATGACAGGCACTGCCAAACATAAATCAGTGTGATAACAGCCTCTGCTGGGGATTCAGACCCACATTTTCCTGTATGGAAGATAAAATCTTTTCTGGTTCTTAATTCAATCACATACCCAACTGGCAATCTTGCATATCAAAATGGGAATCCTGGGAGGCTGCTGGAATATGCAGATCAACAGAAGCTAATTAGCATTTACTTGCAGCCATCCTTAACTGATTGGCAGCACAGCTGTGGGGACCAAGCAGAACATGCTGAGTTGCATATTTGTATGGCCACCTGCCATTTGGTGGGATCCAAAATAGTGTAAACTACCACTTCATAATAACTCAGTGACCTTAGTTTTGAAGTAATATTGAATAGATGTATCTGGCTAAGTGTATAATTAGTGCTTATTTCACCTGACATGCAGTTCAACAATAGGCTGTGCAGCGGTATCTTCTTAATTTGACATGTTGATGTCTTAATTGAGATTGACAACTTGTTAGAGAGGTACTCTATTTCCAGTGCAGGCTGAGATCTATCCATCATCGCTGACTTTCCTATACATATGAAACAATGCACTTTTATGCCTTAAAACAAATTCCATTTATTGAGAACTGAATGATCAAACATGAGCAGAGCTCAGTGGTGAAAGCACTCGATCCGTTCTCTGCAGGGTTCTCGTGTGAGTCAGGAAATGTTACAAAGAAAATAAAGGAGGGAAACATTTAGACAGAAGTAATGTCAGCATTGTAGGCTTCTTCACACAGTGGTGGTGTAGATGCATGAAAGCTGTACCAGTGATATACTATAAGCCACTGAGAAGACAGTGGTGCCTTTTGTGGTTAAGCAGGTGGAGAAGGTTTGTATCATGATTGCTTCATCACCCTGATCTAGAAATCTCCGTTACCTGGATGGAAGGATACCTCCGCTTAGAGGTGAAAATTACTATGCTTGTGACAAACTCTATATTACTGACCTCTGCAAATAGTCCTGTTTTACCAGGATGGCTGGGCTGGCTTGTGGCAGCTGGGACTTCGATTCTCTTACAGAAGACATGACACAGAATTGAAAGGAATATATACATGAATATGATGATAGGCAGTAGGAGGAGTACATGCAGGGCTCCTGATCTGTGTGAAACGTAAGAAAATATAAAAGCTATAATAATCCATGGAAGTTGTAGTAGCGTGGTGATAAATTAGAAGGAACTTTGGATTACACCCATGAGTACCATGAAATGATGTAGTTCTGTTTCTGGATATTCACTTGGATGCCTGCATGTTAGGGAGATCAGGAGACTTGCTTCTGCCCCACCACTGGTTCATCTGTCAGATGATTACTTGGAGACGTGCTTCTGTGAGCACCAGAGCAGGTTGGCAGCTGCTTGTAGGGTGGAAGAGAGATCGGAGTCTAAGTGGACTGGCAACTTGACAGCCTGTTGGGCAGGTTGCTGCAGCTTTGGGCTTTTTGTATGGATGGGAAGCCAGGAGCCTGGGAGCATTGTCTCCTTAGCCCTGAGACTCCCATTCATCTGGGACTTCCACTTTCACTGCTTCATGTTGTGCAGCCAAGTTGAATTTTAATTAGAAACTTATCTAAATTGTTTGATAATTTTTCAAACCTTCTAGATTTCCTTCTTTTCCTTCCAAATCAGAATGAAAACAAACTTTGGAATATTAAAATCATTCCTGTGCCAGAATTACAAATCTTCATCCAACTGTACTTCTAAATTTGTCACAATAGTATTTGTGACTGAGCTATGTCATGTTATATCACGCTGTGTGAATGACAGCCTGACATTATAAGTGTTCATCACAGTGCTGTATATGTATAAAGATGTTCTGAGTTCTGCCAACAAACAGACATGATTGTTTAGGAAATATGTGTATTCACTAAACCTCAGGAGCAGTGTTAGGGGGCAGGCAGTGAATTCAGCCTCCATCAGCCAGGAGTGGCTATTGAGTTGGTGAGGCCTGAAGGCAGATGTGGTCCCAGTGTTTCTACCATAAGTTTGTAACCACATGACAATGAGGCAGCATTGCTTGAAATGAAGGCCAACATGGGAAAGGTTTGGTTGTGCGCTGCATCAACCTGTCCATCAGTTCCTGAAGAATGTGTTTTCCATGTACTGTGTACCTAAGGCAGTGCCATGTGCTGTTATGTGAAGCTTCTGCCCTTTGAGCAGAGCAGGACATTCACACCATGAGCCCTGTTGCCTCTCCAACATATAATGGGCACTCTTAGAAAACTCAAGAAAGTGATGTTGCCTAAAGTAAGGAAAATTCTGGGAAATACTTTGTGTTCTCCCTAAGATTAGAGAGGATGGTCCTGCCCACGTTACAGCAAATTCCATGAATCTCTTTTTTGCTGAGAGACACTCTACCTGGCTGTGACCATACTCTGGATTTTCCCTAAGTGCAGACGTTCATCTCTCCTATATGCATGACATCCCACAAGTGGTCAGACACTTTGTGTATCTAGCAGGATACGGGAGACCCCTCTGTTGGGATTCATCCCAGCCCTTGGCAATGCTGTAATAGTTAATTGGACAAGTTATTTTTAAAAGCCTCTGCTGTAAGCTGAAGTGAGATGCAGCCCTTGGTAAAGACTTTTGTTTCTTTTCTACCATGCAAAATAACAAAAAAGACTAATCTTAAAACTGCTCTTAATGAGTATAACCAAAATATTAACAGTAGTAAACAAGAATACATTTGCTCATAACTTGTCATATCAGTGTAATAAATTAAGCCAGAAACACATTAACATTTGACAGCTTAAACAATGCAGGAAAAAAATACAAACCTCACAGGGACTATGTGAAGCATGTTGGCAGTTTAACAGACATTTTGAGATGTAGATACATATATCAACCTTTCTGAATTTAGTCTTGATAACTCCTTTTCCTCTGTGTGCCAAAACACTGCCGTGTGAAGACTAATGAGTTCCAGATTTGTTTATCTTTGGTGGCTAAGGCAGATTCATGAGCCCCTTGAACCTATTTTACAGTGGTCATGTGACAGCAGCATGCAAACACCAGAGGCAGAAACGTCTCTTTTGTGCTGATGGATATACAACGTGTTAAAAGATCTTACAAGAAAGATGTGCTTGGCCATCTGAGACAAGGGACCACGTCAAATCCATTTTGAATGATCTAAATGAGTGAATTGTCCTGCCTATTAACTCTCGTATGTGTTTCATGTTTATGTTCAGAGGTGTAATAGCAAATGCTCAGAATAAATCTCGCACAAAAATAGGGATTATTATGTCTAACAGCAAGACTTCATGATGTGCACTCGACAGATTTTTGCATGGATGATTGTGTTTTTTTTTTTTTAAATTGCATAAGCTCGTGCAAACTCCGGTCCACCTAAGCAAAATTTCTTCCTCTGTTTTTTTTCCCTGTTGTATATCTACTCCTCTATTTGTCTCTTTAGTATTTTGTTTTTCTGTTAATTGATTTATGACGTTATAGTATGTCAAAGTTAACATTCCACGTGTTGTGTAGGTTTTTGGGGAGGCTGAGCAGAGCAGTGTCCTGCTGCAGGTCCTACCTGCTGACTCCTTAGTGAACTAATTTTTGCTCAGTTTTGAAAAGAGTTGCTTGCATTTCTCACCCCCTTGCTCCCGCCCATACCTGTTTTACATCTCTTGAAAGAACAGAGTGGATGCAAATGAGATTTAGATAACTTGGAGCAGAGAATGCTACACAGTTGCCTCTGGATGAGGCCCAGTCCCTGTGGTGAACCTTGCCTCTTCTGCCATGGTTCCAGAGATCTGGCCAGGAGGCTGAGCCATGTACCAAGTTAGTGATAATTGCAGGTAACTGAGAATAAGTTTAAATAATTCTGATCAACACCTTAAGTAACTTTGTGTTGTTTATTGTGAGTTTTATTTTGCTGTTGTTGTTTTAGCCGATGTATTTGGACTTACTAATTAAGTAAAGCAAATCCTTCTGCTTTCTTCTAAGTTATATTTTTCATAACTTTAAATAAGCAACATGAAAAGTCAGTAATGAATCCTCTCTCTCCTTGGTTTCAACCTGAGAATGATATAATCCAAATGCAGCCATAACCCCCGTGTGCCCCGGTGGCGCAGCGGTAGAATTCCCGTTTGCAACACCAGGGGGCCCGGGTTCGAATCCCCCCTGTGGAGCAGGGGGTAGAAGTGCCGCTCTGCTACACAGAGGGCTCGAATCCCGGGAGTTGGACTCGATGATCTCTAAGGTCCCTTCCAACTCGCACAATACTATGATACTATGATAACCATGCAAGACTTTCCATAGAAGCATGGACTTATGTGTCTGTGTCCTGCACAGGAGATGCCATTCATGCGTATCCTCATAGTGTGTGATCTGGGGGAGGCAGGAGAAGAGAAGGAGGAAGAAGAGGAGAACCAGAGAAACTCAGTTATGTATAGGGACTATTTGTTGGGTTATTTGTATGGAAAGCTTACTTGTTATTTGAATATTTAATAAGTCACCTGAAACCTAAGCTCTGATTTTCTAGGAATTGGCCTTTGTTAGCTTTCTGGTAGAGGTACTAAACCAAAGCCAGAATTTGTTCCACAGTAACAAGAAGTAACAAAAACTTTCCAGTTTCACTTCCTGTTGATGTCTTCGCTGTGTACTGTGTGTGCAATTGAGCCTGGAGTCCCCATGTGCTCCATATAGGATAAATACCCAGGAGAGATAGTCCTTGGCCAGAAATGTTCCCAATCTAGATAGATATGGCAGCTGAAAGGTGGATAAAGAGCAATTTTATTTTACCATAGGTGCATGTTGCTGAGAGGAAAAGGGATTCAGCCACAGACAGGAATTTTGCCTGCCTTGATGGGTTGCTTCTGCTCATGCTTCAGCCACAGGTCACGTTGCCCTTCCTGTTTGTGAAAGCAACCTTCTAATTATGATTTTGTTGACAGAATGAAGAAGTGAAAAGCAAAAAGATACCATTTCACCTAGGAACTGTAGTCCATTTCCATACCATGAGCAATGACTATTCTTGTTCCAGCACAAGTCAGACCTCTTCATAACATACCTTATAACCTGTTAATTATAATTTCCTTCTCTAACGCTTGGATCACACTACTAAATATTTTTAAATATCTATATATGTGTTTTTTAAGCTGCTGGGTTTGGGTTACACCTTTTCCATATGCCCAACCCACACAATCCCATCAACGCTTTCACACACCAGTCAAACACTCTATATTTGTGTGAAACTCACTGAAGGAAAAAAAAATTCCTATTACTACTACTACTAATACAAATTCATTTCTCACAACTATTTGTGTTTTCCTGAATGCCACTGAATGAATTCACTGCCATTGAATGTCTAACTTTTTGTTGCATCGGTTTAGTGCAGGTTTTTATTTATATTCATAATCACTCCAGCCCCATCACCACATGCCTTATTATTTTTTTGTTGTTGCTGTTCCTTTTTACTTGACAAAGCTCTCTTTACAAAACTTAATCGCTTTTTGTATGAGCAATTTCCCCAGTACTTTTTATGTTCTGTTGTTAGTGTGAACGATGTTCTGAAAGTTGATACACATTACAACAGCAGGTGTTAAGACAGGCAAGGAGGGAACAAAAGCTCTCAGTGCATGAAAAAGTCTAATAATAGACAATTTGTTCACCTGGCACTGGCTGCATTAGCGTTTGAGATGAGCTCATTGTTATTTGGCAGTGAGCTTTCTGCTGGTCACAGGGATGAAAATATGGAAAATCCAGGTTGTGGAAATAAAGGGTTGCTAATATTAGAACAGCATTAAATGGTGCATGATAGAACTGGAAAGGCTGCAGGTTGAGCTGGGGGATTGAAATAGTGAGACACTTCCGTAACTGGGAAAGTAATCAATAAAGACACTGTTGTGTATACACTTGCAATAAAATTACATGTGTAAACATTTTCAGTAACTGTACTTCTGGGCAAGCTGTTCAGAGCAGCTTTGCACTCAGAAGTGTAGTTCCGTTTTTTCCAGGCTCGATGAAAATGTGGCCATTAGTTAGGGAAGCTCACCATACAAAGCAAAGTTAAGCAATCTGGTCAAAGCCAAACCACCAATCCATAAAGACTACTTGCCACAGTGCTGAGAGCATTGGCATGCCCTGTTTGTGACCCATGCACCAGGTACACAGGGTGCACTTCCAGACTAGCCAGTGTGAGGAAGAGCAGGTGATTCCTGGAAACATGTTGCATGCTCTCACTTGTAATGTTGGTGCCGTGAGCATTTGGGAAGCTTTCTCTTTTAGAAGTGGAACATGCCTGGTCTGGAGGAGGGGAGAGATGGAGGCTTCACTTGGCTGTGGTTCCCATCCTTCCCCCAGAAGTTATTAAGTGGAAGCAGTGCTTGAATTAGGATCACAAATAGTCAGTGTTTTAGAAATAAAGTAAGTGGTTAGTATCTCACACTTTAAACAGTGAATACCTCGTAGAAGTTCACAAACATTTCACAGTCCATTCGTACGCTGCTTGAACAGTGTGCTGATGGCATTTGTGCCAGCATGCAACTCTGCTCGTGCCTAAAAGTTGGCCCATGGAAAAGCTGAAGCAAGAGAATTAATTTCTTCATATCAGTTGTTTTTGTCCTCCCCTTCATTTTTTTTTTTTTTTTCCTTTTAAAATGTCTGCTGGAATTTAGGATGTAAGTGTTTAGGTATCTGAAGGGAGGCCACAGCTCTGAGCGCAGATCAGATTGCTTTTCCTTCCACAACTCCCTCTTTGCATTCCAGCCTGACATAGTTTTGTTGCAGTTACTTACTACATAGATAACTAAATGCTTTAGATGCTAATTAAAATAGATGATGTTTAACTGTTGGCCTATGGTATTTCTCTATGATGGAAGACAGCAGCAAACAGAATCATCTATTATCATTATCAGCAGTGTCTTTCTTTTCTTCTCCAGTCTTTATCCAAGCAATACATACATCCAGGCACTGACTTGGTTCCCATAAACAGCCTTGTTTCCAGCAGAATCTCTTCCTCCGCCTTTCCACTGTCTTACCTTTCAATTCACCCCAAACCTACGTTAAAGCAATACATTGTAAGTTCCCTGGGGTGTTTATACTTGAAACTTTATATTGGAATTGTTTCAGGCCATAATGCACAAAGCCTCATTCTCTGTATGCAGAAGTGCATTCCCATTAATCAAAGGAAGAGCTGAGTAAAGTGGTACAATCCACGTGCTCATTTTGCAAAATTAAAAGGCAGTATCGTTATTAAAAGGCAATTCGGCTAAATGTTTTCTGATGGAGGGAGAATTGGGACACACTACATTGTCCAGTGACTTTGCCAAAAATATGACACCAAGAGGCACAATAAATGAATGTATAAATAGTAATTGTTCTGAGAGGAGTAGTCATAAATCAAAATGAGAGTTGCAGGACATTTCTTTCATGGTGATACTTGAAATGTGATCTACCTTGAATTAAAAGAAAATCAGATTTTCTCTTCTAATTGCACTGAAATGAGATAGATTCTGGAAACCCAATTTCCCTGATGCAAAATCTTATGCAAAATATGAAGCTCTGCAATAAACATTAGACCAAATTTTGCAAAGAGAAGTTGGTTGCAGAGTGCAAACCAGCAATTTGTTGGAGCAGGAGGCTGTTAATCATACAGCACTTAGGGTTAGCAAAGTTCTGGCCTTGAATCAGTGATGCACTACAACAAATTGAATCACTCCAGTAGGAACAGATAAGGTGATCTGTGCAGTTCTGCAACAAATCTCGAAAGACCTTTTCCCTTGCAGAACAGCTTGTGTTATCATGAAATACAATCCCATTATTTGTTGTGACCATTTACCAGCAGAATTTGACCTTTTCTCATTATGTCTGTGTAGATATTCTTCCTAGGGTTCATCTACCCTGCCTTTGGGTGGAGAAAATACCTGCAACCTACTTTCTCCCCTTTTAATCCCTGAACAGCTTTTCTGTTAATATGTACAGCCTGGGCACCCATAGTAAAAACAGCTGAAAATCTGAAGCCTGAAGTTTGTAGGGGAGGTGAGCACTGGGTCTTACTAAAAAAGAGATCTTCCTAAGATTTGAGATCCTGTGAACTCGTCCCTACAGACGCAATCCAACTCTGTTTCAGGTATTAGATCAGATAAAGGATTCATAGGGCACTTTAAAGCCTGGGTGTACCTGTATTCCCAGAAATCCTCTGGCCATTTCCCTCTTGTCTTCCAGAGTCTCTCTGTGACCACTTTCTGCTATGCCTATAAGCAGTGGTGTGTAGGTTGGCATCATAGCTATAATTTGCTATAATTACATTTGAAAGTAGTCCCTTGATAAGATTTGGAAACAGGGACCGGCTCAATTATGTAGCTATGTGATATAATTTAATTGCTTTTGTTTCACAGTCTCCCTCTTTCCCCGCTTGGTGTTTGTCACCCTTCCTTTTGCTCTGGTTTACATCATCTGTGCTTCCTGTTTGTGTAGCTTATGATACAGGGACAGCCTGGGGAAGAAGCATGGGGCCTTGAAACGCAGATGTTTGCTTGGAGGATACCAGGTTTGGAAAGGCAGGGGAAGGAGTGGCTTGGAAGTCCTGGGGGTCAAGAGTGAAGAGGATGTAACTAGAATGTGTCACTGCATTGCAAGAAAAAATACAAAGGCTTTTGAGCAGGAACATTTGCCATCACCTGTTAGACCACCTGGGTCTATTCAAGAAGTTGTGAATTTTTGGTATTCCTATAAATTTGAAGTGGTCAAAGGATGGTTGATTGGTTGGTTGGTTTCTTTTCAAGTTTTATTCTGGAATAACAGCAGTTGTGCAGCAGTTGCTGGTTTTTCGCTGGGTACCTGAACACCAGCTCTGGGATGCAGGAAGCAGAGATGCTTGGATAGCCTTCCTATTTATACAATACTGATGCACTTTTTTGGTTTAATAACTCATCTTCCTCCAACACAACCATTCCTCAGCAGTAGCTAAGAAGCTAATCTGGTGTCCAGGCTGACCAATGCAAGACAGATTTCTGATGCTCAATAGCAGAAGTCAAAACTGATGGTAATTTAGGAGTGAGACTAATGCATTTCTTCAGTATAGCCTGCAGGTCAGCCATTACCTGCTGATAAATAGGTAATAAATAATCACTAGCAGTGCCAACTTCCTTCTGTTTTTTATCTCATGTAATATTCTATTTGTGTCACAGAAGAAATTACGTGGTCAGAAGGACAACAACCCAGAGCCAGATTTCCCTGCCAAAGCCTGCCTCTGGCTGTCCCCAGCACTTGCAGTCTGCAGGTAACTGCTTCCACCAAGAGAATTTTCCTGGCCATCTTATCATGTCTCTTGTGTCATCAGTATCTGTGTGGCTGACTGGGTCCCCAGGCAGTGATCATTCTCTAGCTGAGATCTTGGCTTTCCAGTAGCAGCTTGGTCACTTCCTGAGAGCAAGTAGCCAGACAAGACTGCTTTCTTTCTCACTGCTTTCTCCTGTGTTTCACTGAGTTTATCCACCCTGCTAAATCTAAGAGGTGACTTCTAGATGATTGATGCAATGAATTTCATGCTGTATCTCCAGTAAGTGAAATATTTTCTCCCCATTTTTCATCTAGCTCCTGGGATCAGACTGATATGTTTTTATTACTAGAATATACATTAATACCTAAACATTTTTCAAGCCAAATCTATTAATTTTTCTATTATCTGCCTGGCTCTCCAAATAAATATATGGAACTCAGAGAAGACAGGCACAAAGACAGGGCACAGATCCCTCTGTATATCCTAAACCATTTTCTAGCACATTGTTAACTGATTTATATCAGAACACAAAATAGTTATTAATAAGTTATTGATATATTGATATAAAATTAATTCAGTAATGTTTCTCAGGTTAACAATATCTGACTCATGACTGAATCAGCCCCTTTATTTTTTGCAAAATATTTGGAAATATGATGTTACGGGTTCTTGCTAAAGGTGCATGTAATGATCCAAATGCATTTCTCCTCCACCAATGTGGGGTGTCACTGTGGAAGTATCCATCTAAGGCCTACCTGTGCAAACCCACTTCTCTCCTGAGCCCACCAAAACATACATTTACCTAAAGTCTAACAATTATCTTATTTGGTTTTGAAAATGCCAAAATACCACATTCTGTCTGTATTCTCTAGTGCCTTTGTCTTTCCTCCTTGTTAAGTCAACAGGATGTATCACCTTGCCTCACTTTGTTTCACATGGAGCTTTCAGTTAACCAGGCTGGAACCAATAACTTTGGTAGCGCTTCCCCCTCCAGAAATCCAACTCTTATTGCACATCCATTTTAAAAAATCTGTTATTGATACTTCAGGGGGCTTCAGGAATCCGCTCTGTTTTGTCTACAGCCAAGGAAGGGAGGTTGCCTGTTGTCAGGATAAAGCTGCTTCTCATGGCCGTCAGGTTGCGTGACTGCAGAGGTGCAGGCTATTGCTGCAGCCCTCTGAGCCAAACCAGTTAAATTCCCCAAATGGGGAATTTAAATGGGAGACCGGCTAGCATAAGACTTCAATTCAAGCACAGGGGATATTTTGGTGACAATTTAAAAAAAAATGAAATAAAAATGCATGAATATTGGGTGGGCTCTCACATCTCCAGCTTGGAGCCATTTGAAGTTTGCCAGCCCTCATGTCTTTCATTAGTCAAGGATATTTGCTTCGTTTTCCACCCATTTTTCTACTTTTGTTGCCTTGAAGGAAACAATGTATTAAGAGGGGCTGTTTTACCCACAGAAAGTATACAGCAGCTCATTTAACTCTGATGCATCTCCTGACATTGTACCTGAAATACATCTGTAATCCCACCTATTCTTCCTGCTCTGAGTTAACCCTTTATTAAGGGAATTACCTCTTATCTGTGACAGCATTGGTCACAGTGGAATTACACACAAATGTGTCTGAAAGACACGTGGTGAATTCTGCAGTAGTTTCTCCCAGAACAAGTTCGGCTTAACTTGCTGACCACAATTACCTTAAAATGCTTTGAGCCTTTTGTTCACTTAATTCTATTTAACCCCTTCCTAGCTGCAATCAAGCTTTTGATTTTACATTTCAGACGCCTCTGAGAAATGTTCAGGTAAAGTTAAAGTAACTTACAGGGGCTAAAGAGGTGGTGAAGCTGGAAGAATGCTTGGTCTTTGAGGTGCATACTGATCCCTCACCAAATGGAAACACTACCTACCAATCTGAGTGAGTTGCAACTGCCTGCATGGCAGGCAGAAAAGACCCTCACTGGAGAAGGAAGAAGGCTGCCAACAGCACATTTTGCCAATGCCCACTGGCTATGGAGCCTGTCCCTAGCCCCAGTGGTGTGAAACAGCTCAAATATCTTTGACCCTTCCAGGCACGATGTAAAAAACCATCTGTACATAACAGCTTTGGAGGAGGCCTGATGGCATGGGATTTGGAGCTGGGTGGAATGGGGTATATTCTGCCACTTGATTTATTGGCTGGTCAGATTGATTTGCTTTTGCTGTGCAGGAGGATCATTATGTTGCCAGGTGTTTATTCCAATTGGACTGTGAATCTAGCTAACTGCCAGGGCATGTAGAACTTGTGAATAACCTTTTATGAGAGCAACCCAAAACTTAAATCTAAATATACAAAACTAAACGAGGATCATAGCAGACCGGCCTTCTTTTGCTATCAGTTGGATGTCATAAAGCAGAACACAAAAAGGGCACCAGCCAGCGGTCACAAGCCCTGTGCAACCCAGTGGGTCCCAGGTTTTGTCATCAGCTCTTGCAGCAGATGGTCTGCATGGCCTTGTTCAGTATCTCCTCCTGCTCTCCCCAGGATGAGCCATGTGGGTTGGGACAAGAAGGCTGTGTATAGCTTGGGGTGAATGCCCTATATACCACAGAGCTGGGGACCTATCTGCTCAGCTGGTGCACGTTGTGGCTTGACTAATACAGCTGCTTTTTCTTAAGTAACAGTTGTTATTCCTGCACGTGGTGTGCCTTTTTTCTTCCCGCACTGCTGGTGCAACCAGTAGATGTCTGCACTTCGGCACTGCACAGGGGTATGTCCTGCTCAGTCCCTTAGGACTCCATAGCTTTCCTTCAGCTTTTCAGTGATGATGCAATAAATTACTCAGCAATAGAATTTAATTGCACGGCTGAATACATCATTTACAAGGCTTTTAGTGTCCCCTACTAAATTCTCCACTTCTTCATCTAATCTCTGTGGGCTTCTGTGACGTTTTCAGAGACCTGTACTGTTTTCATTCCTAGTAAATGTATCGATAAATCACAGCAGGAGAAAAAGCCCTGACATCTATCCAGAAGTTTTCACTGCAGCTCCCAGCCAGCACCATGTTCCACAGGTCAGCCGAGAGGCACTTTGCCATTGCTCTGTAATTACCATGGAACCTCTAATCCAGGCCACAAATTCCTCCCTGCCCATACTCCTTTTTATTTCAGAATGCGTATCTAATAGCAACCAAGGACTTTTCCTATTTTCTCACTTGGAATCTGTTTTGGGAGCTTGGAATTGCTATCTAACTCAATCAGTAACATCTGTGACTGCAGGGCAGCCTGAGTGGGAACGGTTAGGGGGTTAGACAGATTTCCTGCATTTTAAGGCTCTTTTCCTCTGAAGAGACTGCTTCGGGACAATCCAATTGCCTTTAATGCTTCTTCTTCCCTGCTTTATTTTAACCCCATCTTTTCTCCCCCTTTTTTCCTCCCTTCCACCTTGTTCAAGTTGTTTGGGTTTCAGAAGTAAAAATGATTTTAAGGACGCATGCCAACATTTTGAAAAGTTTCGGTTTCAAACACATGAAAAGCAAAGTCTGAAGGGATTCCTAGAGCTGTACTGCAGCTTGCAGGTATGGCTTTGATTTTCCTTTTGGCAGGCTTTTGCCATCCACTCTTTCATTGCCCTTCCAGGAAACACTGCTGGGTGCCTAAAGACCAACGCGCTTCTTACACTTGGCAAGAGAAGATAACAGTAATGCTACAGCTTGGGCTTTGAAAGATTAAAAGCAACATTTATTCCTTACAGTATTTTCAAACTTCTTCAAGTTAATTTAAAACCCATTTCAGAGAATGTTTAACTAGTAATGCTGATATATATATTTTTTTTAGTTCTGAATACACTGTACTTGTTATTTAAACCAAGTAAGAGGTAGATTGAAGTAAGCGCAATTCTTTAAAGTGCATTAAATGCTTTGAGCAATACTTGCCCTGTGCTGGAAGAAATACCCGTCGCTTCTGGGACTGGTCTCTTTATGATATCCCTGTAAAAGCCCTGGCAAGAAAAGACCATGTTTTAAGAACAATTTTCAGTTCTTCAGAAACTTTTTGTACCCCTCCCTCTTTTTGGTGGTTGACCAACCTCCTGCTAGTCAAGTAGGAGCACAAGACCATCCCTTCCCCAGTTTGTGGGGCTACTGATAAATTATTCATACTGCTAATGAGGACTGAGAATTTTCAGGCATTTTTAAAGGCTTGCATCACTTCGTCAACATTTCTCTCACACCTGCATGCTTCAGGCAGTCAGGTGTTTAAAATTACCGACACAGAGCTCTGCCCTTCTCCCCCTGAAAGTGCTTTGCTCAACAGTGGAGTCCTGTGGCTATTTTGTCTGTTTGTCTGCGTGAGGTTTTTTCTGTGCTAATTAGCGTGAGGGGAAAGGGGACTCTGAGAGGACTGTGTTAATTAGCAAAAGGGATCACATATCTCAGCTTATATTAATTTTGAAATGACAAGACACAGGTGCACATTTAATGGCAGTGAATGCATGTTAGCATTTAAGGGCCTTTCTTTCTTTTTTTCTTTTCTTTTTTTTTTTTTTTTTTTTTTTTCCCCTCCAATGGATGGATCTTCCTTTAGAGGGAGTTATCAGAAGAAACAATCTCAAAGTAAGGAAGCCCCTGCTGAAGCTAGGAACTACATGATATGAAAGGACTGATTATGTTTATATTATGTGGTCTCCTGTGAAAAAAATCAAGCCTCCCAGCTAGTAGAGAAAGGTCACTGGATCTGAGGAAACAACTGACTCAGTGTCTTAATTCTGAAGGAAATGAGTCCTTTGTAGATGAGAACAATTTTCTGATCTAGTTTAGAGAAAGGCATAGAACTATGAAAATAAGTTTTTCATGTAGAGCTGGAGAATAAAAAGGAGAATCAGAAGGACTGTGAATGGGAAGGTAAAGAGTCTTAGATATAGTCTTATTTTTACCTTTAAATGTTCCATGGGTGACTGGAAGCGCTGTATTAATCTCCCAGTCTTGCTACTCCAACTCGCCTTTTGTGGAACTGAATTTTCAGTGGCTTTGGCTGAATGGAAAGATAAGAGTTGGCATCACTGATGGCCCATTGTACCCTGGGGAGTGTCTTGGATGGTCTGGGCCTCTTCACTTTACTTGGGCACTGTGTGTGCTGACAGGGGGTGGTCTCAAGTGTATGAATCCTTCCCATATATAACTTAGCACAAAGAAAGAAGGAAAGATAGGCAGGGTGAAGCAGGAATGCTTACACAACAGTGTGGGTTTCCACAGCAAAAATTTAAGGCAGATGAATTTGGCTATAAACAGGAAACAGTGAAGTTAAATTTAGCTTGTTCCCTTATTTGGGAACATCGTAAGGTTACTGTGGACATTTGTTTCTGTGGCCTTGTATAGGTACACAGGAATGCCTGTGTGCCAGTAGCCAAGCTGTTTTGGTGGAGTTCTGTGAGATGGCAAAAGGTGTAGGAATGAGTTTAAATCCTCATATAAATTGCAATGGCATCACAAAGTACAAGCACCGTAAATCTTTACAGGTACTTGTTACTTGAAACATATACTTGTGAGCTTTGGTGTAAATGCCAATCATTCAGTCACTGTTGGATGAGTTTTGCTCTGAAATAAGGCTAACTGACTAACTGGAGATAGCTTCATGCCCTAGATAAAAGTGTAGAGCATGCTTAGTACTATGCTTACAATGAAAGTGACCACTTTAGTAAAGCAGATCACTGGAGAAGCTGATCAGAAATGCAAATGCAATAGAAGATTGTTTTTAATGGCTTTTGGGGAGATATTAAGATTTATTCGCATAGAGACCTACTCAGCACGTTGCACAAATTCCTGTTAGCACACTAATAAGTCAATGTGCTACCAAATGTTTAGTCATTATAATTACAGCCACGTATTGTCCTTTTTACAAATAGGTCTGGTTTAATTGCACCATTTTTCAGCAGGATTTATGTGGTCCTGTTTAATCTAAAATTAGTACATGCACAAATGAAGTGCAAACTATTTTCCGTCACTGAACTGTGAAATATTCTCCAGAATAGAGATATACCAACGTGTTCTGAAAAAGATGCAATAAGCAGTTAGGCAAGTTTGTGATTTGTCTGCTTCTACACAATTTGCCAGCGTTAAAAAGAAAATAAAGTACACTAAAACATACATTAACTGCCGGCTGTACAAAGACGTAAGTTATATGATCCAAATTGAGCAGTCCTTTTTGATCACCACCAGTTAGACAGGGGATGGGGGAAATCATAAATCTACCTTGATATTGCTAGCTTTCAGCATTTATTAAGTACAGTAAGAGATGGTGCGTTTAATATATCACATCCATCTTTCACATGTAAATGTATCACATTCTAAGATGCTCTGTAGGCCAAGTTGTGTAGGCCTAAATTTTAAGTTGCTGTGACTGACATTCCTTATTACCCACATAGCTCTCAGGGCCTAAAGATGTACTTAGGATATGGTAGACATATAAGCGTAAGCTGCTTGAACTTGGGACATGTGTAGCAATTGCAATACATACCTAGTGATATGATGTTTGGAGTATGTGTGACTTCCAAGAGTATTGTAACTTAGACACTAAAATCTAAATGCATGGCTGAATCTGGCTTGGATCTAAAGGCCTAACACTGGCTGAAATCATTGTTCAATTTGCATCTAACAGGAAAAAGTTTTTTTGTCTTCAGTAGAGCTTTGGTATTCCTGTGTAGAATAGAGACTGTATAACTACTGTGAGGAAGTCTGATGGCTTCTAAGGCAAATCAGAAAGCCAACAAAAGTTCCCATATTACCTGAGTACTGTTATGGTAGTGCTAAGGACTGTTCTGCCTCTAAACATGGGAGATTCTTCATGTTGTCTTCCTGTTGGTATTTGTAGCTGTAGTGTAGATAAATGCAATTTTGTGCAGTATGAGTTCAATGTAGAAAGTAGGAGAATATCCCTATGATTAGAAATGTATGAGGATTGAATATAGCCCTTGGTTCAAATCTACTCTCCTGGATTTTATGGCTTGAAATTATTTCCTTGTATGCCTCAATGGGCCAAAATTTTGGGACTTACTTGAACTGGGGCACCCAGTAACCTGTGGGATTACCCATGAGACACATGCATTGTAGTGTGTATGAATGGGTTAATATGCTGACAAGCAGTAGCTTGCAGGTCACTGCCATTTCTCTCTGCTTCAGCATGTCACCACAGTAATTCACACTCTGAAACCTTAAGGCTATATCTGGTAACGTTCACTTCTTTGTGCTGCAAATAGAAGCTTCAGCAGAGCTGTCTCTTAAATAGCACCGGCCCTGAATGAGTACAGCAATCCTTGGGGATCAGAACCATCCTTGGGCCACCTCAGTGTGGCTTACAGAGGTGTTTGTGAGGTATATTATCCCAAAGCTGAAAGTACTGATACACAGTGAGAGGCTCATCCTTCTCTGCATCTCTTTGCCCCAAATGCTGCATGATGACAACAGAAGTGCTCCCAAATCAGGGCCCAGGACTCCTCTGGTGCTTTGAGGTTGTGCTGAGGTTTGGACCAGGGTGTGGCATTGGTCCTGCCAGCCCTGACTGTCACCCAGCCTCACTCTGCTCTTACCTAACATCTACTTCTCCTAAGAATTGTTGTAAATTAAAGCCAGATGCCCAGGTTGAGGGTTTTGCTATCATCTGTAAGTGAGGTGCTGAACGTTAGAATGGTATTTCTCATGTAAACTTTTCCTACAGCACTTCATTGAAATCATTTAAGGACTGCTAGCTTTGTTTGATTAGAGCAAAACAGGGTGCAGGAGCAGGAAATTTAGGGAACACTTCCCTAAGGAGTCACATTCGTTGTGGATGTGGTGCTGGTAGCCTGGGCTTTGGGTGTAGTCCTTTGTAGGTATAGAAACCTTTCATAGCACAGGAAAGTGTCCTTGGAGTACAGAGCTTGAGTTTTCTGAAATAATGGCACTTCTAAATGAATAGGGTGACCTACCTTAGCCTGCCTGCATGCCAGGGGATGATCTCCGTCTGTTGGACACATGTCATGTGAGCTGCTGACCTGTGCTGCAGTAGCACCCTACAGCACCTGCAGGATGCTCTGCTGGCTGCTGTGTGACGTGGAACAAGGAGAACCTGCAGCAGCCTGGAGGAAAATGGGTCGCTCTTGTAGGTACTTTAAGATATGAAGGAAAATTCCTCTTGAAAGCCGTGGAGCTGGAAGCAGTTATTTAAGCCCTTTTCAAGCAGAAGGGCTGTTCTTGCCTTAGTTCACAGAAATGAATGCTGAAGGCACCTGGACTCAAAAGATGGAAGCTCTGCTTGCTTTTCTCGAGTTGGATATTCAGATATTTCTGGTGCATCTTGAATATGTAGAAGCAGCAAAACTTGTCTCAAGGAATAAAGGCATCAGCACAGGAAGGGGACAGATGGTGCATGTTCCTGAAGCTGAACCACAGCTCGATGTTCCTGAAGAAAGTGAATCCCATAAGGTAGACGTGGTTTTAAATGAGCTGGTGACACTGACAGTTGAGAAAGGAAGGAATGCCTCAGGTGAGTGATTGTCCTGCAGGGTGTTGGATCTAGCCCTCCTTGGTCAAGTTGGCCATGGGAAATCTCTCCCCAGGAGGGATGAGTTGCAGTGGGATGAAGAGGGGCTGGTGGAGGGTTTCTCTCAGCCTTCCAGCATTTCCACAAACTGTTTCATGGTTATGTTACGTGCTGTTCATTTCATGTAAAGGTAGCTTTTAAAAGAAGAGCCTGAAGCTGTTTTGTGCTCACAGGATGCTCTCTGCTCCTTGCAATCCTGAGGCCTTAAAACCCACTTCATTTGCCTGGTGGTGCTGAGGTGCTGTAGGACTGGCTTTCCTGGGCTGCTCTCCAGCTGTGCAGTTTCTTGCATTAAACTAATTTATTTTCTCCAAAGAGATTCCCAGCATTTAAATGGTTATTAATTAAGGAGAATTTGTGTTTTTCTCACCAGATTTTTTTTACACGCTTGGAAATAGCTTTTATTCATGCAAGTTTCTGCTGAAAAAAAGACTTAGTAATTCACCTCAGCCTGTGGCCAGCAGTTTTTTGAAGCAAAAGTGTAAGGACTGGTGTAGATAAGTTACGTGTGTGTCACAGGGAAGATGTTTTGCTGACTCACACTGGTAGAGGATGACATTCTCTGAACTGTGAGAGTTCCTAAACCTTTCAGAAGACTTCTGCTTGATTTTCAGGCTTTATTATGGTAAGTTGAGACATTTTATTATTTTTTTTTAATTTGTTCCTAGCGAGACTGGTCTTGCAGCTAGAACAAAGAAATACAGATTAAAAGATAGTTAGAATTGTAAGTTTATCATGTTGCTGGAAGTGTGCATCCATATTTTTCTTTCAGATTTCTGCACCACAATAGATTTCTCTTTTCTTAATTCCAGAATGTATTTGCAGTGTTTCTTCATCTCTGATTACTGTAGGCTGACTGCAACTAATCCAGGCTGAGGATGAGCCTGAAAAGTATACATATGTTCTCCTGGAATGTAAATTAATCCTTCTCCAAGTTAAATTGGTGATAACACTACTTATCTTCTCAGATACCAGTTAGTGTCACAAATAAACCTGAGCTGTTGTGAAGGATCATCTGATTTCCTAGATCAATCCAAAAGATGCACTTCCAGATCTCAAACCCCTCTCCTTAACCTCTGTTCCAAACATAGTTTATGCTGAGATGAAGCAGAGACAAATACACAGTAGAACCTAAATATTGCTGCCTAATAGGAACTACTGAGGAGTGTGTGCTATATCTTCTCATAGCAACCATAGGCCACATTTCAGATGTGGGGACTGAATGGATCCCATGCAATGGTTTCCATGGTTGCACAGGGCTTGGTGTATCCAGAAACATTAATATTCATGTCCTTAATAAAATAACTTGTACAGAGACAATTCTTCCCTGTTTATTTCCTATCTTAGATTATTATTCTATAGGTGTTTGAATGGATTTAAGACATAAAATTTACATTAAAATGTAAAAATTTTTTTAGTATGGACTGAAGCCTTTCATACTTATGTAAGCAAAACTTCAGGTGCTTCTTCAGTCAGCACTATATGATTTGGCTGATGAAATACCAATTCTTTACCAGTTTATTACTATAAATTATCATAAATTATCATAACCTAAGTTAGATTACCATTTTTTTGTCTGTCAAAGACAAGTATGTTGATGATGGCTGACTGTTTTTGGAAGAAGATGATGTGAGGCTGGAAGCTTATAGGTGGGACTGCAGTTGTGAACATGTGACTTACCATCTTAAGCCCAGTGCTGAATCAATGAATAGTCCTTCATAAGGGAATGCCCACTTATGTGTTTTAATACCAGGTTGAAGATTTTTACCTTTGTTGGCATCCAGAGTTCTCAGAAGCTCTCCTTTGTTGGAGTCTGTCCATTACCTCATGTTTTATGTCCTGTAAAACCTCACCTCTTTATTTTTGTAACCTCTGGGATAACAGCACTCTTAAATTACACCTTAGCCAACAGTCATAGAGAAGTCCTCAGTAAGTGTTGGTGCGCTTGGATAGCTCCACTTGATCAGGACTTCCGTGTAAACTAAAATCACAAATGTTTGGGCTTTATGAAAGACTCCTTTTATATTGCTGGTAATTTGTGGATGCCCTCCTAGTTCTGAGATAACCCATGCCAAAATGAGGTGTAGAATCACAGGGAGTCATTGCTGTGGGGAAGAGGCGTTGTGCAATTGCTGATTTACTGGAGCAGTGCTCTGGCAGTTCTGTTTGACATTTCAAGTCTCAGAGGGAATATCTAGCTGTACTTGAGCCTGGGGCTCATATATCCATCCCATAACCATAGACTGAAATATGTAGAGGTCTTGGAGAGCTCTTCAGAAATATAACAGGATGCTTCAAGAAATTGTCCACATTTGTGTGACTTCGATATCTATAATAGCTGGTAGCTACTGAGAAGTAATCAATGCTGACTTCTGACATCTGCTATATGGCTGAAAATCTGTGTGAGTGTGTGGTGCTCTGTAAAGCTCCCAGTGATTTATCTGAAGCATTTATTATCTGGCTCCCAGATGTGTACCAAAGCACTGTTTACAGAGAAGCTCAACATGCAAGAAGTTGAATTTTTTAGCTTGTGTAAACTGTTGTTTTCCTCCCAAAGTCTACAAAGTTACCATTTGATATACCCCAGCAGAGGATCTGGTCTCTAACAAACTTTCAATGTATTGTTCTTGGCTGCATCCATGAATATTTGAGTGTGCTGAAGCTGGGCTCTGAATGCATTCATTCATAAACCACTGTATAAATGATCAAACACAAGGCTTCTTGATCTCAGATGCAATAAATCCTCTGCTTTACTGGACTGGAGACTACCATAGGAATACTTCTTCCTCCCATACATACGAGCAAGCTGGACTCAAGTATTGCTCACTTTGGAAAAATGCTCCTGAAAGCTCCTGAATCTCAGTCTTTATGTTTAGTGGTGCTGGGCCAGGTACAGCCTGCCTACATGGGTCACATCTCCAGATACACTGCTTACTGCTTCGGGTAAAGTAGTGGCAGTGGAGAAGAAGCATTTACCTGAATATCTTCAAAATGCAAGCAGAAGGAAAGGTGACTAATTTTAAAACCAGTATGTGCTCGGATAAACTTATTTTTATATTTCAAACCTTTTGTTATAAAAACATTGTATAGATTATTAACAAAGGTTTACCGCTGTTTGCATTTCTATCTGGGTTTGTTCTTCATTTTGCATAGTTCTTTACTGAGCAGTTGTAAAGCCTTAGAGCAAAGCTGATGTAAAATGGATTTTGAGTCACAAAACAAGTACAGACTTCTCCTTGGACAGATTACTTTATTGCCAGTGATCAAAGTAGTTATATTCACACAAGAATTGTTTAAAAGCAATGTTTTCTAAGGGTGCTTATAACCTGGTGACATTAGAGAAACCTGCACAATGAAGACAAACAGCAAAAGTAAAGATCAGGACTTTTTCACCCTTTCTAGGATTCTTAAGTGGATGTTAATTCTTTCTGTAACAACGTATGATCCCATTTCGTGGGTACAGCAATACTCAAATCTGAACTTAGTCAAAATGAACACTTAAAAATATAGTACAAGGGGGATTTGCTTAACCCACATACATCACTGTGGATGTTTCCCATGTGGCAATGGCCAAAATCTTTCAAATAAAAACCATCTTCATCAAGTATTCCTGTGATGCAAATCTCCCTAGCAAAGGGCAGACTAACAGTGACAAGTGGGAAATATAGTCTTGAGAGGCAATATTTCCTAGGTGAAACACTTTTATTCTAGGATAAAATATTTTAACTTCAAATTTCTTAACTCCTTTATAATTCTTTCTCTATGGAGATGCTCATCACCTAATGCCAGCACTGGTAAGGTTTGGTAGACACCCTGTGCATATGCTTGAAGGTACAAACCGACAGGTTTTCAGGGACATGCTGCCAAATCCTACTTCTCCTTTCATTAGCAGGGTTATCTGCTAATTGTGGTGAACAGAAGTTTCTTATCAGAGTGATCCATCAGAACTACTTTAGCAGTGATTGATAACTTATTCAAATGTGAATGAGCACAAGTATGGCTTTTGAAGTTTTCAAGGGTTTATCATGCATGCCATGCCTTCCTACACTTAAGTAGCACAATTATTTTTAAAAAAAGCTCCAAATCTGGTGAATTATTGATTGGATTGCTCTGTGCAATGCATGGATGCGTAAAAGTTTAATGGACGGTCCTGCCTTTTTGAATAGGAATTTTGCCAGCAGCAACAACTGGGACAGGATTATAGACTGTCTGAGGCAGAGATTTGAAGATAATTGTTGTGTTTAACTGTTAATTCTATAGTATTATCCCAGTAAGTTGTCGTTGCATCTAAGAATTTTTTGATGCCTATCCATACACGTTTGCACACATGCATAAGCTTCCCTGTGGAAATCCACATGATTCTGCTAATATGCATGCAAAAGATTCAATGTGTTTTCTTATATGTAAACAGAAATCATTTTGATGTATGTCCTGATAAAGGGAGCTGTTCCAAACACATGACTAAGTTGTGTTTACGACTGTGTTTGTCTTACAAACTTCTTAGTACATCCTCGTACACTTGCAGCTGTGGTTCGAGGTGCTGAACACAAGTTAACACTGCATGTTGCTAACCACCTGCTGCAGGATACTTCACCCATTTGGAGAACTGTGCATAGGACACTACAACCTTCACTCAGGAGGATGTGTCTGATAGGAGAGCTGCTACCTGCCACCTGATGTGTCTCACCCTGGGAGACAGGACGATGAAGTAATGGAGCCTGGCTGTCTGCAGCCAGGCTGCTGTTCTACATCCAAAGCAAGCTTGCAGTCAGCAAGTGCTGCATTAATCTTTCTGGGAGTGTTTGTTTTGCTTGTTTTGTTAGGCTACATTTCAAGCAACTGATAATGTGTTCGTGAGCAGTTCTCCTGTTGCAGCCCATTTTTCAAAGGAAGTGTGAAGACCGATGCTCCAAAGGTTTGGTGGAACATGAGTGCAAAGGGTTATATACGATCATGCTTGAAATGTGTGAGCTGACAGTGCTTTCAAGTGCATGTTAATATGTCTGTGCAGGTACTTCTGGGATAGAGGAGTTATGGCTTTGTGTGAAGTCTGATGAGTGTTTTAAAAAATACACCTTTGTCATGGTTCTTCTTTATGGATGCCAATTGTGCTAGTGCAGCTGCCTCACTTCGAGGGAGTTGTGTGCTTATTTACTTAGTAATAGTCAAGTCTTCCAACTACTCAAGGACTAACCTGAAGCCTTCTGAGGATCAAACGATAAATGCTTTGTTGTTTAAAGCTTTTTGAGCTTTGAAATGCCTGAGATTTTGGGAGGCAAAGGTCAGTGTGTATGGCTTGTGGATGGGCTGTTGGTATTTATGACGTGGTGATCTCCCAGGATAACACAAACCCAGTGGTTTTACATTTGTACATACTTGTCCTGGAAACTTTGAGAAGAAATCTTCTATTTAAATAGGACCTTTTCAGCTGAGAGCACTCTGAAGGTAGTACCAAACAAGACGGTATTTAAAACAACAGTAATAATTCTTTACTTGATGAAAACGTGAGAGAAGCGGAACAGTGCACTACTTTTCTGATAACTTTTCTGCCTGTACTTTGTGCAAGTTTTCCTCTCTGTTATCATTACCCTACTGTTGTGCCTTTTCCTACTCACAATAAAGATGATTAGAAACACAGAAATAAGGAAAAAATAAGCTTTGAAATCCACCAGTCTGGGGACTGATTGTATTTGTTTATTTGTTTTGTTTCTTTCTGGTTTTCAGCAACATTTTTACTCTGAAGTCAAATCATCCACTTAGCATTTTGCTCTGGAAGGACCCACAGCTGATGCAGCCAGGGTGTGCAGGGAGCAGGATGCCTAAATGAGGGAAGCTGGTGCTCATCCTTGCCTGCTGCAGTCATGAATGCCGTGAGAATTCCCTTGACACAGAAAAGCATTGTAGTATCAGACTCAGCGTTAATTGGTGTGATGACAGGAGGGTTCCCCAAGGCTCAAGAAACATTAAAAAACCTCCCTTCTCCAAATCAGCTGCTGAAATAGGATTTAAGAGAGTTTCACATCTTGTATTCTGCTATGTACCACTTTTTGAAGAGTAATGTCAATCCTGAACTCTATGAAACACCATCTTGCAGTTACATAGTGGGACAGTCTTCTCCTATCATGTAGGATATCCTACAGGCTGCTGCAAATGGCAGTGGGGAAACTGTATAGCTCTTGGTGATGCAAGATAAGTCCTTGATGTGGACTTATAACAGTGTGAGGTATATCATGGCAAATGTGGGTTAAACTGTGCAATCCAGTGCCTACAAAATCTAAGCACAGTTTCTCTTGCAGGACTTGTCCTCCTATTTTTCTTGAGAAAGGATTGAGTCTTTTGTGCATTATATAGAAAGAATGACAGAAGTTCTTTGGAAAAACAAAATATATGCTCTGCAGTTTCTGAAGTGAGAGTACACAGAGTTTAGGCAAGTTACTGAAGTGAATGAAAAGGCTCCTGTTGGTTTTAAGTGGATCCAGCCTTTACACAGTGAACAGAAGACATGTGTCTTATCTGCTTAAACGTGAAAATGTTATTGGTAATTTATTTTGATAGAAAGAGCACATGGTATCTTTCCCCCTGCATTTATATAATAGGAGGCAAAAGCTTCAAGTGCACAGTTAAAAGACATCGAGCATGCAGTTGCTTACTATTAGCAGAATGATAGTGACAGAACCAAGGATTACACACTATGTTAATATCTGATGGAGGGTAAAGCATTAGGCATGAGTTTCCCATTGCCATCCTGTATAAAGATGATGGCTTACCTGTCCCAGTGAGTGGTGTCATCACCAACCATGCAGAAAGGAGATGGTTCCTCCTGAAACACCTATGCTGGTATCTGAGTCTGGTTCAAGTGATGTAACATTCAAATGGTTTGAAGGCCATGCAGAAGAATAAGTAAGCAAAGATGAGATGTCTGAAGCCACTCATCTGTAATAAAAGTGACAATGCTTGATACACACAGTTCTTGTTTTACATTAATAACTTGATTAAAATTAGCAGAGCTGCTCTAGAATTTCACCAGTGCAAAATCATGTAGAGAATAAAAGCAAAAACAAAAAACAAACAAACAAAAACAAAAACAAAACAACAAAAAACAAAACAACAACAAAAAAAAAACAAACCCCAACAACCTAAAAACTGCCCCACAACTAACTTTTCCTTCTCTTTTCTTTAGGTATGCCAATTTTGTGTGCATGTTTCTTTGGAATGCTGAAATGAATACAGTAAATGAATGGTAAAGTCAAGACACTGCAAAAACAAAAAACATTGAAAGAGAATTTTCATGGACTGATAAACTGAGACCTGAAACACAAGTTGTGGATCAGAACCAGTGGTGATCAGACACTATATGCTGGATCTCCATCTTTAAGCCGTCTTTGAGACTGATGTGTTTAAAGCAGAAAACAAACTGCTGGGGGGTGTTCCTTGAACTACAGAACAACTTGCTGTCAGAGCAACTTGCACCATCACAAGGCATCACCTCTGCTTTCCAGACACCAAGTCTCCAGACAATTAATGTATGCCTTCAGTCACTACGTTGTTTCTCTCACACTTCTCCTGGATGAGAATGAAACTGCTGAGCTGAATTACACCTTATAAGGTGATAGGGAAAAGATCTAACATCTATTTTTTCCATCTTACAGATTTTACAGTGTGAGCGATGCTAATTTTTCAGCCTAAAAACTAACCAAACATTGAAATCCTGCTACTTCTGAACTGACATCATCCAGGTAAACAAGAACACCTGACATCACTGATCTGCGGCTTAAATACCAAATCGTTGAGACTCACATCACATTAAGCCCTAGGAAATGAAAAGGGTGAGCCATACCTGACTCTAATGTGTCTGTTTCCTACTAGTGTGCTAGCATCCATCCTCAGAGAGTGCTGGGCCCAGGCTCACTCTGTGTATGGTTTTCTGCTGGTGACCCAGAGATAGATGTGGCTGCAATTGGTTTCTCCTTGAGTAAACTGAGACCTATAGAGATTAATCAGTGATCCTGCTTGGTTCTTGACTTGATCCTGCTCATCTTGACTTTCAGCCATGGATATAGGTCACAAATAAAAACATTAGAAGAACTTGACTCGGTGATAGAAAAATTCACTACATGAAGTGCTTTCCATCTTTGTGAGATCTTTTTATCGTGTTGCTTGAAAAGCTCAGGTTTGCCATTCCTCTTGCTGTGCGATAAGCTATGCAGTTTGCTCCACACACTTACCGCCTGACTAGCTGTAAGGTAGAACAATACAAAGATGGTAACAAAGATGGTAACAGATATTCAAAAGGTTATTTATGAGAAAAAACCTCACCAATATTGATGCCTTCACTAGGAAGTGCTGAGGCAATCTCTACCACAGAACAATCTCCAAGAGATGCTACCTTAGTCATGGTCAGCCCTTAAATGAGGTCTAGAGGAGGTGGAGTCAAGCTCCACCCCTTCTGGGAGCACAGCTAAATTACTCTCACCTGTGCTCCCACAGCTGACCCCACACTTGCCTCAGCTGATTAATCAGAGGTTCAGGCTGTGATTACCAATTTCCCATACACTGGCTTAGAGGTGCTCTTGCATTATATCAGTTGGTAAGCAAGTTCTTGTCAAAGCCGGAGTTTAAAGCTTGTGTTGGGTTCTTGTTTTCTTTCAGCGTAGCTGGTCTGGCATTTTCTACATGAATGAAAATCATTCATTGAATTCTCAAAGCCACTCTTCAACTATGCACCTTTGGCTATTAACCCTGTAGGTTTCTTTTGTAGATGAGGAAGCTTCTTTCCAGTAACATACCAGCCTGGAAAACCAGCCCTGCAGGGTAACACCCAGCCCCTGCTTTAAATGTCAAGGAGAAAAGCGTCTTTGTATTGCAGAGCAGTCACAGCAGCTTCGCTTCTGAATTGGTAGCCTTGGATGGAAGCAGGTAGCCCTTTTCTTGTTATGTAGGTTGTTGGGTTTTGGTTTGTTGTTTTTATTTATTTATTTATTTATTGTTTTAGTCTTTGTGTCAAACCAAGAGGCAAGACTACTTTCTCATTAGCTTGTGTCCCTGTGGATACTCTGTGGCTTCCTGAGGGCCCTGTGCTATGCTTGCATCTGACAGAAGATGGCAATGTAGGGATAGAGGCAAAAACCTTTCTGGAACTGGAAGATTAAGAAAGCTTTTTGTTCCCACCAGTGTTAGAGGCTAAGAGAGATTAACATTATCTGCTTTGTGTTTTACTCAGTGGAGGGAACTGTACTTTATGAGTACAGTGGGAAGAAATATTTAATCAAGCTGATTTTCTACTTGCTACTTAAATTCATGGTGACAGGTCAGAAACATTATGGCTCCTGTGCTAGTTAGAATGATCTTTCATCCAATTTCAGTCCTGCAAGTTTGACAAATAAGACATTACTCGTGCCAATTAGCTTCCAGGCAGTCCTGTTAAGCTGCAAAATAGGGACTTGTACAGCCTTTGGAGCTACTGAAATGCTTTTCAAGGTTTTGAATTTGTAGGGCAGAAACTGGGAGGTGGGAGAATGTTCCTGTTTCAGGAGCCCAGATACACTGGCTTGACATTATGGCATCTGTTCCAGCTCTGAGGATCCCACAGATTTAATGGCATGCTGGTAGGACCCTGGTAGGGTCCCTCTGGCTGCAACGGAGTACAGCTCTGCTTAATGCTCTTGTGAGAATCTGAAATCTTTTTCTTATTAAAGAACTCTGCCCAAGTCCACTGAACTGCATGGACTTGCCATGGAGGAAAGAGCTTTGCTTAGTTTTTAGGACAAGTAGGATTTAAAATCAGTTGCTGAATTTGGGTTCTTTTGTTTTTAAAAATCCCCTGTTGCTGGTTTCTACACAGGGTGAAAGAATAACTGCTCTGCTGTGGGATTTGGGGGAAAGTGAAGCCTACACCCTATCTGTAACTGCCTAATGGTATACGATAGTTCAGATTTGAAAAAGAAACCTTTTAAATGGGAGCCTTCTGATTTAGTGAGCTGGAATCCTAGTGAGGTGACGGAAGGAGGTCAAAGGGAAGAGATGAGGGAAGATTGTCATAAGCTTTTCCTTCTATTACCTGCAGGCACATTTAAACCAGATATTGATGTATTAAAAAACAAACAAGCAAACAAAAAACAAACAACAACAACAAAACAAAAAACAAAACAAAAAAACAACAAAAAACAAAACAAAACAAAAAAACCCACCAAACTTTAAAACATCCAAGATATATGCATTAAAACCTGACACATCTATTCTGTCAGCTTGTACCAAGTGTTTAGAAACAGCACCCTCTACTTTCAGTACTCTCCAAAGGCAGCAGTGTCTGGAGCTTTCCCCTTGCCATCCCACCTGGTAACATCTGTGGTACACAGACCTAGTTCAGTGCTAGTTCCTCCTCCTGAGGGTGAGGAATTGACAAGGATGGAGTCCTGCCCCATTGGAAACCTGGGCTGTGGGATGCACTCCTTAGGTTTCTGCTTTCTCCATACACTCACATTGACACCTGCTGTCTTGCCTACACAGAATTAACTGATGGACTGGGTCCCCCTGGTAGGCACTGGGAAACATCAGTAAAACCAGTGGAACTGATGGTGCCAACTCCAGTGTCCATAGCAATATTTTAAGTTGGAGGTGGCAAGACAATCAATCAATTGTGAGAATGGGCAGTGCTGGCCCTCAGTCCCTCCCTTGCTCCCCTCCCCTCTTATTTATAGGTTTCTAATTTCCGCTGGATAATGAATATCACTCTTCATTATAATTATGTTAAAAGGTACCAGCATGATGATTCAGAAACCCTTGAAGATATAGTCATATTTTCAGCAACAGATGGATTTAACACTGCAGATGGAGTGTTAAGAGTGCAGGTAATAACAAACTCAGCAATGTACTGTACTGAAATATAATTGGAAAGTATTAATCATATATTGGTTACTTCAGCTTCACTAAGTAGATGTTTAATTTTCATCAATCTTTTTACAAGATTCCCGGAAAGGTTTCTTTGTAGACGAAGTGTGGCTTCTAGGTGAAAGGATTGCCCAAGTTATTAATGACCAAGGCCTTGATCTTGCAGGCTTGTGCCCATGGCTTACCCAGGCATGCAGAATAAAAATCATTTGTGTTAATAAGGCTGTCAGATGGGGCCCCATTCAAATGGCCTAAACTTTCAGCCGGTGACGAGTCGGTAGTAAAACCGAGACCCCTCTGAACTCAGGGGCTGCTGGAGACCTGCCAACAGGAACTACTGGCTGCAGATTTGGGAAGAAAGCAGGCAGTTTGGAAAGCCTGGTTTGCAGAGGTAAACTGTGACTTTAAGTCTTTGTAGGACTGGGATTTAGCGTGCCAATAACATTAGGAGAGACCGCTTTGTTGGCTTGTTTTGGTTTTGTTTTGTTTTCTTTTTTTTCCCCCCCCCCCCCCCCCTTTCTTTACTATTTTCTCTAAGCACAACCCTTTAGAAATAATCTGCATATGGGGAAATGTCTGCTACCATTTCCATAAACCCTGTCATCTGACTGTTGTGGTTGTTGTTTTTCTTTTTTAATGTGGGGGTTGCATTTGAAGCCTGGGTGATGCAGGGAGATTTTTGCTCCCAGCAGGCCATGCAGGGCCAGCAGAATCAGTGCTGCTTAGTTCCACACCGTGGCTCTGATTCTTTAATTGATGTTATTTAAGAGTTTGTTTTTAGGGTCAGAAAGTGGCCTGTGCTCTGCTGTGTCACCTGGAGATGGCAGGGAGTGCTATAGGGCAGATATCTAGCTCACATGGGGAAAATCTTCATTTGTTTTATGGCAAAATAGAAAATATGCTATTTTTGTGCAAACTGATTTATTTTCCTTTGACTGCATTTCCGTGGATGCTGTACCTCTGATGGTTTGCATTCACGTTCTTCTCTGTAAGTTTTGGCATCTGGTGGAGCTGCATCACAGAGTCACAGACAGGTAGAGGAGGGAAGGCACCTCTGGGTCCAGCTGGTCCAACCCCTGCCCAGCAGTACACCCAGACCAGAGTGCCCAGCCCCACCTCCCGGTGGCTCTTGAAGAAGTCCAAGGAGGAGATCCCGCCCTCTCTGGGCAGCCTGTATTCCATTGCACACCAATGCATCTCCACTGACTTCCATAGGCACTTTCCTTCCTGGTGAGAGCTCACAGCCATGGTATGCCATGATGAACATGGGCTGACCAGGATTGTAGACAGCAACATAAATATGTAATACGTACATTTTAAAGCATGTGAAATATCTTTAGTTGAAATATTTTATTTTCTAATTGTCTGTGGACCCTGAAAACATCTTCAAAACCAGAATTCTCTCTGGAATATTGACTCTTGCTTGATGGTATGGTAGACTTCTACTTTTTTATCTTGTCAGAGGAGAAAAAAAGATCTGGTAAGAAAATTCAACATGGCTAGAAATAAAAGTCATGATGGTGAACACACTGTATGCAGGACTGGTGTACTCTTTATGTTCTGAAAGGCACCCTTACCCCAGAGAGATACAAGCAGGTACTGTTCAAATGGACTGGGAGTGTTAGTGATTCTAAATACAGTGTCCCTTTAAGGGTACCCAACAAGAAGAGTTGTCTGTAACAGTATCCCACACTACTGTGATGTGGAAGCAGTAGCTTGTTTGTAGCATGTTGAAACAAATAGTAATTTCATTTTCACTAGCCCTTGGAAATCATCTGTCCCTTCTCTTCCCGAATTCTAGGTAGGCTACAGGATAAGCATGAGCCCCAGAGCCACAACAGCAGGTATTGCAGGCTGGGTTGAATTCTGGGGGGCAGCTGGAATCACCTCTGAGTTCTCTGTGTGACATATGATGAAGGTAGTGGCACACAGCTGATGTACGTGACTGCTCAGGCTCCAGCACATGGGGTGATACAAAGGGCAAGAGTCATGGTGGATCATTTTTCCTGGTTGGATGCAATCTGAAGATCCATCTCCTGTGTACATACTGGTAGGACTGACTTTTGATCTCTGTGGCAATGTTTCTACTTTCTTCCTCTCTCCCCCTTTTTTTCTTCTTTAAATATGAATATTAATTGTTTCAGAAGGGATTTACACTGTCAGACCTCTTAGTCTTGATTTAAATCATGTGTTTTAAAGCTCATTCTGCATTAGTAGTATGAAGGCATGCTCCTATGGAGGGCTTCAGTCCCACTGTTCACCAGAGGGACAAGGACATGGGTACTTGTTTGTGAGAAACAGGCCGATCATGCATTGCATATACCTGTAAATAAAGTAGCTTAATACTCATTAAAAAGCTATCTAGCTCTGTACAGAAGGTACTAAGAGGCAATAGATCTGCCTTAATAAATCATCTCATAGTTGGCTCTACAAGATTTAAGTTCGAGCGGTCTGAGCCTAGAAGGATGCTACTCACAGTGACTTCAATCACTGGGACTCATGAAAGCTGCAGGGCCTCTATCATCTTCCCATTAACACTGGGACTTCTACCTGTCCCTGTTTGCCCTGCATCATCTTAGGATATAGGGTTTGATTTTTCCAATTACTGTGATGACGTTTTTCATTTGTGACAAATGGCTTTTGGATGAAAATTGCAATTCAAGCAAAATTACAAACTACCGCCTTAAGGAGGCATTTTATTTGCCTACTCAGGCTGTGTGAAACTTGTTCCATGTATCAAAAATGAAAGTAAATCATATCTGATATTTTAAAACTTGATAAATTATTGACAATGGAAAAATGCCCCGAGTTAATCAGTCTGATGGTTTTCTCACCATTTGTCCCTTGAGGATTTAGAAGTAGTGGATCATGCTTTAATGTTGGTCTGCCTCATCATTTGGAAGAGAAAAAACAAACATTCCTGTGCCTCAGCTCATCAGTGTCTGCAGCTGACTCAATCAGCTGTGGAACTGAAGGAAAGGAAACATAAACTGATGTGAAGAAAATGTTCTCCCTGCAGCTGCAGAAGCAGCAATGGTTGTCAAAAGCTGATCTTTATCCCTCCAAAGAACTGTAGTTGGGGTCACTGATCACATCATCTCATTCACTGGTTGGACTTCATATATATAATGTTTGGAAGAAAGGTACTACTTTAATATATTTTACTTAATTTATTAAAAGAAGTTCATTTCAAGATTGTGTTAATAACAAATGTGACTCTTGGCACACATTTTGAAAGGAAAATCAGCATTACAGGCTTATCTTCAGAAAGACTGCTACTGTTTCTTCTTTACTGTCACAACCACAGCATGTAATAGTCCCACAAAAACATTGTAAAATACAAAACTTTTTTTCTTGCTTTGAGACTTGCAACTCAGTAGTTTGTGTCACAGAAATGCCCTGCCTGGAGGTCAGACTGTTGCATTTACTCACCTTGGGTTTGCTGGGCTTGTGTGCGTGATTATGCAATGACACAGTGCGGTAACTTATTGCCCAGCCTTCCTAAACAAATGCTAAGCAATCTGCTTTGGGAGTGATTTCAGACCACTTAGATTCCCAGCACTGCGCCCTAGACCTCTCGGGCTGCTGCACTGAATTACCTGGAATAAATTCTTTGAACTCCGTCTGCCCTATCATCCTTGTTGTCTTAAGTGGGGCCATTATTTAAATGTTATATTTTTCTTGGCAGTTTCTTTGCCATGCAACTTTTCTGCCTTTACTTTGAAACTGCGCTTAACCACACAACAGATTACAACACTGTTCCTTCTCTCAAGTATCTTTGAATAAGTGAAGGAACATTAAAAGATATGATCATTTCAAAAAATACATTAATTTCACAGGAGACTAAAAAAAAAGCAAGTTCTCTGTTGCTATTTTGAGTTTCTATTGTACGGACCAGTTATCACTCACCTCTTTACCACAGCAACTGGTCACTGCTGCATGGATATCAAGTTGGCAGATCTCCACTCAAGCCATGAGAAGAGCACTACTCCAACACATCAGTCTTTCTTTTAAGGTCAAAACTTGCTTCCATCTTTTGCTGCCTGCTTTTAATCTCCTCTTTCCACCTGTGATGGTAGCAGCTTCTGAGTTAGGATGGAGCTTTCCCTGTGGCTCTGTTCTCACTCACAACAGTACCATTACTCATCCCATGGGCAGAGTGGACTTTCTCATCACTACCAGTTTTGTGCTCCTGGTGGGTATTGTTTTGCTGAGTGCATGCCTCCTAGTTCTATTAAATAATACGTATCTGCCTTGAGATCAGCTGCATTGAGGATTTGTGGAAGTTAGGTCTTCTGCTTCTCTCGGATCCACTGAATCACGTTCTAAGAGATCCCTCTCTGGTTCTCTTTGAGCTGTTTCTGGATTTTCTTAAAGATGCAATTGAGTTTGGGCATGACAGAAAGTCACTTCAACACAGCACTGAGACCTCAGTTTATGGGATTAAAAACTACATATAAGCTTCTTTACTTATGTAACTGATATTTCTTATTTTATTACAGCACACACTTTTTTAAAGCTGAACTTTAAAGCCAATCCCTCTGTAATGCTTGGTGGAACTGCCTGGCACGGTTTGTACACTGTCACATGAACAGATGCTGGCATGCACCTGTAGATAGTCTCCACTGGGAACCATACCATGTATAAGTAGCTGGACAATTTATGAACTCACTTCATGGTAAAAGAACAGGTTTTTGTGTAAAAAGGCTTCAGTGAAAAGCATGTGCTTTGTGCGTCTAGATTTCTTTTTTTTTTTTTTTTTTTTTTTGCTAGAACTAAAAATTGATCTACATCTTTTGACTTGAGAATTTCTGTTCAAAATATCAACTGTCTGTGGAAAAAGGAGATGGAGAAGATTTATCTGAGGACTTGTCAAAATTCTGTCCAGACATGGTGATGACAACTGCTGTGTTTTAGCTACTTATCATCATTTGTTGATGTTTTAGATACTCTTGTTTGATATTTGTATTCATGTGGCTTAAGTAAATGAGTTAGTTGGGGTTTCTCCTATTCTACCATTGGTTTCCTTTGCAACCCAGTGCATAATTTTTCCAGGACGTTGGCCAGTTTTGCATGCTTTGTCTTAGGAACTGGGGGGATGAGGGTGGATGGGTGGAGTGAGACAATCAACCTGGAGAACCCTTAGATTTAACTGAAGTGCTCAGTGCTCATATCTCCATGAAGTCATGGATTCCCAGCGTGAATTAACTACTAATGCTGCTGCAGAGCACTGGGTAGGCACCATCTGGACATGAAAGCTCTAGAAAGACAAAGTCAGACCAAAATCAGGATAGAGAAATCAGGAGGACGGAGTCTATTGTGAGAGAGGCAGGACTTTGGTTCATTAAACTCAACCCAAAACTACACAATTCACACTAACAAGTAAAACTGACAAATAAAGCAAGCATGTAAGCTGCCATGAAAAAAAAAAAAAAAAAAAAAAAAAAAAAGGTGGATTCTATCTGGCAGAGGGGAAAAATTTGAACTATTCACAAATGGAGACAAGAAACTTCAAAACTGGGGCACTGAACATCTGTGAACAGGAGGTTATGTGCTGACTCTATGGGTGAAAGGGGCAGAGGGTGGCAGCTGGATCCCAGGGTGCGCCCTCCAACCTCCAGCTGTGATTGACCCTGCCTCCCACATGATGAATCCTCCAACCCACAGGTTTCAGGCAGTTTCCATCTGGTATCTTATTGAGCACTGCAGTACTCTAAGGATCTTTATAGGAGACGCTGCTGCGGTGCTCATTCCTTTTGCTGCTTTGCCTGTTTTCCAAATCTTACTGCCCCTGTAATAGGGATCTCTGTTAGTTAATGGCACTGATTGCTGCTCTCTGAACTTGCCTGAAGCTGCAGAGGCTGTGCTCAAAACCAGTACTGAAATAGGGTAGCTAAATCTGTGCTTAAGAATAATTTTATTACAAATGCTTGAGCTGTTCTCTGAAAGAAGCGTTGCTCTCGGGTTGGTCTGCATGTTTCTTGTGAGTGTGGCTGCTGGACCAGAACCAGAACGGTTCTGTCTTGATGAAGCTCTTCATCCACCTCTGTGACCTCGCGCTTCTCTCTCAGTTCGCAATCTGAATAGTGCATCCATGCCCACTGATAACCGGTGGCCCGAGACACGTGAGGTTATGTTGTCTAACATGATTTCACTTTTCATACTTAACCTGAATGAACATTTTCTTACCAGGCTGTTTCTCCACCTGCACGTTCCTCCGTGAGCAGGCAGAGATTGTTGTACAGTCACAAACTGGGTTGCATGGGAGCAAGAAGCAGCGTTCTGCTTCTCCTGGCGATGAGTCGTGCTATTTCAAACTATTTGGCTAATCAATAAGCTGAGATCTGCAGCTTCACTGACAATATATAATATTTGCTTTGCCTCTCTGCTTTGCTTTACATTTTGGATCCTTTTCCATTAGGATCTGAAGCATATAGACTGCATCTAATCCAATTTATCCTGTTCATCTTGGCAATGCTGGCAATGCTGACAGCTCAGAGAAAACACTTAATTTGACTAAGTGTTTTCAGTTTGCTTCTCAAAATATTTGAAATCATTAAAGCCAGAGTACCTCTGTGCTGCGATATACAGTCCTGACCTACTTTAGTAAGTTAATTACAATTTGTAGATCCTGCGGTCTTTTCTTATGCTGCAGGCTGAATAGGAATTTACCTGGTGAAGACTGGGCTCAGTGTTTGAGAGAAATTTTACTGGTTTGATGCATTTTAATACTACTCTTGGAAAAGCACTTCAGACCTCAGAGGAAAGCCAGAGACTGTTGGGTGCACAGAGCTTGCTGTGCTGCACTGCCCAGGGCGTCTACACAGAGTGCTGAGCTCTGTGCAGATGCTCCCCTGGCATACAGCTGCTTGAGAATGTGGTGTTCATGGCTGCTTGTGTTCATCACTGTGTGCTCTGCCTGAAGTTTTGGGAGGTGTCAGGAAGCTCTCAGCTTTCCTAGATGTTTTATAGCCTGGTTTGTCATTGGGATGTATATTTACTGTAGAGTCAAATCAAAAATGATGAAATGGGTATCTAATCCCAAATTCTTATAGACTGCATGAAAAATACAATCGCTGAGTGGCTCAGGTTGTGCTGCTGGATAGGCCTGGCTGACTAGCTATGGTGGTTTGCTAGCAATGGAGCTTCTGTCTGGGACAATGAGGACATCTGAAACAGGCAGGCACTGGAGGGCAGGAGATCATGCTACACCAACACAGAGATAGCTTGCTTTGCAACATCAGTGTGATGTCGTTTTAATCTGATTTTATTTTATTTTTTCTTTTTTTCCTTTTAAAGGGGTGCCTCACGAGGTTCCTGCTCAGAGATGCATGCTGGCGGGTTGCAATACCACTGAGAACGGAAGGTCCAAAGCTGCAGCAGGAATAAGGAACTTGGAAAATGCAACTGGTGCGGAAGAGCGAGCAAGGTCACTGGTGACAAGGCTCTGCTCCATCTGTGCAAGCACACTCTTGAGCAGAAGCATTCCAGCAACATGGCATTTTGTCACATAGTTCCATTCCTTATAAATTTCAATAGCCAGCTATTTGCCTGCCTTTGGTTGGGAAACAAAGCCCCTCTTTGTTCGGCAACACAACGTGGCTATCTCATGTAATGGAGAAATGAAATGCAAATAACACAGGAATTGTGCTTGTCTGGGGAAGAAGGAAGCATTGTGTGGTGACAAGAGCAGAAGAAAGTGGTGTTGCCCAGAGCTTCCGACTGTCAGTCCTAAAAGGTGGAAGAAACCACCATCCGTGGAGTCTTCTGATAACACCGACATTGAAACCTCCCATGTCCTCATTTCATCATTCCCAGAATGGGGACCAAAATTAATCTGCTCTTTTATGCAATTCAGCAAAGCATTTTAAACTGCACTTTTAAAGTATACAAGATCTCCAACTGGCTACACAGAGCAACCTTCACACTGAGGTATGCAGCAGCTTTGGGTCTGAATTATTTGAAATTATTATGTGAAATGTTAGTATTTTCTTTATCCTTTTTGTTCTGGCATAGTACAGAATAGGTGACTAATTGAAAATCATGATGTAAAAGCAGTGAGGGGCTTTGTCCCTCTATCAGCACATCCTCATATCCTGTTGGATCAGGGCATTAATTTAGCCTTTTTACATTGTGTGTACTGATACTGCAGGTTTGTTTTTTTTTACACCTGTTTTTTTTACATCTTATTTTCCTCTTCTTTCTCCAGCCTTTTCTGCAACATCCCACCTCTTTCCTGCTTCCGAGGTCAAATCCATAGATGTTCTGCGGAGTGAGCAGAGAATGAGGAAGATGCTCAGCAAAGAAGCAAGAGGTTCGTTTGGCATCGCTCCCCTCAAAGAGGAATGCTAACTTGCATTGTCCACACGAAGAGCTATTCAGAGCTCAAATGGGTGACAGTCAGGGGACAGCTTGACCTCTGGCACTAGCTGGAACTGGGCAGCAACATGAGCCGGTGCAGTCATGCTAATTAATGCACCCTGAGGGGACACAATGAGGCACTGGCTCCGTACACCTGAGACATACTGCTGGCAGTGCCAAGGTGCCAGCTAGAGTGTTCTCTCATAAAAGCAACCCATGCTTAAAAAAATAAAAAAGGCAAAATTCCAACTTACGTATATAGAACAAGACTTAGACATAAAATACCAAAGTGGACTTATTAATCACAGAATCTTTTGAGTTGGAAGGGACCCTTAAAGGTCATCTAGTTCCCTGCAATGAACAGGGACACCCCCAGCTCCATCAGGTGCTCAGATCCCTGTCCAGCCTGACCTTGGGTGTCTCCAAGGACAGGGCTTCTACCACCTCTCTGGGCAGTCTGTTCCAGCACCTCACCACCATCACTGTAAAAAAATCCTTCCTTACCTAAATAAGGAACGATCTTCCTTAGATATCATCTAAATCTCTTTTAGTTTGTAACCATTTCCCCTTGTCCTATTCCCTATCTATATCCCCTTGTCTTTATCCTGCATGTTTCTGTGACACAGTGATACAAGGCAGGACAAGCTCTGGTGTAATGGCTATTATTGAAATGCAGAAGCCATGTCCCTGGTGTGGGAAGCAGCATCTTTGGTAAACTGGCTTGCCTGCCTGGGCTGAAGGCACTCACACTCATTACCTTGTGGTAGCCTCCTATTGGGAGCAAAGATGAGCATCTGAGGCCACAACCTCTGTAGCTAGCATGGGGATGTCTGGGAAAGGACACAGACTGGAAAGGGCTGGTGCTAGAGACCAAATGAATCCCCTTCAAACTGAGCAAGAAGGAAGGGCTCCAGTCCCTCTTCTGCTTCTGGTTTAACTTTAATAGCACATTGTCTTTTGCAGGCTCTCCATTTCAAATTCTTCTATCGCCAAATCTCAGCAGTCCTCAAGCTGATTATCACAGCACTGAAAATCAGGCTGTTCTTGGAGTACAGTGTGGTCTTGGCTTCATCTGATGGCCAGTTCCTGACAACTGAGGCAAGGCAGCACTTTGTTCGGAACAGCAAGATTCACGTTAATCTGGTTTCTTCTTCAGTAGGTGTGTTTGTGGTGGATGGGGGGGGGATCTTAAGCATGCATTCATTTGAAATACTGGAGTATTTCTGATGAAGAAGTCCCAAAGGCACTTAACCCCAAGAACTGTAAAGACAAAATCTTTCTACAGTATGTCTTTCCCTCAGCTAGCTATGAGAACATCAATGCTGGGATTGATACACATGAGTATCTACCCTGCAGTATGCTTCTATTCCTCTGAAATTTTACCAGAGTGTAATATGGTGAAAGTACATGGCTGTATAGGGCACTGCATTATAGCAGACTGGATGGTAGGAGAGAGGAACCATTGGCAAATCAGACCAGACCACATGGCATTCATTTGGTTAATCACCAGCTATTAAAATAGCATCAAATCATAGCAACCTATTTGTTTATCATTCAGTGCACAATTTTCTGCACAGTATATTCATAACTGCTGTACCCAAGCTAATTTTAAACGAGCCAACAAAGCCATTTTCCTGCACTCTCTTGAGAAATGGATCTGTAGACTGATCGATCTCGCTGCTTCTGGGGCTTAGCCCCAGAAAATCAGAGCTGCTGACATCGGCGTTTAACTTTGAAATAAGCTGATGCTTATTTATTCCCATTATAAAACTCTGTCCTTTAAATCTTTTGCATTACTCCAAGATTTGTTTGACTTCTGGTGTCTCCAAGCAGACCTTTAGAGACAACATTCAGCAGTTCCTTGATGGTTCCCCTCTTTTTCACCAGGAATTCATCAAATGATGAAATCCTGTTAGGAACAGAACAGTAACTTTGATCCTGGTCTTCAAAGTGCTGATGTTTTATTTCTGAGGGTTGACACCTCACTGCTGGAGAAGGATCCCTCTGTAATTAAGGGAAGCAGAACACTAGAGCTGTGGTTTGTGCAAATATTAAATTAATTTTATCGCTGAGGCAAAAAATGGATGAAGTGGTGACCTTTAGCATACCTGCAGAGAAATGAGGACAGATTTTGGCTTTGCTGGCAGACCTGTTGCACAGATTCCCACAATGTTCGTGCTCTTAGTGCCAGCAAAATAGGTGTGTGCTTATTTTTAGGGTGCAATGGGATATGATGAGACCTCAGAGCCGCCTGAAGGCTAGCTGAATCGTTGGCTTGGCATTTCGTTCTGCACGTCAGTTGATTGGTCATTTTATCACCAGTTATGAAGTGAAATTAGATAATCTTGCTGCCATATGGTATACAGTATTTATAGTTTAGTATGTTTTCCATACATGTGTGCTAAAGCCTGCTTCAGGGATTTGTTGCGGTCCTTGTGTTTACAGGATTTGGGTCTTGGGTGAAAGAAGAAATTGACAGTTACTAATGTTTGATTTAAACTAACACATCGGAGGCCACATGGGCGATCCCTAATTAGAGTCAATTCACACTTCCCATCCTTTGCCAGGGAGGCTGTCAAGACTTCATGGGACCAGATCCCATGTCCACTCAGCTCTTCTACCTCTAGCAGCCATTGAGACTGAAAATCTGTGGTGGTTAATCTCCACCTCTCCCAAACAGCCCCGTGCGTGTGATGTCACCTCCAGGTCTCTGACACAGGTAGGTTTCAACCTGAAGGATTGCTATGAGGAATATTGTCAGCATTAGGCTTAAGTTCAGAAATTCTTGCTTCCCACCAAAATGCTCAGTTCCCAATGAAATCTTGATAAATAAGTAACTACAGGATTAATTATGTGGGACATTAGTCACTCAATGTGTGTCATTATTTTCTCGAAACAAGACTGAATGAAATCCACAGAAGGGTCTGATAAAGATCTGCATTTGGGGCTGACTCAAATAATATAGGAGTGTATAACATATAGGAGCAATAACATAGGAGTGTATTCTCAATGCCAAACATTATTTTCCTGATACAGATACCTGTGCTGGGGATCTCGGTCAGTTACATGGTGTGAATACCTTCACCACAGATAATTTCTTGACTGTTTCTCAATAAAACAGATCCCCATGTGTATCTTCTGATCCAAGCTACAAGCACCAGCAAAGCTACGGCAGGCTTCAGAGCACACATTGGTTTGCTTCAGACCTAAGTCCCAGTCCTCATCTCTGTCTCTGCTGCCATGTCTTGCTTACTCAAAGCTGATGTAATAGCAGGGAGAACGGGAGCAGGCTGAGGATGGACCTTTCTTTTTTCTTTTTCTTTTTTTCTTTTTTTTTTTTTTTCTTTTTTTGAAGTAGTAAATAGTAATAATAAACTACAAATCCTGAGAGAGGAAAAGGGATGTTCAATTGCCCCATAAGAACCCCGTGAGCACTGGAACAAAGAGGAGTTAATAAAAGTTGCAGTCAGGTTTTTTTGGATGGGATTCTTGTAGAATATGATTTCATAATCCGCTGTCTCTAGTGAACAACAAGACCTCTGTAAACACTCAATATTCAAATAGAAAATTGTTTCTTGTAGGCTTCCATGGCACAAAATAAAAGCGCTGTAAATCTGGGCCTCCATATGTGGTTCTCAGCTGGTGTAAGTCCCTGAATGAATTACATGTGAACAGAGAAATTAATGCTACACACATGGAGGCCAAACTTAAAAGCAGAAATTGCAACTGAGAATATGCTGCGGTGGATTGTGAACTATTTGAAGATAAATGGGAGCTTGAGTCCTTGCTGATATAATGCATCATTGATGCATTTCAAGGGGTACACAACAAACACAGTGAGATATTACAACACTGAGATCAACCTTAGGGGGAGTGCAAGGACCTACGTTTTACAATCAAGGACTGATCTTAATGAGAATACCAGAAGGCAAATACACAGCATTGACTCTTTCTCAAGATTTTGAACAAAAAGCAATTGGGTGAAATACTTGCTCTTTTTACAGAATCTCCAGATTTACTGTCACAGCAAGTGTGTATCCTATCTTGGTTTTGAAGTCATTGGGCTCTAAAGCTGTTTTTGTTAATCTGTAAATGCTGATGACAAATTACCCAAGAGTTTTTCTACTTTTGAAGCGGTTGTGATCTTTTTGTTATTGTTTTTCCCCCCTCTCCGGGCAGAGGAGGAGGAAAGAATGTGCATGTTCCAGTGAATTCTAAATGAGGGCTGTGCCTCCCGTTTGTAAAAAGACAAGCACAGCAGTAAAAATAATAAATAAAACAAATGAGACTCTCTTTAATCCATTCATGAGCTCAAGTGTTTCAAGTAGACCATAATATTAAGACAAAGAGTTCTGAGAGAGATGGATCAGAGGGAAGGGCTGTTGCTTAAACAATGTCAGCCTATTTAATTAAATTACGTGTTTGTCAGCGCTGTATTTTCCCATGTCCAGGATTCTTACTGTTGATTCAGGGCTTAAGGCCTAAATAGAAAGGGCAACAACTGCTGTGTATTTGATCCTGAACAAGCTGTGTCCTTTGAAATGCCAGCACTCAGTGGCTGGGAGAATGCTGGAGTGCTTTGCAATGACGAAGGGCACTGGCATAAGAGTTGCTGAAAATATGTGTCTGACATTGCCACAGCATCCTGAGGGTGCACAGGGACCTTCTCTGACAACTTCTAAGCCTGCTGTTATTTCTGTAACAGTTTGTTTGTATTTGTCACAAGGACAAATGGGACTGGGGTAGAGGACCAAGAGCAGGGCCAGAAGCCAGGAACTCCCAACTCCCTCTTTCCTCTGCCTGAAATGGTTTGGCAGGTTGTTTTCATATATAAAATCTATAGCTTAGTCATGGACAATTGCAAATGTTTATTGCCTTATGGTCAGATTTTAAGCTGTTTTTGTAGCTGGTTTGTTGCACAAAATAGATGCTTGAGTTTCCCTTTCCTGGATGGATCTCCTCTGCTTCAGCAGGGCTGAAGGGAGCCACTGGGACCTGCAGTACAACAGCTCAGGATGAAGCAGCAGCGTATCTATTCTGTGTATGTGAAGAGAGCACTCAAACACCCAGCCACTACCACCGTATAACATGATCTAAGAGAGATGAGAGTATTCTTTTTCTCTTCTGTCCACCCATACCACTTTTATTTAAAGAATTATTCTGAGAACAGAACATGGTCTTCAGTTACGAAGAGCATGATCTATTCTTTGTCTCTTTGAATCATCTGGCAAGTCAAGCATGACTCGTGCCGTAGCTGAAGAGTACGCTGCCAGAGCACTATGACTTCCATTGGCATCCAGACTGATGCCTCCTTGCAACTGCTCACATCAGAAAACTCTGAAGAGTTGCTTTTTGAAATTCTACCAGGTATTCTGAATCTCATCAGCTGATATTTGCCCAACTTGCAGTGTCTGGATCCTCAAACACATTTCGTTTCTACCTCCTCTATAGTTGTGCTGTACTTGAATGCCCATGAAATTCCTCTTCTATAAGGCCAGAGCAGCTCCTTCCCAATTTGTATGGGTGCTACAGATTAACACCTGCTTCTGCTCACACTGATTCTAGTGGCATAAACAAGGCTGAGTTCAGTGCTGTTGGATCATGCTCTTAATGTCCTCAAAGCTGAGTGCAGAATCTGGCTATTTTAGGATAAATTCCACATAAACTGTGCTTGAAAGATCATGAAAAGCATGAGCATGGGCATCATATCTCTTGAAATAGACCATATATGAACTGGGACGAATAAGGCTCATTTTTATGTGCCAGAACTGCTAAGTATGGGGTGTAACAGAAGCAGTGTGCACTGGTTTGTTGGTTCATGGGGGTCTTTTCAGTTTGTTTTTTAGAAAGCTTTCATTTTGGGATTGGATGTTTTACTCAAAGAAATGTCTCAGTCAAATACATATTAATCAGAGAAATTCTGTCCGTCATGTCTATGCAGGGATCAGATTTCTAAGCTAACAGGTGACAGTGCTTCAAAGTCCTGCTAACAAGTGTACCCACCTCGCTGCTGCTTGGATCAGCCTTCAACAATGAATTTTCCATCCCTACAAGAATTGCCTTTGTTTTGCTTGATGTTAAAGGTGAGACAATTTCTCTTCCTCCAGTTCTCTCAAGCTGTTGGAGGCATGGCTTTCCCTCCTGCTGAGCATCCAATTTTAGCAGCATCCGTAGTAGGCAATCCCCCAAGAAGTTCCATAAATAGGAACTTTGTGACCAGGGAAATGACTTCCTCAGGTGGAATGCTCTACCTTCCTACTAACCCAGTGCAACCAAATTGCTCCAGAGTTTTCATCTGTCCATAGGTAGACTTGTTTAATTTTGTGATTTCAGGCCAACAAAGAGTTGGACCCTGCAGTCTGCTCATGGAGCTGCCTCAATTTACCTAAACAGCCTTTGAGGTCCCATTCCCTCTGCACTGCCATCTTCATTTCATTCTCCCATCCAGTGTGCAGGAAGGGAAGTGTCATCCTCCCCATTTCCAGAATAAGAAGAAGGTTGAGGAGAGGGTACAGACCTGTGTGAGTTGGCTCAGGGAAGGACGCTGGGACTGAGCTTTCAAAGCACAAAGCTGATCACCAGCTCACCCCTCTGCAACAGAGCAATGGGCTGAGAGGTGACTGAAAATCTGCTGCTGTTGTCTGTCAAACAGAAAAGTCAAAGTCTAAAGTGTTTCTGTGGGATCAAAATACTTATTTTGCCATCTTGCCTGGCTATTTTATGAAGGGCTCCATGTTTATCTGATTCCAAATAACAGCTGAAAAGCTTTCTTTTAATAATAATTATATATATATAAATAAGGATGAATATTAGCTTTTCTTGGGTTGTTTGTTTGTTTTTCTCCAAAGTGATTCTTTAATTGAAATTAACTCTTTAATGAGCTATATCAACCCAGAAAGAAGGGAAAAGAGAAGAAAGAAAATCCTGCACTTCATTCGCATGCAGAATGTGTGCTGGAGCCTGGTATGCCATCAGGGTGAGCTGGCAGCCCCAAACTAACAGGAGCTGGTGTTGTGTTGGTCTGTACCCTGAGCTCCATCCAGGCCCCAGCCCCTCACATGCAGCACTGTCTGATGCTTCAGTTAGAAACTGCCTCCAGATGTGGTCTTTTATAAAAGTCCTTGCCCCAGCAAGGCGTTAGGGTAAGCTTTGGTTCTGCTCACAGATAATCTGTAATCAAAACAAATGGTGTTTCTAATTGAGCAAGGCCCTCTTGGTAACGAAGGGCAGCAGTTGTATTGAGATCACTGCTTCATGTTTCTCTTCCTGTTCAGGAGATTGAACTAATTTATTTATGAAACCAAAGCAACATGCCAGATTAGCCATATAACCAGCTATCTGCGTTGTTCAGATGCGTTTGTTTGCTTTCCCGTGACATCCAAGTGAACAAGCTATATGTCAATGAAAGCGTTGGCGCTCTATCGTACATTATAGACTAGATTGAAGTGCAAAAAAAAGATCCTGCAATGGGGCTACACACAGTACTGTTTTTTTTTTTTCCCAGTGAGCATATGCTGCGAGTGGGAAAAAACCGTATATTGCGAATGAAGGTTTCATTAATGATGATACAGAGCAGTCTGTGGGTGAAAGAAGGGAAAGCAAATCCAGGAGCAGTGGACACACTGAGGGCAGCAGCAGGAGCCGCTCTTCCCCTCTGCCTGTCTGAAGTTTGTTTGCTGGGTGAGTACCGTTTTTTGGCCTCCAAAAACCAGAAGGACAGCATTCACTTCCATGGAAGCTTTAGTATTTTTGTCAGAAAGTCAGAGCAGGTCTGCTGGGAAATAATTTTGCCCAAACGCCTCCTGCATCCCATGGCTCTGCTTGGAACAGTTCTAGTTTAACAGATCTCAACCTGTGTACATTTCTTTTTGGCAAGCAAGGGAAGGAGACCCGTGGGTAACAGCACCATGCTGCAGACTGCGTGGTCGTGCTGAGCTCCTCCATCCTCAGCCTCTCTGATACAAAAGGCAATGGTGGTCCGAGAGTGATGGTGGCCCGAGGTGCTGAGCAACAAACGTTAACTGCCGAGCTCTAGCAAGGTCTGAGGGAGGGGACTCGGGCTTTCCTTCATCACCTTCTATTCTTTGCTTTTCGCTAGTATAGCACGGCGGGGCCGCCAGCACCCCGCGAGGAGCTCGGCGCAGCCCCAGCCCCTCTGCCTGCCGGACGAGGCCGTGAGTCCGGTGCCGGGGGGCTCCGCGGGGCTGCGGGCAGCCGTTTGTGCAGGCTGCGGATGGCCTCTGCTGGGAGCCACGGCTCACTGCAGCGAGCCCCGGCCTCGGCAGCTTCCTCAGCCCCACGCCAAAAGTGGCCAGCTGCCTCCCCGAAGGGAGGTGAGGCCCGGCGCACGTGCGATGGTTTGTGCCCAAGCCAAAGCGCCAACAGCCCCTTTTCACCACCTCCCTTCTATTTTTTTAGCTTCCTTTCCTTCTTTTTTTCTTTCTTTCTTACTATTTTTTCTTTTTTCTTTTCCTTTCTGTTTCCTGCTTTTTCACCCCAAGAACTGCCAGTGGAACGTGGCTGCACGCTGCCTTCCTGCCCCATCTCAGAAGCAGCAGCATGGCAAGGCTGCAGCCCGGGAGCCACCCAAGATGTGTGCCAGCTGCCAGCACCGCTGCCTGCAGACCCTGTGCAGGAGCCAGATGCAGCAGGGGAAGAAAATATATATATAAAATAAAAAGAAGAAAAAAAATCCCTTCCGCAGCTTGGCATCTGAACTGCATGCATGCCAAGCGGTGCAGGAGCAGGGAGAGGAAGCGGCTGCGGGCTGGGGGTGATTTGGCACCCCAACAGCCCACAAACGGTTTGGGTTTGAGCTGAGAAGCGAAAGGCTGGTGTTAATGCAAAGGGTGTGTTTGGTGAATTTGAAAAGCCGGTGCTGAAATGAAAAAAAAAAAAAAACACAAAAAACCTCCAGCCAGTCAATTCTACAGGCTGAGCTCTGCAAGCCCCTCTGAAGAAGGTGAGGCTTTTGGGGGTTGCATGCAGGCTGTGGGATGCAGATGTGAAGAGGGCCCCCCACCTCCTGTCTGTTTTAGTCGTGATGCTGCAGGGTGCTCTGGTTGTGCCCTGGGACTGCTCAGCACTGATGGTCAGGTCCTGCACACAGCTCAGTGTTCCACGCTCTATGAGCTGCTCAGAGCAAGATAGAAAGCAGGTGTTAGAAACCTCTGGAAAGTTTGATGTTCATTACTGCCATTTCCTCTCCTCAACAAAGACTTAACAGCTGAATGGATCTTTTTAGTTATGTAAACGCATTTTCCATAAATACTTATTTTGCAGTAGAAACAAAAAATATGTCTGTGGGGGCTGGTGTGTCTTGCTGCTGGTTGATGGAAGCCCACTTGTGTCCAGGCTGGTGGTGACAGAGGTCAGCTCTGAGCAGGGCCACTGGAGGATGGCATTGCATAATCCTAACATCCCCACATCCCAACATCCTGCACCTGGGGCACACTCTGATCACTGGTATAATGAGACCAGGATGTGATTTCTCAATTTTGCAAAATCACAATCCAATAGAAAGTATCTCACTGCTACTGATGTATCAGGAGTAAACTCTTACTACAAATCTGAGGTTACATCTTCCCACGTATAGCATATAACAGTAGATGGGGCTGGGAGGACTGGACTGGATCTGGTGGGTTCAGAAGTTGTGCTGCTTTCATGAGATGTCTTGAAATTCTTTAGAGAAAAGAAAGTGGTGAAGATCGTGTTTTTTTTCCACATCTCTTCCTAGTTGTCCAGAATAACCTTTATTGGATGAAGCTAATTATTTCTAGTAATATTTTTTTCCTTTCATTCTTTTGCAATTAAACTTCAGAACGCTTTCTCCCAGTGTGTTCAAGCAATGAAGGTTCAACAAACTCTGGATGTGTTTACCTACATACATTCAGGCTGATGACTGTCCCGCTTCCAGTTAAGCCCCTCCTACAAACAACCTGATCCCACATTTCCTCATCGCTTTTCCCTGATGGCTCGAAAAGGGCAGCCTTTACCCCAGGGGAGGAACCTCAGCTGCCACCTGGGATGCCAAGGAAGAAAAACACCAAAACCTTCTCCTGAGATTCCTCAGCAATCAGTTTGTGTGACAGTGTTGGCTGTGGGTTGTGTGGGATCACTCAGGTCCTGCTGCAGCGCTGAGCATCTGCATTGCAGAAGCAGCAAGGGTTTATTTCAGTGGAAGAAGGCTGGGCTTTCTGGGACACCAGATCCATAGCGCTTAGAGATCACAGCTAACATCTGAAATTCCAGGGAGAGCTGGGGTGCCTTTTTCATAAATAATATGAACGCTGAGTCCTGAGTTTTTAGAGGGCTCAGGGTTTTCATTTTGATCTCTCCCTCTCTCCCTTAGGACGGATGCTGCCATACATGCATGATGACACAGAAAGCCTAGAGGATAGTCTTACTGCACAGCTGACAGATGGCAAGCACACAGTCCAAGGGACGCTTTACATCTACATCATGCCAGTCAACGATGAAATCCCTCATCTTTCCAGGTTAGCTATCTAAGTGACATTCAGGGCATAAAGAGTTAGGAAGAAAAAAATCAAATACATGAAAGCAACCTGTCTCCCCAGCAGCATCTCCAGGCCTGCTCCCAGTGCAGAGACTGTGCTTCCTTCTCATCCTGTGCTTCCTTCTCATCTGTTTTCTCCAAAAACTGGCTGGTAGCAAGGCTAACATGCTGCCACATAGTGCAGGACTGCAAGGAGCCCCTCAGTACCACTCAGCAAAAGCTATTTGTGCACAAATAGCTGTCTTGCAGTCACTGGGTGTAGGCTTGCTTCTCTGGTTGTCTTCAATGAGGTCAGGGCTGATCTTTTCTTTTTGCGGTCTAGGACCCTCTCCTGTTTCCTTCTGTATTCCTTCTCCATTTCCTGTAACCTATTTCTAGCAGTGAATCATGTTGGAAATAACATGTTGTGCTTTTCATTTTTATTTTAATATTTAAGGTCCAAAGCCCATTGAAGGCAGTGTTAATGCTCACATTCCTTCCAAGAAAGCCAGAGCTCTTGGCCTGGGGTCCTGCTGTGAGGCCGGGATGTGGGAGATGTGATTTCACTCATTTCTTGGCTGTTACACTCATTTTGGCCTAATTAAGGTCTTTCCTCTTAAGAATTCACAAGTTAAAAAAATATTAATAAAAGCTGGTGGAGCTTCTGAATCTCTTCAGGATGTCAGACATGGCCTCAAAAAAACCAAAACCCAACCAAGGCTTTTAAAAGATTTCCACAAGCCATAGGGGGGAAAGCATCAGTGAGACCAATAATTCAGTGCCTTCTCTGCATGGTGATGGTAACATCGTCTCCTTGACTCCCAGAAATACCTCGCAGAGCTAAAAATAAGTTTTGCTCTCGTCCCACAAGAACTTTGGGGACTTGAAAAATTAAGCTTTTGTCTCAAAGAAAAAGCAAACTTCTCAAACTTCTGCGAAATACAAAAATATTCCACTCACATCAATGTTAAATTTAGATCCAAATAGCTGCAATGTCGCGTTTATGTTTTTAATAGTTGTTGGTTGTTACTGTGGCTATTATTATTCTTTTTATTGTGTACTTCTTTCTCAAAATGAAAGCCATCTTTACTCCCCATATGAATTTCCTCCTTCTAGAAACTGGCAGATGAAGTACTATTATAAAATCAAACTCTTTATTTTTCACTTTTTTTTTTTCCTCTTTTGAAACAGAAAACGTCTCCAGGTCTGACTCTAGCAGGGTCTGAATCCCCATTCTCAGAACACAGGGAAGCTGTTTGATCACAAAATACCTGGTGGACTCCAGTTGCAAAGGTTGGTGCAAGCTTTCATTTTGAGGCATAAATCAGTGCATGCATGCAGTAAGACATCTCTGCCTGCACTGCTGGGGCCCTTTGCTGGGCTCCCTTCTGCAGGGGAAAGCAGAAAACTCAGTGCAGGTTGGCTGTCTGGAGCTCTCGGTTCAGGGGCATCGAAGCTCACCCCTTTGAAAGGGCTTTGGCTTCATTCCCAGAGCGCTACGTGTGCATTGTGAAAAATTTCATACAAGTAGTAAACAAGGAGAAGCTGCAAAATGGGCACGTGTCCCTGCTCCTAGCAGCGTTTCCATAGGGCTTCCAGCCCCTCTGGGCTTGAGGAAACACTGCCAGCCCCCTCCTGCCCTCCTTGCAATAGCACACAGCTATATTTTCTTTACCCTTCTCAGCCTGCTCCCTTTGTTGTTGTTTTCCTTGCCTATCATGTCTTCCCTTACTTTCCCCCATTTCTTGCAGTTCCCTACTTCAAATGGCTGCGGTTGTACGGTCACTCCTACCTACTGGAGCAACCGCATGGAGACACCACTTGTTTAACCTTATGTAATTTCCATGTAATTTTTTTGAGGTGCTGGCACAGACCACACAGAGAGGTTGTAGATGCCCCATCCCTGGAGGTGTTCAGGGCCTTGGGCACCTGAGCTACTGCCTTATCTTATTTGTAACCCAGCCCATAGCAGGAGGGTTGGAACTGGATGATTCCTTTGAGGTCCCTTCCAACCCAAGCCATTCCATGATTTTCTAATCCATCAGAGGCAAGCTTCATCTCTCAAATGCTGTTTGTGCCTTTCTTAGTTCATGGAGCAAATGAATCCCTTTTGTTGAGGGGCAGGAAAGGTGCCACTTTCACCATTTCCCTCTTGGCCACGTTGCTGGGAATGTGTTCTTCTGCACAGAGCTGTGAAGCCAAAGGACATCATAAGAGAAAAATCTCCTGCTTGCAAGAGGCAAAGTTTTCTGTTCTAGTCCCACAGTAGCATATTTGTTGAAATGTTTTTAAAAAATTCTGTCTGCTTGATGCTAAGAAGAGCCTGTTCATGCTTAATAAATTGGAGAAGTTGCTCAGAAATGCTTCATCCATATGAAAGCACGAGCCCTGTACGGCTGCCAAGAGAAGTGAGACCCATGGTGTCATGCTGAGCAGGCGATGGTCACACAAACTACAGAATCTTAGGTACAGATCCCTCACTTCCACAGTTTTCTCTGAGATGTGAAAATGTAGCAGGGAAAATACTGAACAGCATTTGGTTTTTCCAGCCAGATCTGCCTCTTTTGGACACGTTCATGGGCCAAGCACCAAGCAGTGTAAAAGAAACCAAAATAACATCTTTAAATAATCATTCCTGCAGCACATGCATGTATTTTAATTATCCTTACTCAGCATTGTTATCACTATTCTCAGTGAATTCAGTGCAGCTGCTAACTAGGAAGTGACTGCCACTGTTTTGTTTTTTTCACCAGTGTCTCCATTCCTTGTCTTGGTTTGTTTCAACTTCTTGGAAGCTGAAGCTGCTGAGCAAAGCCATTTCCAGTGCCAAGTCAGAAAAAACATCCTGCTGTGTTCAGGTAGGTCCTTTGCAGGATTTCCTTCTTGGGCTTCAGAGGTGCCCATAGGTTCCATGCCTGCCTCAGCTGGAGCTCACCCAACACACCCACAGGACATCAGGACGAGGTGGAAGCCATACAGCATCCCTCAGCAACACACAGAGAAAGCTCAGCCCCCCAATCTCACTCCTACAACTGCTTCTTGCCACATCTCCTTCCACCACCCTTCTCTGCAGTGACACCTTTCAGCTGACTTTTACGTCGGTTCGCTAAGCCACTGTGCTGTCTTCTTCCTTTTATAATTAAGCAACTTGAGAAATCCTCAGAGGGCAATAAATTCTGAGGAGGCTTACATAAAACAGAATGTAAAGTGGAGAGCCCTGCCATCAGAAGCCAGTAAAAGTCAGCCTCTTTGTGCGACACCTCCCCAAATGGCATTATGTCATTGCATAATATTAGTAAGAACCAGCACGATGATGTTTTTTGTTCAGAGTTATAAAAAGTAATGAGTCTCACATAATCTACTGAAGTGAAGGGGAAGGGGGGAGCACCAGAGGGGAGGGTGATGACTGTAAGAGAGAACTTCCATTTTTCTGGCACCTTGAGTGCATATGGAAACCTAGCATGTAGCACCCAAATGGCACCCTTTAATGTTCTCTCCTGTGTTTTGTTTTGCTTTTCTTGCTGGGATCACACACACAACCTTTCAGGAGTCAGGTGATCTTGCCTGACAAATTTTGTTTCAGTAAATACAGCATAATGATCAGAAACTGGAAAATGCTGTGGGCTGCTGAGGACGGCTTCTCTCCTCCTGGGCTGCCACGCAGTTCCACAGGTGTCTGGGAGGCTGCTGGTCCTGGTTTGGTACTATTCCAAACCTTCACAAACAGAGGGTAAGGGCAGTGAAGTACTGTTTGGCCCACGAGGTGATGAGTGCTCCATCCCTGCAGACACCCATGCTCAGGGGACAGGGCTCTGAGCACACAGTAAGCTGTGGGTGTCCCTGTTCATTGCAGGGGAGTGGGACCAAGTGGCCTTTAAAGGTCCCTTCCAACTCAGACAGTTCTGTGGTGAACTGAACTTCCCAACTGAGAAACCCTTGGAGTCCTTCATGTTGGATGAGAAAGGAAGCGATGCTCTGAGGGAGGCTTTGTGGTGCAGACCTGAAAGCCCAGGTTGTATGGGTTAAATATGAAGGGTGCAAAGATCACACTGTGCTTGCTAAACACCAGCGCTGTGTCTCACTCTGGGCCAAGAGAGAGATTTTAGCAGCGATTTTCTGCAGCCAAATGAGAGGATGGCTTCTTTTCACATACTGTGGCTGCTCACTAATGCATGCATGAACTAGCTGTCCTTTCTGTCAAACAGCTTCATTAGTATTCTTTTTCATTCTGTACTGGCTGAAAGAGAGATTATATTAAGAGTTTCCTGGCTATCCCTTGGTCCAATTTTCTGTGTTTTTAAATATGTGCTTTTTATTTGACCAAAAATTGATCAAGAGTCCCTGTGTAGCAGCAGCCACCATGACTGGTGGTGTCTCTGCTCTGATCACCTTGTGTGCTGTGGGATGTTCATACCAAGTAAATGGCACAGTGAGTGCTGGGGTGCAAATGGATCAGTATTAATGAGGGAGAGGGCAGATCCAAAAAGCAGCAGTGAGGGTGGCAGCCCTCAGAAGATGCTTCACTGGTGGTCTTTTGCTGGTTCTGGGTTGGAAAAGATGCCCTGTGCCCTATCCACCTCTTCTCCTCCATGCTGTATGGATAGCACCAAGCCCTGTCCTTGGAGCACTGCAGTCCTACACACCCTGTGTACTTCTCCAGTGATCCCTTTCTATGGGCTTCCATGAGATCCCTGCTGTTCTCTGTGAGCCGAGAACTCCTGGATTCACCTAGAGCAGCAGAATGGTGTGCTGGGGCCACAAGGCAGCTGTGGGTGTCACCAGCACCTGTGAGAATGCCGTCAAGGGCTGCCCAGCCTCCAGGAGCCCTGCCTGGGCCGCAAGCTCTGTGTCATGCAGGACCTTATAGCGCACTTTTGGCCTCTCCCCAGCTTTCTGGAGCGAGCCAATGCTGCACACTTGCTCTCCACATGTGCTGCAGGTTTGGCGCATCCCGAAGCATCGTACGTGCAGCTCCAAACGCACCCGCTGCAGACAGCTGGGGAGCCCCGCCAGCCAGATGGTGGAGAGGCTCCCTGCACCTGAATCCTGAAAACCATTTGTTCTGCAAAATAATAATAAGGCTGAGGGGGGATTTTTGGTGTTGATGTCTGTGCCTTCTCGCACCGGTGAAGGGTTCGCCAAGGGGCTGGTCCATGCTGTGTCCCTTTGCCTGTCGTTGCTGTGTCACCTGGGGTGTGAGGCTGCTGCTCATGGTGTCTAGACGGGTGATTACTGAAAATTAATTAAACTGAAGGAAATTAGGCTGGAAGGAGTAGGCTCCTGGGAGGGGAAAAATGGAAGGGAAAATAGGATCCTGGTGTTAACCCTTTACAGCTATTAAAATGCTCTCAGGTCAACTTGGCTGCATGCAGGCAGTGCTTTGCTGTGGTTTCAGGAGCTCCTTATGCAAACCCTTAGCCCAGGCATGGCCAAAATCCTTTGGCTCTCCCTTTGCACACACCTATATTGCTGGCCAGACCTGAAAAAACTCAGAGATCAGCAGTAGGTTTGAAACAAGATGTTCTGCTTGTGGGCAGGGTCAGAGGAGAGGAAGTGCTGGGATGTAATCCGGTAATAAATCAAAGCTTTATGGGGACAGAAGGCTTTGACAGCATCGCATCCTGGAATATACTGCAGTCAAGAAAATATGGACAAGGCTTCTCTTGCCTTTGTACATCCTCTTACCTGCTCTTCCCTCTCTTAAAGGCTCTCTTATATAGCCTTTCAGCATGGTATCCGAGTGCTTTGTGCCTTCCCCTTGGCATGAAGCCACCGTCTGGCTAGCGAGCAAGTACAAACTGAACACCTGGGTGTCAGCTATGAACATTAGGGTGTGCTACAATGGACCCATCTGTAGTACTTGGCACATGCCGAAGATTTTTATATGTGGTTGGCTGAAAAGCAGGATCAGAGAGAGAGAGGAGGGAGAGCAGGAGAAGAGGGCTCCGCTGGGCACGCAGAGAACATCTTTTTGGCAAAGGTGCCAGCAGGTTTCCATGGGCTTGTCTGCTTTCTTGCTCAGCTCGTGCATTCAATAAAAATATCCAGGTTGCTTCTAAGAAAAGCAGGAGTAGATTTCCCCAAAGACGAGCTTAAAAGCTTCATCCTTTGTCTCAGGAGAACAAATCTAATGCCATAACTGGATTGAATAAGAATGGATTTAATGGTAATAGATACAGTAAAAATTGATTTAATGCCGACTAGTTTTGCTGCTCTTCCACATACAGCAGGCCTTGCTGAGAGGCCCCCACACCCTGGGGCTCAGAGGAGGGACCAGCGGTTCTGCCTGGCTTTGGGTGATGCTTTGAGGCTTGGGTGATGATGCATCCCCAAATACATGCTATTCAGGAGGGCATGGGCAAGGGCTGCTGTGATATTTCCACACTGGTACTTTTAGCCCAAAGATTTGTGATGGTTTCCAGTTCTTTAACTTGATGGGTGGAAAAAAACATGCCTCCATCTGCCAGTGTCTGTGTATATGGGAGAAACACCAGCAAAGGTAGGGAAGGAACTTACAGCGGGGATAGGAGTGGCGGTTTATTGCTTCAGGTTCACTTAAGTGAGCGCTGCAGTGCTCTGAAAGGAGAGGAAATGTTGTTTTTCCCCCCCTATGTGTCACTGATGTATTTTAAAATGCATGGGCAAAGTTTGTAGTTTATTTCCTCCAAAGGGGCCAAGTCCTCCTGGCATTCTTCTGAACAAGCTCATTAGAATAAAATCCATTATGCGCATAACTAATGACACAAATTTACAAATCTGTTGACAATTATGACCACATCCTTCATGCATTTGCTTGCAACTCGCTGGAGTGACCAGGAGAAGGAGTTCAATCCAGAAGTTTTACAGCTCACGAGCTCCGAGTGCAGTGATGTGAGATTATTTCCCAACTGGATTACAAAGCTGTCATTAGTCAGGGCAGTGCGGGAGGACCAGGGCACGAGACCGTAAACTGTCCTCGGGAGACCTGAAATCATTCTGAAGGCAGGGCGAGATATTCCTGGCTGCAGAGACCATTATTATTATTATTATTTTTTCCTTTAGCTGGGGGGGAAAACACAGGCGGGTGCACACAAACGACGTCTGTTCCAAGCAGCGCCTCGCGTCCTCTGGAAATGAATAGAAATCAAATTGAGACACTGGTGTCCTCAGAGTGTTAAATATTTCCAAGTTCTTGCCAGGCGGGTGTAATTTATTGAATGTAGGTTTTGTGAAATAGTGCTGCTGTCAGGGCGAGATTGGCACCAGAGAAATGAAGGCGGCTAATTCTCAGGGGGTCCTCCCTGGCAAAAACCCTCTATTGAGTCCTCATGCTACTTGTGCTCATAACTGCCGAAAAACCAGGAGTGCCATCTGCAAACTGTGATTCATAAACACTCTGTCAATCTGCCATGTACCCTGACATCATAAAATAACAAGAAGCAGCATTGTAATAAAGAGAGGAGGTTTGCAGTCGACCAATTAAATGCATCTAATTTATTTCTGTTACAGCTGAGGCTTTATTTATTAGTAAACAGCTGCATTTGTTACACTTTTTTTTCCTTCTTTTTTTTTTTTTTCTTTTTACTAGGAGCGTGCCAACTGGCACTTTTGATAATCCATTAATCCTAAATAATCATCTGGGTACTTCATGGTTGGTAGGAAGAGAAAAAAAATAGCGAGAAGGTTATTAAAAGTTAAAACGTCACCTTGCAAGGAGGCCACCGAGAGCTCCCCTGCCTTGCAGCTCAGTGGGAGTCCCGATGAGCTCCACTTGGCTGGCAGAGCCATGCACCCCACTTCCACCTGCATGGATGTGGCCATCCATCTCAAGCAAGGCCTGGCCCTGTTGGATGGGGTTGGTTTTATGGGCAGCCCTAAAGCAGCGGTAGGAGGGGAGCGCTTTGCGTGTTTGGTTTCCTTGCTTCCTACTTCCTCGGCTCTAACTTGAATCTCAGCAAAGCTAAAAATCTGCTAATTGGTTGTCAAAGTCTAATTAGCTGATATTACAAAAAAAAAAAAAAAAAAAAAAAAAAAAAAAAAAAGGAGAGAGATAAGTTTGCCTTTTATAATTGGAGCTGAAACCCCCCACTTCCCCTCCCCTCGGACCCCCTGGTGTGTGTTAATTGAGCTCCAGGACTTTTTGGTGTATTTTAATGCTCTCTCCTTTTCAGTGCCCTGGAAAGCTTTGCAGTTAATGAGACAATAATATGTACAATCAAGGAAAAATGTAGTAAAAACTCTGCAGAGCCTCATGGAATCGGGATGGTGTGAGCATGTGCAGATGCATGGAGCCCCCACCTCCCCAGGCAGCGTCAGGCACCAGAACTGTCCTGTTGTTCGCTCTCTGCCTCCCTGGGCACCTCTTTCCCCTCTCAAGGAGGAATACTTCTTCCTGTAGAGCCAAATATTAGCAGTGAAGGGAAGAAGGCTGTACTCAGTGCAGGCATTGAGCAAATACACTCCACCTGTGTATCTCCAGAGCTACATAAACCATTGCTCTTTGCTATGTTTGTGTGTGGACATATATAATGCAACATCCCCTTATAGCCAAAAAATGAACCTATCTCAATGTCTTTATGACCACTCCTCCCTGTGCCACCCATCCCATAGCACCCCAGTATCACCAGTACTGAGCTGAATCAGTTGAGGAGCCCCCACCCTGCAGATCTCCTTTCTGCATGTTGGGAGCTCAGTTTTAAAGCCCATCTCTTGCTGTGTATTAAAAAAGCAGCGTTCAAAAGAAGTGAGCACAGGTGGGTGCTCTATATATGGGTGCTCTTTTCAATATATTTAATAGCATTGCGTTTACTTACTCAGTCATGTTTTCCTCTTTCTCCTCCTCCTATCTTCCTCCTCCACACCTGCTTTCCATCAGTCCCCTCTGCCCCGCTTGTCATCCTATCCTCTCTGCCGCTTTTACCGCAAACCCACTAACTTTATATTTCAAGTCAGGCTCTCAAGCCCACGACGTGAAAGGAAGCAAATCCAAAGCCTGAGAGGCTCCAGGAGCCTGTGGGGGATGCTGGGGTGCTCAGGGTGCAGCTGGGTGCGGGGCTCACCCATCACCACAGTGGGAAGCCTGGTTTTCCTTTAAATTAGAGAGAGGTTTTTTTCTAGCATCGAAAAAAAATGAACATATTAAGGCCAATCATTGCTGCTAGATGAGCAGCTTCAGATCTACGTGTCCTATTGTTGTGTGCCACATCCCCTTAGCGGTGCGTATCCTCACTATTTGGAGTATCTGGCTGAGGAGAGGAAACAAATAGAAAATAGAATTATAGAATCATAGAATATCTTGAGTTGGAAGGGACTCATAAGGACCACTGAGTCCAACTCCTGGCTCTGCACACGACCACCCAAAAATCAGGATGTATATCAGAGTGTTGGAGATGTAATTGGGAGGTCCTTCTCCATGTCTTCTGTTGTGGGGCAGACTCCCATCATTGCACCTCTCCTCCCTGGAGCACATCTGATGAGATAGCAAAGGTCAGACCTCCAGTTTTATAAAGCTCTTGGTGTGTTTAGGCTTGGTGGGCTCCTGGTCGTGGGCATTGGTCGTGGGGCAGTGCAGCAATGTGACAGGCAGAAGTAGAGAGCCTTTCTACAAGGGACAACCTAGGTGAATGTCTTTATCCCCTGCCAGGACTCTGAAAACAGTATCAAAATATTCCCAAGCTTGGAACTTGACCCTTTTCCATATGGGCAAAAATGATCTCGGGTTAATTGCATTTGCATTTTTCTGGTTTTTCCCTGCTTTATCTTGTTTGTTTGGATTTTCTACAAAAAAAGTGAACACAAATCACTTTTTTCTGCTTATCTTGGGGATAAACTTCTGTAACCTTTGAGCAAAACATGCTGCAGGCTGATGTCCTGCGTCCCTGCCTGCTTCTGACACTGTTGTCCCATCCTTCTCTTTCTAAGTGCTCTTCTGCTTTCCTCCTTGGAGATGAAAATGATCTGACAGGACCCTGTTCAGTGAGATCCCATACAAATTTATACTCCTTCACAGGTGCAACCAACATGTCAGAGCCCCCAGCTTTTCCAGTACAGCATAAATTACTTTTCCAGTGCTAACTTCTCTGAACCTGGGGAGTTTTGCTGATTCTTATTACACTGCTGAAGGAGTAGACAATTTTTCTTTTGCATGATCTTTCTCAAGCACAATTCACATTTATTTTATTTTTATTTTTTCTATATGAGGGCTGGCTAGCTAATATCTTGTGATTTACTATCATGTGCTTAGGAAAATTTCCTCTGCTATTTGTCACTTCTTGAGTGTATCAGGTCTCATTCATGGGTTTCATTTGCCACGTTAGCTGCAGAGGAGAATTAAAGGGGTTAATGTCAAAGGTTAACTATCAAACTGGGTGGAAAGCACCTAAATTAGTGCAGATTTTACTGGAGAAACTTTAAATTTTAAAAACCCCAAACTGACAGCCACAGTTCTCAGATGTTGTTTGTAACCTTCTACGTTTAATGGGAATCTGTTGTTTCTGAAAGCCAGTTGGCAATGCAACAAGAAGGCAAAAAAAAAAACAAAAAAAGGCTCCTGTGGAGTCCATGCTGCACGTGCCATTGTTGTGACTTGTTGTTGCAGGTTGGCCAACAGCAGCAGGAGCTGATTGATGTTGTTCTCCTGCTTTTGCAGCATCCTCAGACAAAACACTTGTCCATGCCCCTGCCTTTGGCTGTTGTGCTGCAGTGGAAGCTGAGGTCTCCTGAGCCCAGGCTGTTGTTTGGGTGACCCAAACTGTTTTCTTGCACCACATGACCAGCTGCTTTGCTGCCACTCCAATTCAGATGTTTTTAAAACCAAAGAGAGTTATAATAGAAAAGGATGAAGGAGTTAGGATGAGGTAAATCATCTCTACTCCTCTTTGGAGAAGAGCAGTTGATCAGTTTTCTAGCAGCTTTAATTTTCTGTGCCTACTGCTTTGTAAAAGGGAAAATTGCACTGGTCCTTGGGCGATGCGATGGAGCTCTTCATAAATAAATCTAATGGAGCCAGAACCTCTGTTGCTGAGGTTACAGCATCACTATCGGCTTAAAACACAGTGCCCGTGCTTAATGCTTAGTTCATTAACGCATTCTGTCCATTGGCTCATTTGGATCTATTAACATAATTGTTCTTTCTAAACAACTGGGTCATTCTCTCTCCCCGAACAGAAAATCAAAGCTGGCTTCAATATTTTGGAGAAATCATGCAGCCAGATAAATACATGTATTCCTCTATAAGCTCACCCAGCCTGGGATTAGTTAAAACTGTGATTTCGCTTTGTGAGACTCACAACGGGGCATATTGAAAAACAAATGTTGTAGCTCTGTTGCAAATGTCCTGGTTGTCTCTAAAACATAAAATGAAAACATTTTCCTGAGGTATTTTGGCAATATTCTTTCTTTGCTTTTGCTCCCTCCTCTTCTTGTTCCCCTGAGGAAGAAGGCTGGTGTCTGGGATGCAAAAAGGAATATTCCCCTTTTTCATGTCTCTCCCGTTGGTTTCCCTTTTACTCATTTCTTTCTTTATTTTTATTTATTTATTTTTTTTTTTTTAGGTGACATTGTTCTACTCGCCAAACCTGTAACTTTAACAGAGGGTGACAGGGTGACCTTGACGACAGATGTTCCTGTGGCAACAGATGGCACTAGCAAACCCGAGAAGCTGCTGTACGCCGTCTCCGTGCCACCTGTGCATGGTCAGATTGAGCACATCAATTATCCCGGCGTGCCCATTCCCAGACACAGCCGGTTGGATGTGGTGGCCCAGAAGGTCCCCTCTCTCCATGACAATAGCCGTGAGGCTGGGAAGGAGCCACTCAGGTGAGCAGACCTCCCCTTGGCACGCTGGTGTTCTCGAAAGCCCTCCGCAAGCTAAGGGTTAAGCTTGCATTTCCCATGCAGTATTTAATGACCAGTTGTGTAAGAGACCGCTGCAAACGGGAACACGAAGTAATTTTATCATTACAGTAATTACATACTTTATTAACTGCAATAGTGAAGTTATATGGCCAAAGGCAATGGGAGTCTTGCAAGCTCAGTGTTGGGGTGTATTCAGGTAGGCTTTTGTGATCGAATAGCGAGTGAAATCAAATGGGGTAGGTTCGTATAAAGAGTGCACCACGTTCCTCAAGGTTGCCGGCAGTGGAAAAGGAATAAGCAAAAATTCCCCATCTGCGACTGTGGTTGGTTTCTGGGCACTTCTTTGTCCTGAAGGGAAAAAAAAATAATAATCGTAACATTGTCTGAAATGATCAGGAGAACTTAATCCAGATGGTGGTGTCATTTCTAAGAAAAAGCATATGTTGGCCATTATGATACTTAAATATAATGGTTTTACATTCCTCTAGTGGGCACAAAAGGCACACAACAGAGTTGGCGGGGTTTTTTAATCTTCCGAATGGTGGCGGTGGTGGTGGAGTGGTGGGAGATTTTATCTTCCAAATGGTGCATTTCCCAGAAGATATGGCAAATTCAACTGATGAGAGCCTGCTGTAAAAGCCGTGCTCCCGTGGAATGTAAATTCCTACATTACTCTACCCTGAAACAGCGATGAAGTTTCATTTAATGCCCCCTTTGGATCATTATCATTTTATATACACTCTCCTAGCTTTGTCTGCTTTTTCCTTTTTATTTTTTTTTCCTTTGCTTTTGGCTTTAACCTGTTTTTCTTTCCGATTTGTTTTAAAAGTTATTTACACTCCCTTTGCAGCAAAGTGGGCACCATAACTAATTTTATTCTCACCATGATTAACTATGAATAATTTCCTAAGAAACGAGTCAAATTAACAAGGGGAAGAAGGAATCAATAAATCATGAAAGCAGCCTATTTCTAAGTGGGGTTAAAACCACTATTACATAAATCACAGCCTCTAAATGATGACCCGCTCGGATACAGGAGAGGGGAAAAAACGTCCATTTAAATTGTGGTGAAAGGAAAAATTGAAAAGAGTGAGGCAGTATCTGTGCCCCCCCATCACACTCCCCCCCCAACATACCATACAAAGAGAGGGGGCAGGGGAGGGGGAAGGACCCCAGGAAAGGCAGAGAAAAGATGTGGTTTCCTTGCACTGGTCCAGCTGTGCAGGCGCTGCAGGGCAGCTGCTGCAGCCAAACACAGAGCAGGAAAGCTCTGCTTTTCGGACACGGAGACATAAATGTTGTTTAATGGCACCTTCTGCCTCTGCGCGGGAGCAGAGGGAACTGGGGCTGACCCAGCATCACTCAAAAGGTCTGAAATGTTTTCATCCTGCTTTGATTTTTGTACTTTCCACTGGTTTTCGTTGAGTTAGCCTCAATTTAAAGCCACTTGGAGAGGACTGCAGAATGAGAGCCACTGCGCTCCTTGGCTAGTTTGCATTATATCCCTCTAACTGTGCATTAAGGATCACAACTTGCCTGGCAGCATGGTGAGTGCTGCAATGCTACCTAGAGCTAGATTTGCATCTTTCTTCCTCTCTGAGACTCTAAATTTTATACAAGCCGTGCCATTGCTTTTGCAGGAGAATTGCCCATCCATCTTTATACCGGGAGGTAAAGATCTCTCCAAATTGTGAATGTTGGGCAGACTTTCTCCTCAAGTTTTCTGTGGAAAAGGATGAATCAAAATGCATAAATGTGTTTTGTTGTTTTTTGTTGTTTGCTTGTCTGTTTTTTAAAGGCAAGAGAAAAGCAGTTTTCCTTGTAAGTTTCCATTTTCAATTCCTTTTTATGATCTTTTCTCCTCCCTGAACACATGTATGAAATTGAACCAATTCATTGCTTGCTGGGAAGGGGTTACTTCTTCTGTTGTGTTATGGGCCAAAGACTGGCAGCTGGTTTAAATCAGTATATCTGCATTTGCTGAAAGGATGCTGCAGCCGTTTTTACTGGCCTTGTGGCTTATAAACTTAGTTCATAAAGTTGCTGGGAAGTTCTCTTTCCTAATGATCTCAGTGGTCACAGGGGCTCATTTCTCCTTTTGGAGGACCAGTGAGTATCCCACCAGCTGGAGATGATGGGGAGCTTTGTCATCCCTTTCTTTTGTCCATCTTGCTTTGGGAAAGATTTGGTGCTTTGTAATTATTATTATTTTGCTGAAATTATTTATAGTATCAGAGGGTCACAGAGCCAGCAGTTCCTCCCTGATCACAAACACACCCAGTGGTTGGCCAGAGCTTCAGGGCATCCTCTGATGATGAACGTGAAGAAATGAAGCCTCATGCCTTCTACTCTTTCTCCAAGCCTACACCGAAGCAGGGGACATTTGTGAGCACAGAGCAGATAAGGAGCAAGATGAAGGCCGAAGTATACGGTGGCAGTGGGCAGAGCAGGAAGCCAGAGCCCAGCAGAGCCTCCAGCAGTGACCATCATCTCAGCACGGTTCTCAATATGGCTCCCTTCTCTTTGTGTTTCTTTCCTAAAAGTGTGCTTATAGGCAGGTACAGGATCATTGAACCCAAGCACATCAGCGGCCAATTTGGCACTTATAACCACCTTGGCTATTTTCTGTAAGCAAGAGGGTCGCTTGGGCAAGCAGTGTCATAGGAGGAAGCTGAAGGAGAGAGACCCAGTGCTTGTCTCAGCATCAGGGATCTCATGCAGGTTCTTCAGGTCTGCAGGGCAGGGCTGGGGCTGGTGGAGAGAGGGCTTGTCTGCCAGGCATGAAGGAGTTAAAGCACAAGGATTACCAAAAAAAAAAAAAAAAGCCTTTAAAAAACACACAAACGCACGCACAAACGCACACACTCACACGCTCTCACAAAACCCTGCACCCTAAATTAATTTCTGCTGGTAATCTATATCGGGTTAAATAACGCCTCATTATTCTGCAACACAGCTGAGGCTTCTCAAAATGTTTATCTTGTTTTGTAACTGGTACCTTCTGGCATATTCCAGTGCCAACTCTCCTAGCTCTTGCTATATTTCATTCTCACTATTTTTGGAATGGAGCTGCTGGTTCCAGGTGATTTAATAAATTGCTTTTTTTTGTGTTCCTTTTAACTTACCCATCTGCTCAACACATGCGTAACTTGCAATCTGTCGGCAGTTTGCAGAAAGACAAACTGTCAGAGCTGCATGCATTTGACAACTTTGTTCCCAATTAGATTAGTGGTAATTTTAACAGATTTCAGGGCAATCGAAAAAAGGGATGACATGTTATTAAAGCATCAATTTTGACAGACCCAAGCACATACAATTTCAGTGTAAATTATTTTAAATGCTTTAATTAAAGCTATGAAAGATTTACCCTTTTAAGCGGTAAGTGATTGCAAGACAAATATAAAGGGAAAGTGGATAACAGAGTTTCCTAAATGGTTTATGCTGCGCATGGCAGTCCACGAGTCACCACCACCATAATCTATGACTGTAATGTTGGAGGCATAGTTAATTATTCATAGCCTCATCTCTGGAGCAGACGTGATTAAGAACATGAGGAGCATTCAGAGATCTGAGCTGTACCTATGAAATTCAGAGATCAAGCCTCTCTGAGTCCAGAAGCCAAAGGAAACAGTGTGGGGGTACCTTACACAGGAGATATTTTTATAAATATGGTTTTCTTTTTGCCCTAGTTCTGCTGTAGTGTAAAGGCCAAAGCCCAGTGGTCAGGGTGATTGTATACTTAGAGCAATTGGGGATTTTCTATTCTTGAAGACCATTTGCAGGCTGTACAACCTCTGTTTAAAAAAAAAAAAAAACAACAAACAACCAGACAAACCAAAACACAAAAACAAAAAAAAATAACCAACCAAACAACAAAAAAACAACACGCAACATTCATTATTTAAGCAGAATACAGCATTTTAAGTTCATCACTCCAGGAGCACTGTGCCACATGTGCAGCCCATTTAACCGCTTTCAGGATTTTCTGAGCTGTGGCCCCTTTCCAGGCTGAGTCTGGCGGTGCCCCCATGGCAAAAGGCACATGCTTGGCCGTGCTCCTCCAGCTCTGTGTCCTGGCAGTGGGATATTGGCCCCCCCACAGCCACACCTTCGCTGTGTGCTCAGCTGGGGTCTGTCTCAGAGCTGAAAGCTTCCGGGAGGGCAGCTCTAAGGAGTTCATTTCTTTTCTGTCTGGGTGGCTGTGCAGTGCAGAGCTGTCTCGTTTTCAAATTGTTAGATGTGCTGCATATCGCTTAAGCCTATAAAATGTTGTTCCCACAACTTGCATTGAAAGTTTAGGTTTAGTTTCCTTTCCAATTCAGGGTCTGTAATACTCCCTGATACTGTTTAGAATAATGAGCAACAGCCATGCTGTTCCCATCTTTCCCTCTTTCCTAATACCAAGCTTGTGTGCATCTGTTTGGGGATTTTCTTGTTTCCATAGCGGATGGTTCTGACTTGGCCTGACCCTCTGAAAAGACCTGAAGTTTCTCTTTGAAGGCTGCTGACCCAAAGTGTTGCAGTACCAGGATGCAATGAAGAGAGAGAAAATGCTCCAGCAAGTGCAGTGGATAGGAATGGCAGGAAGTTCCTCAGAGCCCTTGGTCTCGTGCCTTTCCCAGCAGATAAGATGAAGTCCTGAAGGAAAGGAATCACTGCCTTTGGGACTGCTTCTGATTTGTGTCTGCATGCTGCCAGAGAGTCCTCTGCCTTGCAGACCCATGAAGAAAACTTTTATATAGAGTTTAGCTATTGGGTCAGCTCCTAAATCCCCTCGGATCTCTCCCTCTATTGCTCTTCTTAGGTGGTGTGTATCATCGAGATTCCATGTAGCTCAATCAATCAACTCAAATGCTGGTGTAGGATCCATCTGATTGTGTTTCAGTTGATGAATGCAAGCCTCTCAGAATGTCCGAGTTCAGCATGAAAAATCACCTTTCTTCTTAAAAAGTGAAGGAGAACATACATCACAGATCAGAGTATAAGATTCCTCTGTTCAGCCCCAAAATCAATGACACTAATAGGACAGCAAGAGAACGGAGCCTACATGATGGGTGAAATTGGGAAGCAGATTAACATGGGCAGCTGGATTGGCTTGTTTCAACATTAAACACAGGCTGCTTGTTCTAATGCACAGCAAAAAATGTTTCGATGGTATATCATGGCATGGATAACCTTCATGGAGCTCCTTTGGCAGGTAGTCATGCACAGCCCATTGAAACACTTCTTGTGTATCCTTACACCTCTCTCCAGAATAACCATGAAATAGACTGTCATAAATAGAGGCCAGCTTAGTAAGGTGAAAATACTCTACTGGCACAATGGAAATACTAGGAAAAATTGGAACGTTTTATTTGACTAGTAGAGTCTATCATGGTTTTCTTGTTTATAGACAAACTGAGGAGCAAGCAGAATCTATCATGCAGGTGAGTTACCGTGTCAAATGCTCTTATGCACGGCTCCTTACATGTTAGTGCTTCCCCTTCCATTAGAACATTAGTTGTTTTGGTTCAAAGCACGGCACTCTGGAGATTTTAGAGAGTTTGTCTTCATAACAGATTAGAGTTGGTGATAAGGTCTCAAAAAGCTCAATGTCTTAAGAATCTTCCTATTTTTGGCAAACTTATCTTCGCAGCTTCTGAGATCAAATCCCTGGTGAAGCCAATCCTTGAAAACTAAGCAGAGACATGAAATTTAATCAAGTCACATACAAAACAGAGCAAAAAAAAACCCTGCTTGCATACATATCAAGCTTTTCTGCTTAATCTATTTTATAATGTTTTGCAATTAACAGGCCAATGTTCATCAGCTGATAAATAATTAACAGCTGTTGTTGTTTCTAGGGCATGACGTAAAAGGCTCACACAGGACAAAAACTAGCTCAAGTTGTTTGCCAAAACTCTGACCAAACACACATTTGTAGCTCACAAAAACGAATTTCTTTGAGAAAATTGCACAGTGACATCTCTAAGGGAGTCCTCTTTATGGGGACGTATATGCTCTTTTCTTTGGCCAGGTATTAGCAGCTTCTCCTTTTTACAAACAAGCTTTCTGTGTTTCACCTTCAAGCCACTGGTATCTATAGTTTTCCTGTCATTACAGACAGGATTCTTTGATCTGTGTTCAAAAGCCTCAAATCTGGGAGAAGTGAGATCTCACTTTGGTGAGACACAACCACTCCTGGCGGGCCTGAACAAATGTAGTGGTCTAGTTTTTACTCATCCGAAACAAACTAAACATTGACTTTCTGTTAACTCTGGCTATAAATGGGAGACACAAAGAACGGATCACTTGGGAATACTCTTCGTATGCAGTTCGCTGACTCTCTTGCAGGAGCTCACAACTTTACTGTAAAGACTTGAGAAACACAATTCCTGACCACAGCCTTTATGCAATAATCTCACTCCGTTTTCTTGATATCCTACATTCAGGCCAAGGAGAAACAGAAAGAAATGAGCCAAAAACTTGAACATGTCTCCAAATTATAAAGCTGAAGCTACTGTAGATAGCTGAGGATAGATTTGTGGCAGTGCATATCACTGAGGAGTTTTTCTGTAACATCCTGTGCCATTTGAAGTTTCCCAAGCCTTGAAGGCTTTATGCCCAGGTTTATTGGCTTGCTGTAAAACAACCAAGTGACCAAAGCATGAAGACTTTAAAGCCAGGTCAGTATCTGGCAGCACAGGATGCAGCCTCCCAGCCAACTGGAGATGGCTGGAAGTGTTAATCACTGCTATCTGAGAGCTGAATGTGCTTGTGGATTCTTCACCTGTTTTTGAAATGTGGCCTCAATCACAACTGTGTTCCTTAGCCATATAATTTTCCTGATTCTCTCCTGCACATACTGACATCTGTCTCACTTGGGTTCAGCTTCACCTGCCTGTTGTATGTGTCTCAGCTTATCTTGTCTCAGCATTGGTACCTCATCCTGGTATTGGCATGACTGTGTAAGTTGAAAAATAGAGATGCATGTTTTCTGTGCCTTGCCAGCACAGAGAACACTTACACTTGCTTGCACGTAAATACTGAAAGAGCTGGAGGAGTGTCTTGGCTGATTTGATACCCCAGGGTAAAGATAGAGGCTCAGACTTCGCTCTGGAGTCATGTTGCCTCTTGCAGGTGAGACTGTCAGTGTACAGTGTAAGGAGTGATATATAAATGCAGTGAGATCTCGAAGAATCTTCCTTCTCTCCATTTCCAGGAGAGGACCTCAAGCTTTTGGCAGCAGAGCTGCTTCAGCTCTGGGTCTGGTGTGAGTCCAATTTGTGCTAGGCTAGCACCTTTCTGTGTCACACCTTGACTATTTGTTCAGCCCAGAGAAGGGAGGCTGAGTGGTGGCCTTACTGCTCCTCATGGCAGCCCTATAGCTCTTAATCACAGCCTGCCAATCCTCACAGGGAGCAAAGGAGCAGCGCTGAGCTCTGCTCCCTGGTGACAGACAGGGCCCATGGGAAGCACAAGGAGCTGCATCAGACTTCCCCAAAGCTGGACTGTGCATCACATTGTGAGAGCAGAGCTCTGTCTTTGAGGAAGGACAGATTTAAAAGAAGGAAGCTCTCCACCCCAACAGAGTGCGTCCCATCCTGCTGGCAGTGGGGTCCCACCGCTCTTCCCAAACATTCCCTATCCCCCTGGTGCACACAGAGGCTCTCCAGCTCGCCCAGCAAAGGAAACGCTGTGCCTTTAACCACCCTCCCCATGATGGGTACACACTTTTCTGCTTATTCTGAGCTGACAGGTTTAACATGTCGCTGGGTAAATCCGCCTGCGTGGTCACCGGAGAGAGGCACCTCTGGCAAAAGTTCAGAAGTCAGTGTTTTGGAAAGATTGGTTTGACCAGCTCTCAAGCGAGAGCAAATCCCAGACCAAGTGCAGGCAAATCTTAGACGACATTTAACCGCTGTTGTGCTGTAGTGTGCTGATATCCTTTTAAAGTGGAGGGGACTTTTTGTCGTGTTTAAATCCCCAAATTCTATTTATTGTTTCTTTTCTGCTCTGTGGGCAGGGGGGACCTGGGCTGGAAGCAGTTTGTTTTGACTCAGTTCCAACTAGTTGATTAGCTTGCCTATGGTTCTGGCCCCAAAATACAGGATAGACCAGCAATTCTGGATGTTGCTTTGATACCCCGACTTCTGTAAAATATGGCATTGCAGTAAGGACTAATATTCCCTTATTGCCTTTTCAATGTGTTTTATTAATCCGAAGCATTAAATTTACAGCATGTTGCTTTGAAAAATTGACAATTCACCAACTTTTTCTCATCCTTTCATACTTACTTTCAAGAAAAAAAAGGGAAAAAAAAAAAAAAAAGAGCAAGCAAATAGTTAATAGTAAGTGGTGCCCAAATTACATATTTCTTAAACTCATGGCCTACTTTACTAATCAGTTGTCATAAGATGTCAGATGGGGACCCATCACTGAAGAATTGCAGAATGCAGCCAGTGAAGCAACTAATTAGTTGGACAGTGGCATGAAGGTGTGTGTCCCAGAAGAGCTGAAATGATCAGAGCAGGTGAAGAAAGTTTGGTCAGAGCTGTATCCCTGTAGCATAAAGCCCAACCGTTGGCTGAATCACAGTGATGCTGAGGGTGAGGGCAGCATGGGTCCTCCAAGGGGACTTTGTGCTGCGTGGGACCGCAGTACTGCTGTTTTCAGAAAGAAGCACAAGTCAGCTGCATGCTTGAAGGAACATGACCTGAGACGTGCAGGAGCTGGAATAGCTGAGCAGCATCTGGGTTTCAGCTGGGAGGGCTGTAGCTGGCTGTCTTGCTCACGGGTGGCTTGTTACTCAGCCTTGGCTCTCTGGCCACAGCAAGAACCAGCACTGGCTGTTCCCTGCAGGAGCAGATGTACCTAAGCAGGTGAGTGATGTGGAGGGTCCAGCAGCTCCTGCTGCACCTGAGGACAAAAGGAAGCAGGAAGGGACCCTCAGGCCTCTAGGACAAATGTGAGAGCCTCTGATGGGAGCTACAAGATATCAAAACTTAGCAGCTTCTATAGTTGACTCACATGCTTTTCTAACGCAGTTTAAATGGTGTTTTGTAAGTGCTGTGTGACTTTCTTCCCCCCATACCAACCCTATAGAGCAGCACCAGAAGGGTGCAGTGGCAAAACAAATCCTCCCAAGAGCAAGGCCTTCACCATGTAGGACCTACAAGAGTCTCAGTCTGGGATGCCAGCTTCCCTTCTCATCAACAGTCACCTGTTTTCACAGCAGAGGTGAGGATCATCCTCTGCCTCCCCTCTCTGAGCACGTGGAAAGCTCCAAACCAGGTATTTGAGATCCTTAGTGCAATGACTCTGGTTAGAAAGTCTCCACCTTCGGTGCTTTGATTTTCCAATTGTTGCTGCACACAGGTCCTAGCTGAGAAACCAGACCCTTGGACGGAGGATGAAGTTCATCCCACGATGTGGCTGCATGGCACAGGCTGGTGGGTGTCCCTGCAGGACGCTTGGACAGGTAGCACACACCGCACAGCCTGGTAGGAACGCACTCAGCAAACCCACGTAAATGCTGTCTGAAGGTGTAAAAGTAAAAGGGCAGCGGTTCTTTTGATCATGCTGAGTTCAGGCAAGATGTTCGCTCAAGGGACAGATTCTTGGTTCCAAAAAAGCTGCTTCGACCTTTGAGCTGCCAAATTCCTTCCCCCATTACCTCCCATCTTTCTCTCCAGTATAGCACAGCCACTCTGAGTCATTGTTTATCTAATTTAATTAACATTTGCCAGTGCCTGCAACCTAAAACACTGTCTTAAAACATTTGCTTGAAAAGCCTCCTTGTCCCAGAGCTGTCATTTTTTAGCATGATGGATAATGGATAGAAATAATTATCCTGAACAAGGTTAGACAGCTAAAATGATTTGAGTTTCAAGGAATTAGTAAGCTTAGCTAAACATCTTATTTTTCAAGACACATTAATAATAAAAACATAGTGATGACCATAATGTAAAATCTGCCTTCTGCTAAAACTTGCACTGTTTCTTGCAGGTAGCTGTACCCACGGTGCCTTCGCTGAGGGTGGTTTATATCAGCACATGATCCGATACATCACAAATCCCTATATTGAAAGGATTTTGGTAACTCTGTGTTCCAGGCAAAATGCTTCCAGGGCTGTGAGTGCTGGTGTCCAGCTCAGCCCATCCGAGTGGGAGGACAATGCATACATGGCACTACGGAGCAGGTTAAGATCATATCCATCGGCCACAAGTGTCTCCTCTTCCAGAATGTCAGCAGTCCAGGTGGGTTACAGAGATAACTGCCTGTCTGAGGACACAGTCCTACTGCACAGGGTGCCTACAGCCCCTCATGGGCTGTCTAAACCCACTCAATCCATGGCTAGCTGTCCTAAAGCCACATCCCTTGCAACAGCCCTGGAAAAGTCCAGAAGAAATTAGAAAGCAGAGACTTCATGCAAATGGAGTGAGTTTCTTCAGGTTTGCAAAGGTTTAACTGAGGGCAGAATTGGGCTTGCTGCCTCTGCATTGTTTCCCCAGCCCATAATTTTGGGCAAAACTTAAGTTTTGAATTAATCACTGACCTTTAGCTTTGAAGAAAAGCAGAACTTCTGCATGAAATTGCCAAAAATGAGAGTAACAATTTGTAATTGCTTCATTTTGCTCCTAGAAGCACAGGTGCAGCTGGGCCTCCAAGGTGCTCAGCATAGCAGGAGAGTGGGCTGTTCTCCAGGGAGCACTGATCCAAGGCAATAAGGCAGACAAAGGGAGCACAGAGAATACAGGCACTTGGTGGAGGACTGACAAGTGGCACACGATGGGACACAGGAGGCACTCACTCCCTGCCCTGTGCATTGCATCGTGACACCTTGCAAATAACAGAGCTCCTCCATACAGCGGGACACCCAGACCTGGAGGTGTTCCATGGAGCAGTGGGCCACATGCTGATGTCCATGGGCTGCAGTGAGTGTTGCTGGTGGAAGAGCAGAGCCAGCAGTCCTCTGCCCATGAGCATATTTGGGAGTAGAGCAGTCCGAGGGCATAAAAGCACCAAAATGATAAATATTTCCACTTTATTCGTTATTATTATTTTTTTTAATCTCATTTGCCCAGTTTTGCATATTGGGAGCCTTTAGGCAAATTCAGTGAAAATTTTCATCAAAAACAGGATCGCATTTCTCCACTGAAAGTGGATGAAAATTTCCTCTGCAAGGACGGAGAATTTGCAGACTCACTTAGCAAAGCCCAAAAGTTTCACTTCAATCCTCACTTTTTATGCTTCTAAATTTGTTTTTTAAAGATCTCTGCATCAGTGTCGAACGATTTAAAATTCCTCTGGCAAAGTACAGTTTTATTGCTCCAGAGCTAGCATAAAGCTGAATGGGTGGCTGTATTTCATGCAAGGAGCTGTGGGAGAGTGCAGCTTGCAAATGGCAATAGAGCTCAGAAATTGAACTCTAGCCTTTCTATTCAGCGCTCTTTTTATTATTAAGTCACAGAATAAGTAAAATGTTACAGGGACACTTTAAATCTGCACTTGTTTGTACAGCATCCAATGAATATGTGATGGGGAAAGAAGATGAAATATGTGAGGATGCTGGAAGTAAGGAGAAGATTTGGGTGTTGAAGGATCAGGTATGGGAAATTAGGGTGTAGAGCAAGGCCCATAATGATGGCCTGGTGTGCTCTCTGGCTGTGAGACACCTTTGGGGCAGGTGCCCTTTGTCTGGTGGCTCAGGGGATGGGAGGAGGCAGCAATAGCCAGGAGTTGCCTCCAGCGCAGTGAAAACTGTGTTATTTTAAATCTGAAGATCCCTTTGTGTTCTGATATATACTTTGTTGGTGGTGTTTTTTTTTTCCCCAGACTTGAAATAAAGTGGTCGAGGATTGAATTGCACAAAACTTCGTCTTGTGCCCATGAAAATGTTGGGACAGGTGGCAAAGACAGGTGAGAGTGTGGAGCTATCATTTGTACAGGCGTCGAGGTAGGACCTGAAACACCCTGGGGTGAAGGATGCCTGCAGGCTACTGTTAACACCTCCTAATGATAAGAAGACCAAATGTCTGACTGATGCATCTAAATTAGACTAATGAGGCTTTGTTTTGAAAGGCCAAGAAGTTTCAGCTAGCTCAGGTTCACTTGCAGGACTGCAGCTTAGTGCAGGTGGCTTCTGGTACAACAATAATATCGCTGTGTTTCATTCTGGCTCTTTGAGCTGTCGTTTTAAGAAGCCATATATATCCTGAACACAGCTCTGTGGTCAGATTTGTACGTCCTGTGTTCCTGTACACAGGTTGGGCTGTGGAAAGGCTCCTCTCTGTGACAAGCAGATCCCTGAGGAGCTTGCTTTTCCAGCACTTATACCCACCTGCTGCTTTGCCCTGGCCTCATGACTGTCCTTTGATTGCCCAGGTGGGAGGAGATGTACATCCCTATGCCAAAAGTGCTGAAAAGGAGTGGAAAGGTCTGACCCTACTGCTGTATTTTTGAGCCTTATTTTCAATGTATTTTGGATTTCACAAATTCATTATAACTACTTTTTGCCCTGCTACCTTGAGAAAATAACACCGAGTTACATATGATTGCCTGACAGCATTTTTCCATGCAATATCTGGGATAATGTGGTACTTTAAGGAACTATTGCCTGTGCTTTTCCTTGCTTCAAATGAGGAGCAAATGACCAACAAGATTCTGATTTCTGGTGTTGTAAAAACCCAGTTTTGGTTTTTGTAGGTCAGAGATGGATGGGTCGTAAATGTTACGTAGATGGAAGAAATCAGCAGTGCAGAGAGTGCCAAGAGAAAGAGATGTCCCCCACAAAGGCAGCTGTTTCTCTACCATGAAAGTGAGTCGGGTGAAGTGGGATTTGGATGGGGTGCCCAACCTGGCAACAGCCATCTGCACAGTGGCTTAAGATATGGTGATGAAAAGATGACATAGAGAGGCACTAAGGCTGGAGTGTACAGTGTAAAGGGAAACATGCCATAGATGAAATCCTGCTGCTTAAGAAGCATTAGCAGGCACTCAGTTATCGTCAGGGGACTTTAGCTTTTGTGGCATCCAAGATAGTTGCATCTGTGAATTCAGATGGTGGCTGGAGAGGAGCAGTAAGGAAACCACATCCAAGGGGCAGAGGAAGCCCCTGGTACACCAGAGGTGCCCGTCCTCGACCTGTCCTGCTGAGCAAGAGCAAGCCAGCTCTATCCTGTGGCCAATAAGCAGAAATAGGGAGAAATAAATCACAGTGTTCTGTGGGTATCTGCTCCATGGGTTCTCCTTTCAGTAGCATGGTTGGGTTTTGATGCAATTTGTTTCTTGTGCTTGTGGATGTGTAATGTTAGGCAGAGCTTTCATTACTGGGGAGCCACAAATGAGAGATGAATAACATGGTTAGGTGCCAATGTTAGCATTGGCCCTAAGTAACGATCGTGTCAGTAACCTGCATTAATTGCTCATAGCAAAAACGGTGGGTTGGTTTTCCCTAGTTATTGTAATTACAGAGTGAGTCCAGTGGAAACAGCAGCAAAGTATAATTCACGTATGAGTAAGTATAATTATGTTGTTACTTGTTTTATAGTTAACGAGCCATTGTTGGATATATATATATGTAATTTATATGTAACCATTGTGTGCTAGGTGGCTGGGAGGAGCCTGGCTTTGTGGTATGAGTATCTGCATCTTCCCCTGGTGATGGAGGTATGACAGCCTCTGTTCATCCTTCTGGTTGGAGGGAGTGATGCTTTGTCTCCTGTCATTTGGTCCTTGGTGCTCTGGATAGTTCTTGGCATGCATCCTCCCTTCTATTGGCCTCTGCTTCTTCCCTACCCCATGTTGAGGTGGATGAAACATTTCTGATGGTCCAGTGGAGTTTTTTAGCCAAACACCATGACAGAAAGTGCTCTTGATGCTGGGGAGGATGGATGTGAGAGCTGAAAGCCCTGATCTGAGAATATGCCATGATGTCCCGCTGTGTCTCATCAATCACACAACAGTTGTGACTTCATTTTTCTTATGCAAAAAAAAATTTATATATATATATATATAAAAGAGCAGCATTTCCTCATTTAGCTGAAAACAAGTTGCCAGTTAGCATTCATTAAATAAATCAAATAGCAAATCAGTGAATAAGAATGAAAGAGTGAAAAGCGTTCTTTAGTTATTTGGGTGAGATGGCTGGGAGCATGATCAGTCCCTACTCAAGGAGAAGGAGTTGTTTCTCCAAACATCTTTTTTTGCAGCTGGATCCAGGTCTTGGCTGTGAGCTGTGCAGGAGGCAGTTCCCATAGACACACAACGAGGCTACCTTGAGGCTATCAGAGTTTTGGCTCTCAGAGCCTGATGTAGAGTTGGACTGGATGACCTTTAAAGGTCCCTTCCAACTGAACTCAGCTTCTGTGCAAATCCAGAGTGTTGCTGGTCCTCAAAGAACTGCTCCACTGCTTTATCAGGGTGGGTGTGATGGGACACTTGCCACTGTGCCTGCTGTGTTTTCAGTGATTTTCAAGGGGCAGTTGACTTCTCCTAAATTTAAAATGTATTTCTATGGAAACTGTGAGGCTAGAAGAGAGATCTGAAAAAGTTTAGAACAACATTTAAGAGCAGCCAAGAGAATGGCAATAGACTGACATGCGATGGTGTGTGGGATGCTTAAGTATCTCAAATGGTGGACATACAGGCGGAGGTGAAGAGTGGCCAGGCACTGGCACAGGCTGCCCAGGGAGGTGGTGGAGTCACCATCCCTGGAGGTGTTCACCACCTGTGGGGATGTGGCACTGAGGGACACAGTCAGTGGGCACAGAGGGTTGGGTTGGTGGTTGGGCCTGGTCACATTAGCATTCCTTTCCAACCATAATGATTCTATGAAGGTGAAGGCGGGTGAAATATAGAATACAGCCAGCGAGTCTGTGTGCCCGTGGGTCCACAGCCACCTGTCCTGCAGTGCCCATGACCATGGGCAGATTCTGGAAAGCAGTTTGGGCAAACTGGAAGCAGGGAATCAAAATGGGATGAGATGGTCTCAGCTGAGTATGTTTGCCTTCCACACAGAATCTGTATTCACTCTAAGCTGTTGTAGTGAGTGCTTTGTTTTCTCTTCTGTGCAGGTCAGATTGGCTGGGGAAATATTCCAGAGGCTAAAAAGCATTTCTGTCCATTGATAATTACAGCAAATCTCTCTGGTTCCTTCCAATATCCAGCACTGCCCACTGCAGAGTGCATTCAGTGCTTCTTCCAGCAGGTCCCTCAGAGCAGAGGGTGTTCTTGCACAGCAGAACCTCTCCCTGGAGGGAAATTCCAGCACGTGGAGGAGCAAAGCTTGCACAGCTCCCTTGGTGCAAAGTGCAGCGTGCCCTTGTCTGGGCGCAGAGGTCAGCAGTGGTGCAGCAGTGCCTGCATGGAGGCTATTTCCGACTCCCATAAAAATCTTTATGTCTCTGTGATCAGGATTCAGTAATGCAAATTTGCTGTGTCAAAAGAAGATGCCTCTGTAAATGAATTAGTACGAGAAGAACTTCTTAAATAAGAAGTGCTGACTCTGCACTCTCCCCTGTGCCCTCGCTTTTAAAATTGAAGTCTGGGTTTGCTGCTTGCTATGATCTATATTTAGATACTTGTAAATGAAGTTTTGCAGTCACATGGCTGCATTCTTTTACGGCTTCACGAAGCTGCTTTTTTCACATTACAGAGATTTATACTTTTGCGTTTACATATTGCAGGTGTTTCCATAAAAACTCGGGACAGCCACATTAAGGAAGATGGCCTGAAAGAAAACCATGCAAATTATACCAAGCACACCTAAAAACACTGTCCTGGGGCAAGACAGTGAGCTCACAGCAGAAACGAGGGAGCTGCAGACAGGTAAGATTAATGGATGTAGAGCTTTCGGGAGCACCTCCTCCAAGCAGAGTGGAGTCGTGAGAGGGGACAGCATCCCTTTTGGGGTGTATCTGTCTTGTGTGGTGCAAGCCCCCAGCAGAATATTTCAGACTGCCTGAGAGTGCTGCAGTGCTGAGCTCATGCTATGTAAATGTCTGATGAATTATGTGCTGTACACACTGCACACAAATCCTGTCCCGACCAGCCCTGGAAGAGGAGATCACATTCTTGCTGGTGTGTCCTCTGCTCCAGGAAACTTGCCAGGAGGTCACGCCATAATTCATGCTCTGCTGATGCTTTGTAAAAGTTGCAGCCTGTGCTGTGGCTGCTGTGCTGCTGACCCCAGCATCCGTGTCCCTCCTCTGATCCCAGTGGCTGACTCCATCCCCCTGCCTGGTCACAGGGAGCCTGGTGTGTTCACTGCCCCTTCAGCTGGCACCCATCAGCTCAGCAGCAGATCAGGGCTCTCTGCTTTCAGGCTTCCCTGAGCTGGCTCAGCTCCTGCTCTGCCCTCCTGCCCGCAATAGCCTGCAGCTCAATCAAGAAAGTGAAGTGATAATTCATAGGGTTTCTCCTTAACTAAAGAACCCATTCAACCAATCTGAAGAGCCTGTTTCCAATAAGCAGTAACGATCTAAAGCTTATCAGCACTTAAATGAAGCTGTTTCGGGATTTGCCATGAAGCAGTACTGTTGCATCTTCCATGAGAAAGGGCCTGAGAACCGGGAGGTTTCCTAAGGTGAAAAGGTAGGCTGATGGTATACGAAGGCAGAGGAAATTCAGAATGTATTAAAATAGGCCAAGGTGGAGTGGTAGACATAGGGCAGAAGGGTGAAAAAGAGTTTGGTAGTGGGGGTTTCCTTCCATCTCCATACAGGAGTATCCCCCAAACAAATCCTGCCCCTGGGAGTGGCCGAGGCAAGGTGCAGAGTGGGGCAGGAGGGCAGGTGGGGGTACAAGCTGCTCGCCTGGTAGTGCTGCTCTCGGTTTTGAAGGTTTCTGCTGCCTTGGAGGTTCATTTGGGGGACCGAAATCTCCTGTCTGTGTGACCCAAGTGTGGGTCAAGAGTGACACCCTGTGGACAAGTTCTTCTTTTCCTCATCTCTAGGATTTCTCTCCGGCTGCTGTACTTTATTTATTCACCTCCCTTATTCACCTTGGGGGATTTTCTTGTCCCCCAGCCTCCCTATTTGCACACCTTTGTTTGCACCCTGCTCGTGCAAGGGTTGTTCCTGCTGCAGGCTCTGCCAGCCTCAGGCAGTGCAGAGCAATGTTTCTCACCCTTGAAAAGTGAGGAGATGAGGGGAAAAATCCCCCAGTCCCCACTTTGTTCCATTTTGTTGTTTTTACTTCTAAATTTATTTTTCCCTATTCTGTAGTTGGTACTGTTGGATATAGTTGGTCTGTACACCTCTGAGCCCAGCTGGCCCTCCTGGCCCCCATCGGTGCCTCTGCTTTCTCGCAGTGTTTCAGCTAACCCTGGCTCCTCTGCCATGCAGCTCATCAGCTGGAGCGCAGTGTGCTCCCAGGGCTCGTAAATCGAGCTGCTGCTCTCAACATTTGGCAAGCATGAAGCCCAGGCTGTCTGTTGCAATGGGAGAGAATCTGCGTGGGCTTCCCTGCAGTCACCCCATGCCCTGGGTGAGGATTCCTGTCAGAACAGAAGAATTCATCTAAAATAAAATAAAACTCAGTAACTGCTTCTCCTCTGGTCACCATAAAGAACCCTTCCCAATCCCAGGCCTGCTGTGGTTGGACCACACTTGTCCCAGTGTTCCTGCATTGTCCCCAGGGAGCAAAAGCTTGTATCCCAGAACAGGCTGATTGACACCAGCTGACAACCTGGCCATGCTGCTTCCAAAAAACAAAATAAAAACCTAATAAAGGCACTGTTCTATTTTAAGATGCAAATAATTCAGTTTTATATTGGTGAGAAATTCCTCATCACTCATTTAATTACGTGGGCCTAAAAGAAACCATAAGGTTTTGGCACAGCTGTGTGCTGGGAGTGGGAAAGAGGGGGGTGTCAGAGTCCTTCCAAAAGTTTTTGTCCTTTCTTACCCATGATGGTTTCACCCTGCCAAATGAGCATGGACTTATATATATCCAATAGCTAAGGCTGGATGGAGATTCCTTAATACCTACAAAAAAGGTGAATATAAAGGCAGGATCTTTTTTTCCAATGACGTTTATATGTTGTTGTTAACTCTGCTTTAGCTGGTGTCATTCAGTGCTTTCAGAAAACATAGCTTCAGCAGCAGCAACTACCACATGGTTTTGCTGACAGGAGATTCAGGGTTTGCCTGGACAGTAGGTATTTTCTCTGCCTTTTCCATAGTATTCAAAAACTCAAGGAGGAGGAGATCTCATAGAGCAAAAATAATCATTAGTGCTATTCTTTTGCCGTTTTTGGCAACTGAGGCCTTAGCATAGAGTTGGAAGGGACGTCTGAAGGCCATCTAGTCCAGCACCCCTGCAAAACCATGCACCCTTGCCAGATTAAGAGCTGTATAGTTGAAGTCTCTTAGTCCAGTCCCTGGGACTTTTTAGAACAATATTAGGTCAAAATTAACAGAGCTTTGGGCTGAGCTGTTTTTCTAACCGCTTTCATGTCCCACCAAGTGTTATGTCCCATCCTTTGAGACTAGGAGGCTGCGCCCTAGCAGCCATTTGAAACAGTCAGTAGGTGCAAGAGTGGGCAGGTGATTGGGTTGAACTCAAATAAGCAAACAGCAATATAAAGGTTATGGCAATGAAAACTGGAGGTGAGAGACCTCAATGTGAGCATGAGAAAGCTGTGCATCATCTCCAAGAGTGGCAAATCTGAAATACCTTTTCTTTCAGGAGCAAAGTTTGTGCTGTGGTGGGATGCGTTTCAAATGGTTCCCGACTCAGACTCTGCTCTGCTTGCAGAAAGGTACCTTCATGTCTCTGCTTGGTTTTGCATGGTGGGAGGATGCAGCTGTGTGCTATGGAGCAGGTGACATATTTCACCCCAGAGATGGCTGCAATTTGCAGGAAATCTATTGCTTGTAATCTTCATAATTGCATCGGGTGTTCTTGCTAAAGATGTGCAGCCCTGGGTCAGCCTCACAACGAGGGCCTCAGGGGGAGCTTCGCAGTCATGCAGGGGCTCAGATATGACAGCTATTGGCAGAGCTAGAAAGAGAGTCAGACCATAATGGTCCATTTTGGAATTCAAATTTGGTGGATTTGAGGTAAGTAACATAACTGAGCTGCCTGGTTTTCAAAGGATGGTTTACTTCTTTGGAAAGTACAGTGTGTTTTTGGAAAGCGTACAGGCATCTTTCAGGATGAAGGCCTCTGTGCAACAATCAAGTTTTTACCTTTTAATTAACAAAGCTTCATAAAGAATTTCAATTCAGAATTACTAAACAAAGAAACTATACAAGCCCCAGATGATATCTAAACAGTTTCCAAAAGACATTAAAAAAGAGAAAAATACCAGGCCACATGTTTCTTCTTACGTCTCTTGAGCCCATTTATTCCAGACATCTGACATGCAATTCAAATTTCCAATAGTTTTAGGTAACCATGTCCAATTTAGAAACCGCAGCCTTCAGCTAAGCCTACCTACCTACAAATCAGTCTAGAAAGCCAGAGCACTTGCTGATACTATGCATTTGCAGATTTGCAGAGCTTTGTTATGTGTGTGCCATGTATACTTGAGTTTTCTGGCTCCGTGCAATCCATTTAGATGTATTTCATAGACCTGTAGTCAGTGGTCACAGTCAGATAAATTATAGTTCCTAATGGAGGGCTTGTTTGTGCTCTCAGAGAGTAAAACCGCTATAAAATTGATCTCCTCTTTTGAGATGCCTTTGACGGGGGTTGTCGTATGGCAGTTCAGATGAGATGGAAGTGAAGGGCTCCCTGTGGATGGAGGACTAATGAACTTTATTTCTGGCTTGGAGACTAGGATTGAATTCTTAACTTCCCTGCGCCTGAGCTTTCTTATCTCAAAAGTAGAGACTAAATAATGTCTTCATGGCAGACAAAAGCAAACTTCAGAGGAAATCTGACGTTTGGGTATGGGTTCTGCCATGTTCCCTTCCCTAACTCCCTGCAGCAAACAGCTGAGTGATGATTTCAGGGCATCTGAGATGAGGCAAGGAAGGAACGGGGCACAAGAGCTGCATTAGGCACTGGTTTCCACTTCACTATCCTCACTGTCCTCCATAAAGCCCCAGTCATCCAGCCCCAGCAACCTGATCGATGTCACCTGGAGAGGTTCCTGAAGAGGTCATCGTCAAACATCCACTCTTTCAGGGCCCTCAGGAAATACTACAAGGCCAGGTGTTACTTCCCAGTGAGCAAAAATTATGGAGCAGTTTCTCTGCTGCTAAACCCCAAACTCAGCAGAGATTTTGTCAGCCTTGAGCAGTGAATCCTATTCGGCTGGGAAGTGGCCATCACTTCATCCTGTAATCTTTCATTCGTCTCATCTATTTTTATCTTTCCAGTTCTCTTTCCAGTGGGAGCGCTCATAGGCAGTCACAAACTCGGCTACTGGGGGAAAAATAGGATTTGAAACAAATTTGTCACTGTTAATTTCTTTCAAGTTGTTTCATGAGTCAGAGGATGCAGCTCTTGGTGGTGAAACATCTGTTCATCTGCAGCATAAAGGCAGCCTCTGACACAGTGACTGGGAAGAGGCCAAGAGTGGAGTTGGGCTCTGGTAGGGACTGGAGACTGAGAGGGCAAAGGGGAGAGCTGGAAAAGTCACCTGAGCATTCTGATACCTCCCAATAGTTTTATCTGGGCATTCCCCCCAGTCTCCTGCTTGTGGAGGTGACATGAGCAGAGGCAATAGCTTTTCTTAAAAATAATCATAGAATGGCCTGGGTTGAAAAGGACCACAATGACCATCCAATTTCTGATTTTCATTAGCGGGCCCTTAAAGGCATGGTCTGCAGAACTAAATGCATTCTGAGCAGGCAGCAAGTGACCAGATTATGGCTGGAGAGCAGGAACACAGCAGCATGCTCTTTTGCTGTATATGCAAGGACTGAGAAGTAAAAAGAGAAATGCTGAGTCTGCTAAGAACTGTTCAGATACTTGTGGGTGCTTGGAGAAGCTTTCTTACAATTATGAGGCCATTCTCTCTGCTGGCAAATTAACAACTTAGGAAAAGTTACAACATGGGAGAAGAAGAAAACGAAAATAAAAAGACATGAAAATTCTGCTAATGAAAAAGAACAATGAAAATCAAAGCTAAAGATGGAAGAAACTGAGTGGGCCCCATCCAATTCATTCCCTGCTAGGCTGGATTTCTGCCTATAGTAATTTATGCCATAGCCTTAGAAGTGAAAACAGATTTCATTTACTACTGAACACTACTACTCTGTGCAGACAGAGTTCATGGCCTTGCAGCGTTTCTGAGGAGGTACTGTGGGATTATTTCTCCCACTTTGCAGATGGGCGAGGTAATGCCACTCGAATTCTTTAATTTAGGCTCTGGTGATGGGAAAACTGAATTAGGACAGGGGCTCCTGAGGGCTGTCCCCTTGTCTCCTGCTGTCACGTTGCCTGGCCACCTTGGGAAGCACGAAGATTGCAGAGGTACGATTAAAACTGGTGTCTGTGTGCACAAGGCATTGCTTGAAGGTCATTCCCTCTGCAGGGTTTTGTCATTCAGTGGTGTGATGGGATAGTCAGGTGGAAGATACTCCTCTGATAGATGGAAATCAACTTTCAGCTTTAATTATATCTTAAGACAGAAGAATACTCAAAGTTCAGGCTTGCTTTTCCTTTCCACTAATTTCACAAGCATCAGAGTAGAGCCCGAAGAACGTCATCTTCTACCTTCTAGGACTGGGATGGTGTTGGTGAGCCTCTGCTCGCTCACAGCATCACCTCTGCCACAGTCACAAACTTTCCCCTGGGAGCTGAGCCTTGAGAAACACACACATTCAGTTGTGCAAATGGCAGAAAGCAGGTAAAATTAGCATTTGGAGGAAAGTTCTCGTGGAAAAAAACTATATGTTCCCTGGGAGCCAAATGAAAAAAGAAAAAAAGAAAAAAAAAAGCTCTCAAACCCAAGCTTGCCGAGTCTGCTGTAATTTATGATATACCATATGAATCTAACTATAGAACTTCATTTAAAAATTTTATAAAGACTGTAAATCTACAGTGAAATGTTCTAGGGACAATTTGCTGGCAGTAACGCGCACTCTACAGACTGACCTATGGGAGAAACTGTTTGTCAAGGGCTTGATCCAAAGCCCACTGAAGACAATGGAAGTACTCTCATTGACGTCAGTGGCCTTTAGATCAAAAAGCCCCAAAAGCCCAACACAGAAAAACGAGTAGTAAGGAGAAGCAAACCGCTGTAATCAATAGACTCTGCTGTACGAGGGTCTTTAACAATAGTTTAATGGGCTACAATGAGCTTCTTTGGACACTTTTATTTTGCATTGTATATAGCTTATAATCTTTATCCTGAAACTTCTAATGGAATTTATCTCACTGGAGAGTTTAGGAGAACATCTGCTGCAAATGATGGGTAAAGACATAAGCTGTTGTGGGTGGGGTGAGCCTCAGGAGGTTTGCAGTTTGGGTTTGGCTTCTGCTTCAGATTCTTATCTGAACTATACAGATCTCCTGTGGCTGCAAAAATTGGACTGGAAATCACAAGAGTACGAGACTTCTTGTGAGATTTCCAGCACTTTTCTTATGGTTTTGACTGAACACCAGATGTGGAAAAAATATTTAACAAAACTGGATACAGTGGGTTGGCTTTTTGTGTGTGTGTCTGGTTCTAAAAAGAGATGAAGGTTCAGGAATCTAATTTTATCCTTTCCAGTTTCACTCATTGGTTAGATTCAGTTGTAGGTTTTTTTGCCATTCAGACCCAAAATTTAACTATTGCAACCAGTCCCTGAAGAATCATTCAAGCAGATGAAACTCTAAACATTACATTGATCATGAACAGAATTAAAACCATATGCCTTTGGCAAGTTGTGGAGTGCAAAGGATGATCAGGGTGAACGGTGACCATTAGGAAACATCCACTAATATTCTTTCCCTTTAAAGATTCTTTTTATTTGCTTTCCATGCAAATGCATTTGCATTTTTGATCCTTTCCTGCCCACTCCCACTAAACATCTTTGCTCTTAGGCTTTGCCTAACGCTGATATTTTAAAGACCTTTTTGTGCAGTTGAGCTCATCCTGTGAAAATTTAACAAAATTCTGACCACAGAATTTACTTTTCATCGAAGAGACTTTGCATGTTACTTTCAGAAGCCTACATTACTTTTTGGGTTTAACACCATTGCTGGAGCTCAGTAAGCAAAGGCGAGTTCTTCTAAACCAAAGGCTTGATGTGCTTTGTGGACAACTCACTAGCAGTTTGGTTTACTCCGATTTTACAACCTATTACATTTGCTTTCATACTGATGGTCTCTCATCAGAGGTGACTTATTTATTCTTTTTTAGCCAAATAGTGAAGATGGGATTGGGGAGCTCTGAAGTCACAGGAAGATTTCAGGCCATGCAAAGGCATTTTCGGGTGATGGAAAGTGGGCTGAAGGGAAGTGAACGTCATATCTCAAAGGACTCTCTCTGTGCTTGAATCACAGATGTTGGAAGCAAAGCTGAACAGCAAAAACCAAACAGATCAAATCAGGACACAAATTGTTTAGAAGTGACAAGGCTGGTGATGACCCAATTCATTAGAGTACTTTATCAGTCATGATTGCATCTGAAATCTTAGGTTTAAGTGGAGAAGCAGGAGTAAGTTTGTCCCTTTGGGGTACATAAAGGCCATGCTGAATGAAAACTAAGTTGTCATTTCTCTTAGGCTCCTAATTTGTTGTATATTCTCACATATAAATCAAACACGACTGATGAAAAGGCCAGATATTATCCCATCCAAAAGCTACAGAGCAGTGAAACCTAACTCCAGTGCCTGAGGAGATTGCCTCGCGTTCACCATGGCTTCCCATTGTGCTGAAATTATGGCAATGTTGGGTTGTATTCTTCAAAGATCTAAAGCCAAGCCTCCCGTGAGCCTCCTCCATCCTTTAGCAGCAAATAAAATAATTATTATAAGAAACAGCTTCAAAGTGTGGACACCAATGCTGGAAAAGGATGGGGAAGAACCCTCCTCCTTCTGTCCTCCTTCACTGGTGGTGTTTGTTTTTAATCTCATTAGTCTGGAAGGAAAGAAGGGCTCTGATGAGTTTGGAGAGATGTTACAGCTGTCCTTCCAGGCCCCTGGAAGGAGCAGTCTGTAGAGAGGAATATGCCAAGGCACTGTCAGTGCCTCTGCTCCTGCCAGAGAAGGGGCTTGGCCTCCATGGGGCTGGGGTAGGCATGGAGCTGGGGGATGCAGCTTCTTCGGGAGCTGCTTCTCCATAGAGACCTAGGAAATGCCCACCGGGATCAACCCTCCAAGAAAAATGCTCATTTTAGCAACACAACTTGGGGGGAGGCTGAAGAGAGTGGGTGAGGAAGGAGGTGAGGGCTCTCCCACTGCTCTTGGCGTGCTGCTCTCACCAGGCTGCACCTCCAGCCCATGTGGAAGCAGTTACGTCCAAATAACACATCCCGTGGGACTATTTCTAGTTATTTCACAGAAGCCTTATGAAAAAAATAGAGACTTTATTAACCTGAGATTCAGGGACTTGAAGTCATGATAGAGGCTGTAAACTCTCAGCTTACAGTTGGGTTTTACAAGGATGATTTGGGGGCTGGAGGAGGAAATCTTGTGGAGAGAGTCTTAAGGAGCTCCACTCGGTTGTGTGTAGCAAAAAGCAGATCACGCAGCGACCTGGCTGTGCAATAAATGCCTTTGCAGGAAAAAATACCGCATACAAAGGGCCTTTATAGCCTAATGGAGAAAAACATAACGAGATGCAGTGAGTGGAAATTTAAGACAGGCAAAATGCAGAGATTGGAGAGAGAAAGGGGGCTGAGTGCTGGGACAGAGTGTTGAAGGGGGCAGGGGATTTGTCATCCTTGTACTGAAGAACTGGAGGCCAGCCCAGATGACTCTGGTGAAACGTACACTGGTTGGCTCAATTAGCAACTGTATGTGTGAAGTTTATATTGAGAATTAGATGAGATGATCTCAATTGTCCCTTTCAGCCTTAAAAACGAGGGAACGATGCCACAGAAGGAGCTAGATACCCAAGCCCTACCAAAGTGCAATTTCTAGAATCTCCAGACCCCTCTGGAAATGCCATAAGTGAAAGAAGTGGTTTATTGTGAGCTATGGGCTCGAGGGGAACAGACAGAATGATGCATGCCACCACAGGCTGCTAGCACAAACCAGTTTTCTTTCTTGCTCCCCCCAGCACGCTCTTCTTTTTTATATTTATTTTTTTGAAACTAAAAATACATCCTCAGAGGCATTAGTCACTCTGCCCACATATTAATAAATTGCATAATGATGCCACCAAGCATCCAAAAACCTTTCAAACTGTTATATATTATTTCTTCCAATAATATTCTAAAAGGCCAGTGAAGCTTAATGGAGCCACATGGTATTGTATTTAATCCAGAAATCTGGAACTGTCTAAAATCTCATATATAAATTAAGATAATATACAATATGTTTTTTCATTTAATTTGGTTCTCCCCATTTGAGAGGGCTATAACTGAAACTCCACAGGGCTGCGTCTTTTGCAAGAGATTTTAATCTCCCAGATCTTAGATTTGTAGATGCTGTTCTCACTTCTAATTGCTCAAGGCCGTTCTCCACAATAACTCAGTCAGTCCTTTGCCAGCCAAAGGAAAGTTTAATAGAGCACAGTTTATCTGGGCAAGGTTTAAAAACTGTGCAAGTTACGAGAGTTTTCCTGGGATTTTTTCCTTCTGGCCTCCCAAAAAGGCTCCTTATGCCTTGCTGCCGGGTATCTCCCTGCCCTACAGAGGCCATGGTAAGCCGTGCACAGCATTTAACACTGCAGGTGCCTCCTTGACCCTGTGCAAACTCAGCTGGGTATCTGGTATCTGCACACAGGATTGTCTTGGAGATCAAGAGTTAAAATAACTAGCAGCTATTGAGAGATGAACAGTGCAAAAATCCAAACCCAGATGCAGATGTTTTGCAGGTTGGAAAAACATAAGATTTAGATTTGAGTTCTGAGCATGAGGTTTGCTTTCACAAATATCATCTCTGAACAGATCTGCCTCTGCAGTGCAGTGTCTGCAGGAGGTGGCAGAGGGGTTTTGTATAGTCTGGCAGATGATGGGAGACGTCACAAGCTAAGAATTGCAAAAAGGTCAATAAATACAAACTCTTCCTCCTTCTGTCTTCTCACCTTTAAGAAACTTCAGCTTTAAGAAACCATGACTAGGGTGGAATAAGGCCATGCAATAGGAGCTGTGTATATCAGGACCAGAATTCATGTCTCTTCTTTGTCAGCCTTTCTTATTACTAAACCCATAGACCCTGAAAATGCACATCCATTCACCAGATTGAGAGCCAAAGAGGGAGAGAGAAAAGGATATATATTCTTGGGTACGTTCTGCTCTGCATTTTGACATCCTGCAGGAGAAGAAAGCCAGGTGTGGAAACAAACTGAATAAGATGATTTCTTACAGGGTCAGTGGAGTAGAAGCAGAGGAGGTGCCGAAATCTGGGGCATACCTTTCATTTGAGAGAATGTGTATGAGAATTAAACACATTCTGGAAAATTACAGATCTATGCATTATGAGCTTTGAAACTTATGAGCCCAGGTTTTGTTGATCACTTGAATAAGATCTCTTTCAGGCTTAAATACTTCTGCTGGTAATTTCTGTGCTTTATTATTATTTATTATTATTATTATTTTCAACTGCCTTTGAATTCTCCTGGACTTCATCAGGGCTACACCTGTCCCTGGATAGCAATATCCTCAAGGCTGTAATCTGCTTTTGACCACCTTTCAGTAGGAGCAGTGTGCTCAGAGGCCCCTTGCTCTTCCACATCCACAGAACTGATCTGGTTTTGGAAAGCTGTGCATTAGATGCTTGCTGTATTTACACTTTTCCTTGTTTTATTCCACTCTCTTCATGATGTCTCGCTCACCAGAAGTGCAATCTAAAGCTTTCACATCTTTCTACACAGCACGGACAAAACTGCATTGCTTGAACTGGCTTGTGTGAACTCCAGTGCCTGAAGCCTCTCCAAACTGGGCTGTACATTTCTGCTGCTATACCAGTATCAAACTATAATAATAACAAGCATCTCTAAGTGCTTTACTTAATACCGGATTCATTACCCTGAGAGTCTTCTCATAAAAATATCTGGGATATATAATCAGATCTGTATTGGTCTTCTTACAAACCGCAGTGTGAAGGGCAGCTTGGCTCAGAGGAGCCTGCACTGCATGCAAAGGAGGGAAATTATCCAGAAAGCCAAGTAGTTTCAGAAGCAATTTCATCTGTGAAGACAAGAGCAAGCCCAAGTCCTCAAGGCCACCTCAGCCCCATCACTTCTGTCCTGAAGGCACCAAGCTGCGGCACACACCTTCCTCACCACCTCTGTCCCCTCCTATGTGCTTTCGGAGCCACAGCGAAAGTCCAAGTTTGGAGTTGGGGCACTGCTCCATAAAATAGTATTGTAGGGGAGGAGTGAAAATTTACTCATTTTTGAGTAGGAGGGCAAGGTGATTTTCTCTTGGTCCAGTAATTCCCTCATTTTTATTGCTGATGTTATGGACCAGCTTCTCCAAGGTGCTTGGATTCTGCTTATATTGCATCCTTCTTCACATCCTCTTTCAACAGTAAAACCCGTGTGGTTTTGATCTCTTGCTTTCGTGCTTGCTGCCACACTCTGGAAAATTCAAGAAGGGTGCAAGGAATGGGTTAGTCACACTTGTTAATATTTATCCCATTGCAGAGTGAGTAGGGCTGACCTCAGAGCTCGGGCTTTGGAGAACAGTTATGAGAACAATTCCACCGCGCCGAAACAAAATCTGCATGCAAAGCTCGTTTGGTGCCTGGAAGGAGCTAGAAGGAAATAAAGGTCTCAAACGATATATTTCCGCAGTTAATGTTTTGTCCTGTTTACAGAATCTCACTCGAATCCTGGGGGTTTTGTTTTGTTCATGTGTTTTCCATAAGGATAAATGGCCATGCAGTTTAAACATTTTCATTAGGCTGAGACATGAAGGAGGACGACACGGGGCTATTTTTTTCTTTAATTGTTAATATCTTTTTTTTTAATGGTTATTCTGTATAACGTCCTTTGGAAATAAGACGTCAGGTAAATCAAAGAGATGGGAAAAGTGACTCTCTTTAATTATTCTTGGAGCAATTTTGAGTAATGTAGGCTAAATTAAAAAAATATACAAGCAAGATATTTTGGCTGGGAAGTATGTGTAAAGTATGAACAGCAGGAAAAAAAGAAAAAAAAGCCTTCCTTTCTAAATAGAAAATCTTTGAAAGTAACAGGGGGAAACTGATGGGAAGGGCTGAAGTCCATATATTCCCACCTCCTCCGCCTTGTGCTCTCTTAAAGGTGAGCTGCAAAATGCAAAAGAGAAATGTGTTAAATTCAGATGACTCGCTTGGGTGTCAGGAAGTGGTTCGAACAAACACACCAAGTTAACTCACACATTCCCAGCTTTTTTGTTCTCCCCCCTCCCCCCCCCCATCTCTTTTCCCCTCCTCTTCCCATCCAGTCTCTTTTTGCTGGTGTGTTTCTGTCTCCATGCAGAGCGCACTGTTTGTCCATGGGAGCAGCACCCCTGGGGCTCGTGGGCAGCCACAGCTTTCTGGGAGGATTTTCCAGGGAGAAAGAGGAGGGGAATTTAAGAAAATGTATTCTTGAGCTGTCTACCCTGTCTGCAGGAGAAACGAGACAGGCTGCGGGGACATATGTGGTGAGCTTTGGTGGCTGTGCCATTTGTGTTTCATCCCAACTGTCCTTCTTGGTCCATCCACCTGCTCTGCTGTAGGTCTTCAGCAGCAACATGGCTCCTGGCATCCATAACGTTAAGTAACGTGGCCACAGAAACACCAGATTCGAGCGGAGCTGTGTTTGCCAGTGACTGCATTCACTGGTAGGCACAGACAGAAGCAGTTGGATGTGGGGAATACTTTTTAAGCTGCCAGTGGCAGCGCTTGGTTTGCAGTTGGATGTGTGAGATAGCAGTAAGACTCACTTGAAACACTTTGAAACTGGAATAGGTCACCAAAATTAAATCCTAAAGCCAAGGCATCCAGCTCCACTGTCCACCATCCCAGGCACCAAGCAGGGTCCTGCTCCACAGAACTGGCACACATTCAGGGCTGTTCCTCATTAACTTCCACATCTCCCTCTGGAAATCTTCCCCATGCCTTTCTCCCCCTGTTTGGCAGCAGGTGTGCAAGGGAGAACTTGTAAGTCTGAGTGAAACGGAGTTATCTGATTTACGGTAAGTAGATTTTCTATTTGGAATAGCAATGCGTAGCAGTGTGTGCATTACGTCGCAGCAATATAATATAAGCACGCACAAACCCCATGCCTTTTAGCCTGGAATATAAAAAGGACTGTATTATCACAACACCGTGTGTGTGTCTGCACAGAGCTAATTCATGTACAACAGCATGTTTGTCAAAGGACCCTCTGTAATTGCACTCCGGTACGTTTTAATTTGTGATCAAGCAGTAAGACTGGTATAAGTCTCCCTGCTGATTTATGTTTTCTTCAGCTACTGCATAAGTGCATTCTGCAGCAATTCCTGATTTTGATTTTCTGTCCTTTAATAACACAGGAGGCACTGAAATGCCTCCTGCTTTTGTGGGATTTGGGAGGTGGGGGGGGGAAGGAGGTTGTTGTTGGGTTTTTTTGCTAGAACAAATCCAACTGCACACCTGAGACTCTTCAGCTAAGGAAACACAAAGTGGTTTATGAAGTCAACTGCTGCTCTCCTTTGTTAGGGCTGTTTAGGTTCTGTTTCCCCCCTGCCCCCATCTCCCCACCCCCACCCCAACAACATTTTCAGAACTGTTTGCTTTCCATTATGGCCAGAGAAATAAACTGTGGGTTTGGAAACATCTCTGCTTAGTCTCTGGAATAGAAATTAAGTACATTAAAAAAAAAAAAAAGAGAGAGAGGGAGAGAATGTGAATATTAATTCACATTTCTCCTTGGGGAGAAAGATTTAATGAGTTTAAGAAAGAGGTTCTGCTCCTACTGAGTGCTGAATGTGATGAAGTTGCCCAAGTTATCGTGGTTTAGTGGAGGAGGCTCAGCTTTTGACAAAAACATAACAAGACAGAAATTCAGGAAGCAATCCCCTTGGAAGGAGGGGGTTATTCATGCAGAGGATCTCTGCTCCATCTGTTTTTTAGCTCTTTATTTTTCTTTCTGGTGTAAGCGGTTGTCAGCAATGGAGGAGGACAGAAGTGAATAAAGTGTGGGGACACTGGGACAAATATATCCCAGCCTTGAGGCTGTTTTGGACACCAGCTGTGCATCTCCTCATTCTCCTGATGCAAAGCAGCAGTGGGACTCTGGCTTCACTCCTGGAGCTTCAGGTTGGTGACACCAAAAGGCCCCAGCTCTCAGATAGGGTGATGAAGTGGTGACAGCGTGGGTTTGACAAAGCCCAGCCATGAGCTCTGGGCTGATGTGCCGTGGTGTGTGCACATGGTGGTGTTCATGGTACATTAAGCATTGTAAACTTGCCACCCCAAGCTCCCTGTTAAACAAGAGATTGCTTTTTTTCCCTCCTCCTTTCTTTTTCAAGGTGTAGCAACAATTTTCCCCTTGTGTCCTGCTGTGGCAGCCCAGCAGAAAGGCGATAATCTTGTACAGCATTATCTTACTTCAACCCAGTAGGCAATAACTGGATGCTGTGGGAGATGAAAGGACAGCAATCCAGTTGAGCTAAAGAAGGTTTTGTTACAACGAGGCACTGGTAGCAACGGTTGTTCCTGCATACATTCAGAATGGCAGAGCTGGGTCAATGCGGCTGTCTGAGATTCTGCATTATATCACAGAACCAAAGGATCATTGAGTCATAAAGACTGGAAAAGGCCTCTAAGATCACCAAGTCAAACCCAACCCCACCATGCCTGTTAAGCCACGTCACCCATTGTGACATCTACTCTTTTCCTGAGAACCTCCATGGATGGTAACCTCACCACCTCCCTGGGGTGCAGCCCAAAGACCTGCATGCATCCTGAAAATCTTCTTTCACAGTGAAAGCCTTTAGCATCTGACATGGCCATGCTGATGGCAACATGCCAGTACTGTGACTGCTGCAAGTCCCTTTTTCAGCTTTGTTTTATCATCACCTCTCACCTTTCCCACACCGTCCACCATTCAGGACTTGTGGTTGGTGCTGCTTCCTCTGTTTGTATTTATCCCTCCATTAATTCAGCACTACCGTGCCATGGTTCCCATCTGGCATGAGACACCGCACTGCAGGACTCATGTTTACAACACATCGTGGTACCACAACCGGCTCCAAGGCATCAATTCACATTACAGCTGGTCACCTTCTCTTTGGCACCTTCCCGTGCCACCGACTTCAAAACCCCAAAATCACTGGTTACTGGGAGTTATAAAACTTAGTGAGATGCTGTGGCTCCATTTATGCAGCGAAGCTGTGTATTGAAATATGAATTAGTACCGTGCGTATCGGCAGGGAGGACCATCTGCTGTGCTCAGCACCCGGGTTGGAAGCTGGTTGGCTGGCAGGACAGCATGTGTTTACAGAAAACCCTAACAGTTGTAAAAGAGCCATTTAGGTTTATCGTGTCAATTCCTGTAAAACTCCACGAGGAGAGATTCCTTTCACAAACTTGCATAAAAAAGACAGACAGACTAGTTTTGACCTCCCTGAAAACATGTGACAGCTGAGCTTGCTGCAGGGGTAAAATATCTAGAACAGCAAAAAAAAATCTTGTCATTTCCCCCTCTTATACATTAGACTCCTTGAGTACAACATCCATTCATAGCTTGGTTCTTGCATTATAATTCCGCTGCCTTTTATTTTCCTTCTGAGATACAAACACGTACATGATTTTCATACCGTATTATGTGAGCCATTGTGAAAAAGCTGTCCAGAGTAATGGCTCCGTTTCAAAATGATGCATGTGCCAAGATACAGGGATCATTTATTCTTCTTAAAAATGAAATGAGGATGGGATTAAAAATGTTATGTTTTGCGTAGATGAGCAATATTCTTCTAATCAACCATTCCAAAGGTATTGCCTCCCCGTAGCTTCCCTGTCATACAAATTATCCAAGGGAAGGCGTATGTGAGCTCACCAAAGGTGCTCATGGTGCTGCATAAACATCCATCTTACAGGGGCTGTGCAGCTCGCATTGCACCTGGGGTTGTCTCACCGCTGTGCTGAGGACTGAGTAAAAGCGAGTATCCCTAGGGATGTTTCTGCATTGGGCTTTCTGTTTCATTTCCATGCTAGGAGGAATTATTAAAAAACAATCATAGTGAAAGTGCTGAAGTCCTGACTGTTGTGTAACTGCTGTATTACACAATCCACCTGCATATGGATGCAGAATAAAAAGAGATTGTTCTCCGGTGTCAAGCTGAGGCTCGTGGTGTCCCATGCATGGCTGTGGCTGCTGGAATGGGAGAACGGGCAGGTTTGGGAGCATCTCTGCATCAAATTGCAATGTGCACATGGAAAAAATAAATACATAAATGTTTGTAACTGATATCCTAAACATGAACATAGTGTAGTGGTATTTCACAAAGGGCCCTATGGCTTACATTATATAGCCAAGATTGGGCAGGGACAGGAGACTGGAAGGAAGAAGAGAAATTGGTTTTTACCCTTACCCAGGCACTGTGCTCCTTAAAATCTTCTCTCTACGTCACCTGTGAAAGAACCTAAGGCTGCCTATTTTCAGGCTGTGCACAGTGCCCTCCTGGGTCAGAGCAGAAAGGGAAGAGCATCACAAGCCAGCGTGTGGAAGATGACTCACCACGTTATTTTCCACATTTAAAATATAACCCTGCGTTCTTGCCAATGTATCAATAGAGTCAGGCTCTCTCTCCTGCAGCATCTCATGTGTTTATATTTGTACATACACTACGTAATGCTTCAGCCAATACATCCAGCCATCTTCTTTTTTAATCTTTTTTATTTTGTTTTCTACATCTTTGCCCCCAAGTGGGCACTGAGAGACTGGAACTACAGCACATCCAATGCAGCTCATGTAAGCACAAGGTATCAGCAGCTTGACAGCAATGTATTGGGAACCACAATCCCATTTCAGGACTGGTCAAAACTGGTTAAAAAAAAAAAATGAGTGGCTGATCTAACTGGGCCAAAACCAGCCCAGTTGTCAATGAAACAGCTGGCAAAGCTGTAGTGCGTGCTCATCTATGGAGATTTTCTCACCTTCCATGGGGGAATGGTGCATCCCCACCAGGGTTTAATGCTCCTTGCAGGTTTGGGGTTGGGAGATTGAGTTGAGACAGTTGTGCAGAGCTCACGGTAAGGAAATAGGGCTGATATCCCAGCAAAGACCTTCCCCCAAAGCATCCTGAGTCAGGGATCTCTTTTTTTCTCAGAAAGTGGGACATAAATACAGAGTTTATTGGGACCGGAATCCATGGCAATAACCTGTTTATGGGAAACCTCCTTTCCTAGTCCAGAAGAGCTGCAATCAGGCTCTGCCATCTAAAATTTGCTGCTTTATTAAGGTTGCATTCTCTGCTGGGAAAAAAAAAAAAAAAAAGAAGTGAATTAGTTTGATATGTTTATTGTCCATTGTCAGGGCAGCCGTATTTTTTTCCGCTTTGAAAATAGATGTTGCTTCTTCTATGGCTGTATATTTATCCTTTTCTTTTAGCTTTTTCATTACCGTTCCCTTTAATCATTTAATGAGGAGCGTTCAGGTTCCTGATGATTTAGAATTATGACTCACAGAGACACTGGCAATATCTTTGCTGGAGTAACGCCGATCCTCTGACTTGAAGACTTTAGATTGAAACCACATGTTCTTGCCGCCAGCTCCCAGAACAACCCCTGGAGTTGTGTGACTGTCACCAGAATGTAAACCATGGCCACTCTGTAACCCTCTGCTAACAAAAGCTGCAGTATTTAAATTGCAGTTACGCTCCGAAAAGTGACTATTTTAATCATTTACTCGGGAGATCTGCTCCCTCTGCACATTCCAAATATCTCTGCAGGTTTTTATAGACTGAAATGAGATTTTACTGCTTTCCACCACTCGGCCCTACAGCCAGACAGCACGGGGTGGGTGCTCCAGATTTGTTCCAGACCCTCTGAACAGCATGAGCTGAATTCCAGCCCTGCAGGGAGGGTGATGTGCCAGCCTGCTCCTGTCCCCAGAGTGTGTGGCATTGGGCAAGAAAGAAGGAAAGCCAAAACACAGTGTTCTTTCTCACCAACAAACCAGGTAGTTCTTTGCAAGGGGAAAAATCCCAGTGAGGCCCCACAGGCTGGGAGGGCTCTTGGTTTGCAGCTACCTGCTCTGAGGATGGGAAAGGAAATCAGGTTCAAATAAATGGGATCAAATGAAGAAACTGAAGATAGAAGAGTGCCCCGTTTTTGTGCGTTTGCCGCATCAGTATAAATAATATCCTGTTTAGACGCTTGAACTTACTTTCTACATTTATGAAATAGAATATATGAATTTTGCTCCTGCAAAAAAAAAACAAACCAACAAACTCTCATTACAGTGTTGGGAATGTTACTCTGATATATGTGTACTCAAAATAAATGTTGGTAGGATAGGACTTAATTCATTTTAGATGGTTTTATTAGGCGTCTCCTAACAAATCCCAGAGTATGTAAATGAAATATAACGGTACGTACATATTCATCAGTCTGTTCTTGGAATTAAATATGAGTGCTGTGACATTTGGTTTTCAGGAATGACTAATTAACATGTGTGCAGGATGTTCTCATCTTCCTGCTTTGGAGTCCCGGAGTCAGGGAAAAGCAGACAAAACATATTTCCACTCTTTCTGTCGTAGTTTGCAAAGCAGAAAGCCTTGCACGACAGCCAAGAACTCCTCCGGCTTTTTTGTACCTGTTTGGTGCTGACACAGGGCTCCTTCTTGAGCATCGCCGTCGTTAAATGTCACATCTTCTGTGCCAGTGCTGGAAGTGCATACAATATAACCTGCTTTGCGTCTGGTCACAGAGCAGGTGAGCAGCAGAACGGCCTCTGGAGTCAGTGTTGCTTTACCTCCAGAATTGGGCAGAGATTGGGCTGCTGCCCGTGCTCTGTGGGGTGGGTGCTGTGGGGACGTTTGGGTTTAGTTGATTTGATGCTGTGTTGGGGAGCACCGGGATTAACCAGGCTGTTGTGAAAGCCCAGAGAAAAGCTCACTTTTGTTTGCAGCGATGCTGGCCACCATCACTTTTGTGCCAGAGCACTGTGTGTGTGGGGCAGTGCTTTGAATTGATCAAGCAGAATTGATTTCTTTTTGAAGCAGGGAGGGCCGGCACCACGCTGCCCTGTCTGAGCATCCCGGAGGAGCTGAGCAGAACAAATCCCAGCAGGAACACACAAACCCCTATTATAACCCTTATAAAGCTTCCCATTGAATGCAAGCAGGTAGGTGGGAAGGACCCTTTTATTTCTTTTTTTGTTGTTTTTTTTTTCCTTTCTCAAGGCTCCCTCCCTGCCTTTCATGGAGCCGGGATCAAAGGCGTGCCGAACGCATCACTACCCGTCCCATAAAGTCCTCTGCATCCTTTCCCCCCACCGTCCCCAAGAGGAGCAGGGCTGCCCAGGAGCATGCAGGGAGACCTCCAGTCCTCTGGGGACTTTCAGGGCTGTGGGTGGCAAATCCTCCACCTACTTGGAGGAAATGAACTCCATCAGCTGCCTGGGGACAATTTTGGGGATAGTTTGGTGAGATTCTCACTGTGTTTTGTTTTTTTTTGATGATGGTTCATGGAGCAATAGGTTGATATTTCTGTCGGTGTTTCAACTTAAAGCTTCCTTCCTCTTGCAATAGTCCTCCATCCTCACTCCCCAGAGGGTGAAATCCCCCTGCCCTGACCCTGTGCTGGGTTCCAGCCAGTCTACCCTCGCTGTATTGCTGCTAACACTTGGGCTGGAGCCCTTTCGGTGTCAGGAGAGACACAACTGGAACAGAGTCATCCCTGCTTCTTTTTCAGTCATCTTCATTAACTCTTGCAAGCTGCAGCCGTGGATGCAGCACTCTGGAGTGATGCACGGGATGCTGATGCTGGGTGAAAGCACAGTCCTTGCTCCCTAGGAAGCAACCTTTTCCGGCAGTGCTGCTTTTCAGCTGCTACAAGTCAAAACTTAGTGGGCTGTGCTGTGGCAATTATTTTTCCCCAAAAAAAGCCGTTTCCTATGTATTTTACTGACAAAAGCCCAAAGCTTCCTTTCTGTGCTTTATTTTCTTTCTCCTCCAAAACGATCGTTAGACAAAAGCAGTTTTGCTGCTGGTTAATCAAGAGAGTGATGTGGCCCTGCATTTTAATCCTAAACCAATTAGCAGGATTTGACATCATGCCATTAGACTGCTTGAAACAAAAATCAAGGACAGCATAATGCCGCTAGAAAAGAACAATAACCATCAGTGCTGCCCTGTCAAAGGGGAAGGAAGAAATCTGGCTGCGTGTGTAATTTCCAAGCGATCCCTCCAACCTGAGCATTCAAATGAGGGAGCTAAATAATAATGAGTGGGAAAACGTTGAATCTCTAATCACATTACCCCAAACCGGACTGGTTCTAGAAGCAGAAATCACTGCTCCTGCTCCTGAGCTGACACAGATCGGTTGCCTTTTCTTCCATCCTGAGGTCTGTGCTGTGATTTATTCACCCGGAGTTCCGTGCATGGCTCTGCGGGGAGGTTGCACGCACAGTGGCAGCGATGCAGATGCACAGCGAGTGACCCAACATTTGGCCTCCCCATGAAACAACTCCCTAGACACAAAAACCTTTCTCTTTGTCCAGCAATAATCAAAGAGCAAAACACCTCTTAGCAACCGTACTTTGCCGCGGGGCTGATCCTACAGCGGCAGTGCCAGTGCCAAGGTTGGAGCCGGGCAGCAGTAAGCTGCCTGCAGGCAGGAATAAGCCTCAGGAAGATGCATGGGGAGAGGAGAACACATCCAGGCCCTGCAGCGAGCTCCTTCACCCCAGCACACTGGGGCACAGTGCCCACTGGGGCTGGCAGCAGAGAGCCAGAGCAGTGTGGAACCCGGCACCTCGTAGAGCAGGCATATGGCCGGGCTGCAAATGGATGGGTTTATGTCCCATGCAGTGTTTTCGTTGATGTTTATTTTGATTTAATTTGGCTAATGTGCAGGGGGGGGAAAAACGAAAACGCCCCGTGCTCCTCAGCATCTGATGAGGAGCCGAACGCATTTGGAAATTAGTATTCACACATAGGCGGTGATCTGTGAGGTCTGCCCAGCAACTGTGCTTGAAAATCATGAGTCACCCCATGTAATTCACAGGATGACCCTCGGAGCAGCAGGTTTTTATAAATGTTCCATTCTTTCTATGAATGTTCGGGTTTCTTGTGTTTCTTCTTCAGCCTTTTGTCCATCGTTTAATTTTCCTTGTAATAAAAGTGTAGCTTCCCACACACTCAAAATACCCCAAAGAGAGGGAGTTTAAAAAAAATATTCAAAGATGAGGAGATTTAGGATAAAATAGAGGAAGACAGCAGTTCCTTGCCCGGGCATGGAGAGGCTGAGGTGGAGCTGGGGAGGGCTGGCAGCAATGGTCACTGATGGCAGCTGGAGTTTAAGGGACCAAGCGGCAAATCTCTGCCAAATGCCTCCAAACTTGGGCAAGTGGTAGAGATTTTCCTCTTTTGCAGACACAAAATGGGGTAAAAACATTCAATTTACTCCATAAAAGGAAATGTCTTGAAAATAGAGGGGCCCACAGAAATGGCAGAGTTGTGCACAGACTTTGCTGCCTTCAGAACACCTCAGATCTTTCTCACCTCACTTCTGGATGGAAGCACATTCTCCCCACGTTGCCCAGCCCTGTCCCCCAGCTCAGTTTGGCCACCAGGGCAGTGACAGGAGGTGCAGGGTGCAGATCCCTGGGGCCTTTTGGCAGCAAAATGTTTGTCCTGAAAATCTGGGCTGGATCCAATGAATCCAAGCAGTGCTTTGGAGTGATGGTTTGGACAGTCCTGCAGGGAAACTGGAACCTAACAAACAAAACAGCTAAAGAGAGAACAAGAAGCGGCAGCAAGAGAAACCGTTCCTATTAAACCACTAAACCATTTATGTTAAAATAATCATATTGGCTTTTTTTTTTTCCACATATACTTTTACCAAGTATAAGTTTGGAGATCACATCTCTAAGAAAACAACTGCCTCAGAAAACAAAATCTTTTTTTTTGTTTGTTTTCTAATTATGCAATTGTCCAATCCTGGTTTCCACCTCCTGCGTCAGACTCCTTAGACTTGCTTTATTTTTATGTGCATCCACCTTCATTTCAGCTGATTCCTTTTGATCTTGGCAGCATATCTATAAGCAAACAGGGATGGAACATCATCCTGTGAGTTCTGCTGTCCTTGGAGGATCAGGGCATGACAGGAAACCCCAGGTCATCTCCTGGAGCCAGTTCTGAGCTGCAGCTCAGGCAATGCAACAGTCCTTGTGTGTGTGATAGCTTTTTTAATAGCCAACCAGTTATCATAATTGTGTTTGTAATATCAAGGGTGCATTATCATACGAAGTGATGGTGACCATTCAATAGTTACAAGAAGCACTAATTAAAAAGGAAGTTCTCCTGTCCTAGCAGTGTTCCCTAATCCCCATTATGGAAATTGGTTAAGCCAAGAGAATATTTCCTTTATAGTTTGAGCTCTTCAGAAAGCCTTTGATGTCCTAAGCCAAAGCAACGACCCATCAGGATCTAAGAAATGTACTTGGGTGCCCCATGCCAGCTTTTCACTTACTTCTGTCATTTAATTTCCCACATAATATGAGAAAAGTCTCAGCCAACATCTTCATTTTCATTCATTAGCGAAATAGTCACAATAATACGACTCTGTGCTTAGCTCTCTCCAAGGGACTTGGGAGGTGTCTGTCACTGCTGGGTGTATATATGAACATCCCCCCCCCATCCAAAAATGAATGGTTAGAAAAGTTCCTGAATATTGAAAAGGTCAAAGCACTACAGGACCATTATTACCACTCAGAGCTACATGAGGCTTAAAAATCACATGGGAGGGAAAGGTGCAGCTGGCTCCCTGAGTAACACTGGGGCTCCATCTCTACCCAGGCTCAACAGTCACTCTTCTCCCTCCTCCCAGTTTGTTTTTCCCCTCAAGAAGAGGTCGTTTTGTGTTGTGCCTGAAGGCACTTTATGCATCCGCTGTTATGCCGTCCTCAGCAGCTTCAATCTGCATAGGTGAGCTGCATGCCTAAAGAGTTTAAAAGCCGACAGAATGAGAGCACAACAAAATTACCACAGCTCTCCATTCTAGAAGGGGGGAAAAAAATGTCCTGAAGAGCTCTCTTGATTAATATGAGATGGCAAATATTTTTTCCTGTTTATTAAATCATATGAAAGGTTAATTACGGTTAGCGACTGTGGGTAGAAAACAATTCTTGGAAGATGCTTTTGTAACAACAGGTTGGCAGTATGCAGAAGCCATCTGCTTCCTGCAAATGTTAAGGTACAATCTCAAACTTGTGAGGTTAAAAATTACAGATTGCATAGTAGTTTGGTAGAAGGAAAATCCATGTTGTGTTGATGTAAAGTTACTCGGTCTCCTTGACACGCAGACTGGAAGGAGTGCCAAGTTCCCAAAGGACTCTCCTTGGCTGGAGAGGACCTTCACGTGGGGCATTCTGTGCTCACACCGGCAGTCTGCTGAGCTAATTTAGCCAGTTTTACACTGTGATTTGTTTTTCTAAAGTAGGAATAGGTTTCAAATCCCAAGCTGGGAAGAAGAGCGAATTGCGGATACTATATGGGCTCCTTTTATGCAGGAAATACAGCTCCTTCCACAAAGGAGACTAAAACGCTGCTGTCGTTATCAAGGTGCTGTGCTCCTGGAACTTGTTGCTTCAGTCTGCAATGTGAAAATGTAGCTGCAATGGGAAACTGTTTGCAGGGAGGATTATGTGTTTTAAAAGGAAGAGCGATCTCCCTTCTCTTCTGCAGCGAGCTGGGCAGAAAGACATCAGGCAATTTGTCCAAGAGTGTGTGGGAGGCTGTGGCTGATGGAATCAAACCCAGATTTTTTAGATCACATTTAAGTGCCTTAACCACAAAACCATTCTTCCTCTCTGTGGATCAGCTACTGTAACTTCAGCAATTGGGCTGAGGTTTGCAAACATGTTGATCTTCTTCCAGGGGCTGAGTTTAATTGTGCTGAATTTTCCATTTCCGCAGTGAGCATCGTGTGGCTCTTCCTGCCTATAGCCAGCACTGCCCGAACTGAGCTGCCCCACCAGCAGCAGGAAGAGGGATGGGTCTCCTCCAGGTCCTTCTCAGGCAAACAGGGAGAAATTCTCCTTTTTCCAGAAGCTGAACCTAGAGCAATGCCATCTCAATGCCAGCCCCTCTCCTGCTCTCCTAATTCAAATACTAAGTTCACTTCCAATTCATGCAGGCAACAGAGGCACCAAATTATTTACTATTCAATAAAATGTTTCTGTGCCTCATTTCTAGACTCTCTACCCTGAGCAATGTTTGCAAGGATGTGTTTGCATACAGGGGCCTTTCCTCCAACATATTACTTTTTAACACTTAACGGACAGCAACTTTTTTTAAAGCACATTGCAAAGTGTTTGCATCTTCCTTATTTGCACTGGCACTGGTGCCCTGCTCTGTTATCTTCTATTTCTGAGCTGCTATCATTGATGGGGAGGAAGGAGCCAGCTCCACTCCTCTGCCTGCCATCCAACTCTATGCCCCATCCCAAAAGGCAGATGGGACCCTGGGCAGCCTTATTTGGTGGAGGGCAACTCTGCCTATGTCAGGGGTTGAAACCTCCAACCCAACCATTCTATGATCCTATGATTCTGTGCTCTGATCTCTTCAAGGAAAACAAGTGTGGGTAACACCTGCAGCACTAGATTGGACTTCCTGGAGCTCTCTACAAGAGTTGCCCCAGTATTGATTAGAATGAGCAACAATTCCCAGCCCTCATCTAATGGCCAGAGCCCAAATGGCTACATGAGCTTGCAACCATCTTGGTTAATGCATGGACACTTAAGCCTCAGCATCTGACTTCACTTATATTTTAATTCCAGAAAACTTGGTTGATAATATCCAATGAAATACCCACATCCCCTCCTCTCTGCACCCATTACAGCACACTGGGCCGGTGCTTGCCAGCTCGGCTATCAGGGGAAGGTGATGAAGGTACTTAATTTGTTTGCAAGTTGGTGAATGATGTAAAAGGTTCATCGTCCATCATCATAAAGACTCTCAAAAAAAAGAGACAAATGGTCCTTCCTCTCATTTTGCCTGCGTTATACAGGGACATTTGAAACTGAGGGAAAGTTCAGCCCAGCCATATGTACAGAGGGCTGCACACAAATCACAGCTGCAGCTAATTGGATCCAGAGATCTAATTGGTCCCTGCTGGCCAGCCGGCGCTACATGCAGGGTCATTGCACTGGGGCAGCCCCAGCACCTTTTGCTGTCCCTGACCTATGGATGGCGTGAAGCTGCTCTGAGCAACAGCTGTGGGGCTGCAGTGGGGAGAAAGTAGGCATAAAACAGCATAAAATAATATTAAGTAACTCCAGGTGATTCCTCCAATTAATACCTCTCCCTGAAAATTCCTTACACCTAAGTACAGAGATACCCCCAGTTAGGAAGTTTCCCACATCCCATTCCTTCCAAAAGTGTGTTGCAAGTTCCTGGACTGTGCTGAGGACATTGGCCCTTTTTAACCCTTTTTAACCCTTTTTGGATCATCATGCATGAGCCACACCAACCAAATGGAGCGTGGGTGCTCCCAAGGTACACAGAGAAAGGGGACCTGAGAAGTGTGGAAGAGACTGACCCAAAGTTCAGTCTGAATGGTGCTGAGCAGCCCTGAGGAGGTTCCAACTCTTCTTACTTTATGCAAATCTCCTCTGCCAGTCCTAATTTTAATAAAGGTGATTAATTGTTGCACCGCAGACAAGGACAGTTATTCCCTGACTTATGCCACAGCGTTTATTGAAGCTGTATCCTTAAATGAATTACTATAGGGATCATTAAATTTTGACTTAAATTGGACATAGTAAGCTCATCTGGAAAATAAAAAGCTTAGCAAGTTCTATATAAACTAGAGGAAAAATGAATCTCCACAAACTCTCCACCATCCCTTTTTCAGGCAGTAACTTAAAGGGCAGATTGGAGTTTTAATTCGTAAAGCCACTTTTGATGAGGGAAGTTTGACTGCATTCGGGCAAATCCTAATAGAATTTTTGCTCAACATTTGGTGCTTTTTATTCATCCAGTTCAACAAAGAGGAATATAAATAACATGGAATCATAGAAGAATATCTTGAGTTGGAAGGGACCCATAGGAAACATGCAAGGATACATATTATGTGCATTATTTGGGCTCTGCACAGCCATTGCTCCCCACATTTGGGGCTGGCATCCTTTGTGCAAAGCTGTGGGACTCGGTGATAGGTAAGGATGGATTTTGAGGACAAAGAGGGCAAACTGGAAGGGCTGCTCCCAAACCCCCACTCCACATGCTGCTCCTTGAGACCCCATCCCCGGCTCTCCATTCTCCATGCCTCTCTGTATTTTAATTAAAAACCTTAATTAATTTTTCACTTGGTGTCAACATTTCTTTCAGCGCAGCTATCGGTGACTGACACATCTCTTGGGGTGTTTTGCTAGAGAAGGGAAGAAGGCTGGTTTTATGTGACCATTATGCAGCAAACTCAAAAAGGGCTGCAGTTTGCCCTGGATCTTTAAAGAAAGGCACAATAAATGTATGAACCAGTGTACGTCAAAGGGAAAGGAAAAGGGAAAGGGAAAGGGAAAAATAAAAGAGGGAGGAGGACTATAATGTAAAACTCCCATTGCTGTGCAAGTGCCTTTTACTTCGCCTCAGCACGCACAGAGGTCTTCATCCTTCACGCTCTTCCCCTCGGTGGAAATCTCTATTGCATCGCCACCTCGTGGCTCTTTGCAAAAACTGCCAGATTTGCAGCTTCACCGTGCAGTGGTGAACGTCGCACCCACTGACACATCGTGTCATCGTTAGTTACTTGTTAGAGATTTGTTTTCATATTTGTTTTACAGACTTGGGGTGTTGGTTGCATTATTGTGTCACTAGCACTGCTTTGGGGAATGGTTGTACTTCAACCCATTCTACTGTTTCTGTCTGAATAAAAGGCAGTTTTTGTGAGGCTTGTAAGCATGTTTAGACTTGTGGTTCTTGCACCAGTGGTTTATAGAGGTCTATCAGAAACAGGGCTGTGAAATGCAGCTTAATGTGACTCAGAGGTGTCCATCTCCTGGTGAGCACAGGGATGTGTTTGCAAGGAGGGGTCAGCAACAGGGAGTCCATAAAGCATCCACATTGCTGCAGCCTGCAGAGGATTTGATTTGCCTTTCCTGCCTGCAGGTGTGTTAAATTCCCATCTCCTGACACCTGGGTGAGAAGTGAGGTGGCTTCAAATCTGGCCAGCCCCTTGGCTGGAAATCCTAGTTTCTTGTGTTCTACTTACAGTTCTCCTGCCCTACCCACCTTGTGAGTATGGTGCTGGAGTCCCTTCTACTGCTGCAAAGGGAGAAAGTTCTCATGTAAGGCTATGTGTGTGCTCTTGGTTTTCCTCGGTGTGGCATCAGGTGCATCAATACTGAAACCCAGGTAGGAAATTGCCTCTTCTAATACAAGCTAGAGCTGTGGAAACCCTGCAGGTCTCCAAAGCCCTTGATGGTGCAATCAGGGTTTTGATGACAGAAAGCAGAATTAAGGTGAGTGCTAAGAAAATGAGTTTAAACAACCCCAGGCAAGAAAGAACATGTTTTGAGAAAGAGAATGGAGTTGCTATGGACAGCATCAGCAATTTGAGTTGCTCTGGAAAAGGCTGAGGAACCATGGAAATCCCTTGTGGTGAAGGGAATGGTTCCTTTGTGATTCCTAGATCTGTCCATAGAAGCATGGATGTAATCAGGGGGATCTGTCTAAACCTGGGACCTGTTGCCTGTAAAGATCCCCAGGGAAGCTGGAGTTTTGCTCAGATTTGAATGCAGCTACCCCCTTGTTGGGGGACACTCCCCACTCCCAAGATATGGCTGCTGGCATCCTGCTCCCCACTTCTAGGCCCCATCCTGCTGAGTGTATTGTTATGCATTTAAGGTATTTGCAAAAGGCAGTTAGCAGCTTATAGGTCATTCCATCATGGAGTAACTTTAGGAAGAAATGAGAAACCTGTTGCTAACTTGGATTTCGTTGAAATGAATGGCTTCCTTTATACCAGTCGCCTCTCAGAAATGTTGAGATTTAATTAATCCCTTGCTGGAAATAATGTACAGCATTAGCCCTAATCTCTAGTGCTGGATATCATTGCTAATGCTCAGCATAAAGAAGGAGGCTTGTTAAATGTACAGCTGGAAGCACGGCTGTGCCCAGCATGGGCAGCACTGCCATCCACTGACAAGCCCCAGTGTGAGTGCTGCTGGGGTGGGGGAAGTATTTGCATTTAGTTGTGTCTGAAATGATATGTTCATGCTGAAGCTTTGCTACAGGAGTTGTACAGCACTGTGAGTCCCAGCTTTCAGGCATCTAAATGCGGTTAGTAGCTCAGCAGTGGTGCTGGGGTGCTTTTCTGTGCTCAGCCAGCTTTATACCCTAAGAGGATCACCTCTCCTTCAGAGCAATTAGCAGAGATGCTGGAGCACGTGTTGTCTCTTGGGTCATTTTGGTAGTGTTGAACATTTGCAGCAGCACCCGTCCCTCCATCCTCCCATGTCTCCTGAACTCCTGCTGTGGCTCTCCATCCGTTTTGCCTAGAAACTGCTCCTCTTCCTCACGCTTTGCCATAGGCTTTATAGCAAGGGCTGATCCCAACACCTGCAGTGTCAGAGAGAGGGCTGCTATTGACTTTGGGAGGCTGCAAGGACATTCATTGTCCACTTTGGTGTGGGTTTTTAATATCTGATTAAATACCCAGACGAGAACAGCACCAGCACATCACTGAGACACGTTCCATTCTCTAAGTGAGCCTGGCCGTGATTTCTTATCCCCAGGAGGGTGAGAAATGTGAGGGGTTGGGGCACGCTGGTGCTCGCTGTTGTCCTTTGATGGGGCTTATCTCCATGTGCAGTATTGAAGGTGAGATGTGAAATGCTGGTGGGCTTTCAAGGGGAAGCTGCAGCACTTTCTGAATGTTTCTGAGTGCAGAATATAAAGACGTGCTCTGGGTCTTTACTCACAGGATTCAACTGGAAAGGATCGAAGGAAAAGTGTCTATTTTTGGTTTTACATCTACTAATTGCTCTGAACAAATGAGCAACGCTTCCGAGAAGTAATCTTTTTTCAGGTTTCCATCTGCTAAAAGTCTTGTAGGTGCTGTAACTTCAGAATAATTTCATGCCTGTACTTTTCACTGAAGACTCTGGAGCTGGAGTCAGTCGGTGAGTAGAAGAATGCAGATTTCTTTTCCTGACACCCGTGTCCATTCAGAAAACTACTGAAACAACACGTTTCAGGGCTGTGAACACCTACACCCGAAAATGCTGGAAACAGTGAGCTTTATAGGTCGTACAGCTCCTTTCAGTGTAAGGTAAACTGGTGATACTACTCTGTATCTTTCTAAGTCTTTGCCTTCTGAAGACCTCAAAGCCAATTTGGAAGGGATATAAGGGAGAGAGGTGTGAAGTCAGGCAGACAGGGCAGAACTTGAGCCCTCCATCCCACACATCACCTCTGCAGGCTTTGGTGTTGGTGCAGACAATGGCAAGTCAGGGAATGCAGATCAGGTAGATTGCTTTTGCAGAATGTATTTGATCGGTGTGTTTTTATGCACAGGAAAGAATGAAAGACAAATGAAAGAGCTGAAAATGAAACAAAACAGTGAGTGAAAGAATGTAGGTGAGAAAGGAAGATTAAAGGGGCTCAATTCAAAGGGATGTTTCCTATCCACAACATATGATGTTATCCTTTTGCTCTACGTTGTGCTCTAAATCCTGATCTGCAGTGATAATGGAGTGGCACGGAGGGAATGGGATAAGCTGTGGGGTAGGGTAGCAGAAAAGTCAGAAGTATTTACTGGGTTTACAGTGACTTGGTCTTTCCTAAAAGGAAGCACCTTGCTGTATTATATGCAAGCAGTATAACCGTGTTTAAAGAAATGTCCTCATCGTTTCTGACAGCCACAGGCTCATTCCTTGGGAGGCCAGTGGTGATTCTAGGGTGAATTTCCCAGCTTTCTGTGAAAGTGAGGTTTCACACCAGTCGTGAGTTCCACCCACTGCGCCATCATGTCGCAGACCTGTGGAAAGGAGTGGGAGCAGAAAGGGAGACTTCAGAGCTGTTGCTTTTCAGACGCTGGTTATCACAGGGTATTCTGTGCATCGTTCCGAATTTGGGCTTGTTTTTGTGTGAAAGCCATTGGCTGGCAAGGTTGCAGCAAGTATTCCTAGTAGTGCTGTTTTGAAGAAGAAGAAGAAAAAAAGAAAATTGGAAAATTTTGACTTTTTAACTGAAAACTTGAAAACTTCAACTGAAACCTTTTCAGCTGGAGAGCCTTCCCCAGTGCGGCTTCTTGTTTCTTTAAGCCAAGATGAAATAGCATAGAGGGGAATGGAAAATTTTCCATGCTCATGTATAAGGCAAGTTTCTTACCAGTGTATGTTACTGGTAGTTTCTGCCCTGATTGCCTGCTGGCTTCCAGCTCCACTGTGGCTCTGTGGATTGGTGTTCCCTGAGGTGCAGTGGAAGCTTTGCATAGTGGGAAACTGCCCGTGCTTGGCCACAGCTGTTACAGAGCACAGAAAATTTCCCTTTGAAGTCTCTATGCCATGGGTATCCAGCATAGGTACCAATGGGATGAGATGCCTGTGACTATTAGAACTATGAATCAGTTACCAGGGTATGATCAGGATTTACAGTGAGAAAGTATGTATTAGGTTGGGAAATGTTTCTGGGAATATCGACTCTTTGACCCTCTGTTGTTGAAAGATTTGTTGAGAAAGTGTGATTTGGGTGTTGGAGGCTGAATTCAGTGGGGTGGGAATGCCAAAGGGGCCCCACACCACAGCATCGACCACCCATGTGTGGGGAGACCAAGGGCAAGGCCCCTCCAGTGACCTACAGAGAATAATTACGTTTGCAGGGGATAAACTGTTCCCCACACATCCCACCCCTGGCCGAGGCCTAGCCTGTTAAATTAAACCCGTTTCATGAAGGTTTTAAATGCTGCTTGCCCATACGCAGAATTATGTCTTTAAAGATTAAAAAATCCAATATAAACAAAATAAATCCAGGGAGCTGAATGCATGAATCATTATTTTAGTACATATTGTCCATTCTAATCTGCAGTCCAATTGTGAAGTCATTCAAAATGCTGCTTCTCAGTAATTAGCAGGAATCTAACTTGGAGCCAATTTCTGATTAAATGTGCTTAAAATCAATAAAACATCATGAGTGATTAGAGTCACGTGTGATTAGCCCTGTCGAACAAAGCAGAATAAGTTATGGCCTCACTTTAACTTGTCAAAAAACAGAACTGGGGGTGGGAATGAGGAGGAACAGCTGATATTTCTATAAAGGGTTTTTCCAGTTCTCTGCCTTTCTCTTTGCTCCTTTGGAAGAAGTGAAAGGATTGGTTTGTTGTCTGAAAATTACAGGCTGAAGGGGAAAGTTTAGGGGCGGTTTGGCTCCTCTCGTGGGTTTGTTTAAGGATACCCTGAAAAAAGGACAATTCTGCATCTCAGCTGCAGGAGAGTGACCTGCTCCTCCTGCAGTCACCTTTCCCTCTACTTGTTCCCAGCTATCTGCATCAGGAATAGCCCACACCCATAGGATAACAGCATTTTTTTTTCACCTGAAAGAGAAAGAAGATTGTCATAGAATCATTAAGGTTGGAAAAGACCTCAGAGATCAAGTCCAATACCAACTCATCACCACCATACCTACTAGTTATGTCCTTTCCTTCCCTGTGGTCAAAGGCATGTGTTGTCACAACCCCTATTTCTAACAGAATAAGGGTCCAGCATGAGATGCAGCTGCCAGCAAAGCATCTTTTTGGGCAGGCAGTGTTTTGCAGCATCCCCATCTGCAGCTCTGGGCGGAGGTGTGTGAGCACCCAGCGCATGGGAAGAAGCTGGCTGCGATCTCGTGTTGGGTGCGTGGGGTGGGAGAGCTGCTCTGGAGCCCAGCGCTTGTCAAGAGATGGAGAACAACACTCATAGCTACAGCTTCTTCACAGACAGCTGTGTGAATGTACCCACACCAGGAGGACATTTGGAGGAAAATCTATAAAGTATTGCACCAGGATCAGGCTGCTGGGGCTCCTTTGGTCCTATCTCAGTAACCAGAGCAAACATAACACATCCATAGCATGCAGGCAGTGGTGGAAGAAGGGAGGTTTGGGAAACTCTGTCTGAAGTGTATTTCTGCTGCCAGTGGCTATGTTTAATTGTATTGTTCTGTGGTTGATGGGAAAGTACATTGTTTATTTCAGTAGTATGGCCACATGTTTGGTTCCTGCATGCAGCAAGGCTCAGGCTTCCACCACGTAAAGCTCAGGAATTTTTGGCAAAAGCTTATTTTTCTTTCTCTTGTGTGTTTAATCCTGATGTATTCCCTTCTGCAGATTAAAATTGTTTCTGGATTTGCTCGACACCACTTGTTCCGACAAGCCTCTTCTTTCTCCTGTTCCCCAAGGTATGTTAGAAGCTTGCTACCACATTTTGCACCTGGGTGATGCAATAAGCCAATGGGAAAGGCTGTCCTTTCTATGCGTGAAGGATCTGGAGATGTTCTGACCCAACACAGAGACTTCTCCTATGAGTAGCCTGCAGTTGGCAGTGCTGCAACCTCCAAGCACCATGCCAACCTTTGGGCTGGCATCACTTTCAAATGAAAAGGTCTTGCAAGCTTCCAGCCAAAACACAAAGGCAAAGAAAGTCTATTAAAGGGTGTTCTGGATGCAAAAACAGCAACCCAGAGTCCTTCACTGTACGCCATTGGGGGGTGAGTGATGCCAACACAGGGATGTCGTGTTTCATTGTATGGCAGCACATGCCAATGGGGAAAACACACCTGATTTACTGTGTACATAAAGGTTATAACTTCTACAGATTCCCTTACTGCTGTACTAGCAAGCTGCTGGTCTTGAAAATCAAAAACAGTGCAGAAACCAAGAAATGGATCATCAGCAGATGTCCATGGCAGTAACTGGGCTGCCCTCAAATTATAGCAGCTGAGCCCTATGGTCTGCTGTGCTCCAAGAGATAAATCACTGCACTGATCTCACAGATCCAACAGTGAGGTGGGACCATCCACATCCATCCTCAGTGCCACGACACACACCAGATCGGATGCTTGTTTTGCTGGTTCTTGGGGCAGCAAGCTGTGTGGCATTAGGTCTGTCTGACAGGGGCTTCCAGTCAGTGCTCTGCACCTGGAAATAAAACCCAAGGCTGAATGTAGGAAATGCATGAATCAGCTAATTATTCCTCTCCCTGCAGTCCCCGTGCATAGTTTGGTGTCTGAGTTGGATTTTTTTTGCTTTTCTCCAAAGCAGCTGGAGATGAGATGTTGAACATGGTGTGTTATTGCTCTTAATGGTATTAAAGAAAAACATTTCAAGTGCTCGTTGGCATGTTTTGATTATATGTGAGGGTAAAATGAGTGCCAGATTTGAAATGAGAAAGGCTTTTTCCTCCAGTTCATATCATCAGGATTTGTTGGGGGAGCAAAGTGGGGAAACAAGACACTGGGGCTGGCGGGGGCACTGGGTATCACGTCTCTCTTAGAATTAATTTGGCATTTTCACTGCACGAATTCCTGCTGTGGAAGACCAGAGTCCTTGGTGGTTCTTCCTCTCTCTTCCTTTGGTGTTCCTATTTGTGGCTTTAATTATTTGTACTAAAAGCCTTAAGCTCGTTATGGCATTTTGCAAAGTGTTTCTGCGGCTTGTGTTGAGTGAGTGTGTGCAGAGCAGTTGTTCCCTGGACCACTTTGGATTTAATGTTTGTTGTATGATTGCCTGTGATTTCATGACCTCTATGGCTGAAGTGAGCCCTGTGCTGCTTTTTTATGTACGTGCAATTTAGCTTTTAATTAAGGCCTTGTTACCAAGGGAGTTGCAGTTCAGTTGGCTCACATGCCTCAAGGTTCTCCTGGCTTGATGCTGGAGAAAGGTAGCCCATATTTGGAAATGCTCAGCTAGTTTCTCTTGTTCCAGCCATCTGAGCTGTTTGAATTAATCTTCAGCCTCCTTTTCCAAAGTTTACTGAAGAACAGCATTTATTTTTTCTAACACTTTTTTTTATCACGCGGGGTGATCAGCTGAGCTCAGACAATGTGCCTTCATGCTGCAGTCTGGTGCTCATTTAGCAGTCTACAAAGTCCTAATGAAGTGCAGATGCGCTGGGGAAGAGCCTCCCTCTGGCTGAGCCCTGGCTGTGTCATTGCAGCACTGTGGACCAACGTGGTTCTGCTGGCACTGGTTGGTGGGATGACTTGATCCTGAGAGGTTTTACATAGTTCTGTCAGCCTCATAGACAAGCAAACTGGCCTGCATTTTTCTCTTCCTATTCTCTCCTAGTTTTCTATGCTAACAGGGTTCATCCTTCTGTTTGGCTCTTAAAATTTATATTATCCACAGGCCTAAGGCCTTCCTTTTTCCAAGAAAATGAGTGATTTCTGTTGCCCTGTTTTTAGGTGCTCAAGCTGTACCACGCATCCAGTACTGATTTTTCAGAGCTGACTTCCTTCTCACACGTGTGTTCTCACTCAGCTGTCTCTAGGATACCCGTAGATTTTTGGGAGCCATAACAGACACCTGCCTGCAGATTAATGCCAGACAACCGGAGCAGATAGGTACCAGACCTCCATTCTGCCACTTTATGGTCCTCCCCTCCCCCAACCCCTCCTCAGTGCAGGGACCGTAAATTTACTTGGCAGCAAGTTCCTGAGATGCCACCAGGCTCAGCTGTCTTTCTAAAGTAACCTGAAAAAGATTACTGCTGCTAACAGGTTTTCACACATCTGTTTTGGAGAGGTTTAACAGAAGGTGAACTCGAGCTGTGTTTTAAGGCAGTAACTTGGGATATAATGCCGGATAATCATATGCTGTGTCTATGGGTAATTAATAGAGGTGGCTCAAACATCAGTACTTCAGAACCAAGCCAAGTCTGAAGAACCATTAATTCTTGAGAAGCTTGTAGCCAGTGCTTTTGTTTATAAAATGTGTGTTTGTGAAATTAGGATGCACATTTGAGCTCAGATTTTGCACGTTTTAGAAGTTCCTTTTATGTTTGGTGTGTGTTCCATCCTGGTCCAGTTTTAATGACTTTGTGTTTTGTCCTTGGAGAACACTTCTTATTGCTGCCTTTGTTTTGAAGCTATCAGTTTCCCCTTCAGGTTTTTCCAAGCCCAGTAGTGAAATGTCAAGCTGGGTCACACAGTAATTTTTTGGAGTCATTCTGGAGTGTTTAGTATTCATACAGTGACCAAACTCTGAGTTCTGTCAGTTGTAATCATCGTGCTGGAGCATGGTCAAGGCAAGAAGTTTGGCCTGGACCCTGTGGCCATCTGGCTATGGGGAAACCAGCTGCCTCCTGAGCTAGAAACATCCTTCATCCATCATGATCAATCTCTATTTCTACAAACAAGCCCTCATTCTGCAGCTCACCTCCCCATGCACGAAAGACCACGCTCTGCAAATAATATCATCAATGGCTGTTTAGGTTTTGAATGTAGAAAACTCAAGTCAACACTTTGAAAACAACCATAAGTAGATTACCAGGCTTTGCCAACTTCCACATCCTTGGTGGAGCCTCCTGGGAGAGAGGGTGCCTGGAGATCATTTGACCCCACGTGTGTAGAAAGGCACTCATGGAGGCACAGCATCCTCCTAAAGGAAAGGCAGATGAGCGATGTTTAAAGAACTGCTCTCAATGACACAGGAGTCTTCTCCTAATGTTGACTTCTCTGTTGCTTTCTGAGGGAAACAGACACTTGCAGTACAAGAACTGCAACCCACTAAGTCCAGGTGCCTCAGGTTGGTCAGATAAATCATGCTTTGGCCACTTATTTCTATCCATTGATGCCAAAGGGAATCTAGACCAGTGTAGACATCAACCCTGGGGATATACAACATCCAGGTAGATGTGAATCTCAGCTGGCTTGTTTCTGCCTTAAAACCTGAATCTAAGAAAAAAGAAAGGCAGGCTGGAGGCAGACACAGCAGTCAGAGGCACTAAACTGAAAAAGAGAAAAGCTATGAGATGGCCAATTGTTCTGGGATGCTAAGGGCATCTCATCTATCTGAAGGCAAAACAGCACAATGAGAGAGCAGGAGAGGGGGGGGGGAAAAAAAAGCAGCATTGGACCAGTGCAGGAAAATGAAAATTTCCTTTCAACACTGAAAGTAACAGTTTCTAAAATCCACCTTCTCGGTCCCTCCCAAAATGTAAATTCTCGTGGTTACCCCCGTGAAAATCTGGAGCAGCTCAGTGGTAGTAAGTAGCAGATTCTTGGCTACTGGAGCCTCAGTGCGGCAGATGGTTTTTTTGGAAAAAGACACTTGCAGAGCCCAGCTGGTAACCACAGCTGAGTTCTCCCTATCAGAAATCTTAGAAGTCAACTGCTGCATCGGCTTTGATTGCACTGGAAACAGCAGCTGGGCTGCTGGAGATCGCACCCAGGTGTGGTGTGAGGAGGTACATACCAGCCAATGGCTGACCTGCTTCAAGCAATTCCCCACCAGAGATGTCTGCGTTAACTATGACACTGCCAGATTGTTTAGTACATAATATTTCTTTTATAGGTGTTCTGTTTAAAAATAATAATGATAATTCCTTTCCTAGGCTCGAGTAGTATTTAGTTCCATTCTGGAACAGGGGTGATCACATCCTTCTGGCCCTGCCCAAGGCACCTTGCTGCTGAAAGGCCAATCTGCTGCCAGCCTGCTGCAAAGCCAGGCCAGGAGAAGGAGTTCCAGCAGGACATGTTGGCATCTAGAAACAGATCCCTTCTGAAAAACGTGAGTAACTTGGAATATTAGAAGATCTTACTGAATAAAAGACTGGAAGAATGCCTCAACTTACACACATCAAAATGGAAATCAGTCAACAATCGCCTTAGAGGTAAACAGTGCGGCATATGGGGAACTCTGTTGTTGCTGCTGTTGCAATTGAAATCTTCATGCTCCCAGAAAATGTTGCAGAAGTGACATTATTTCTTGCACCAGGTCTCTGTGTGCCTGGCAATAAGTGAAGGACCTCCAGATGTTTTCAGTGTCAGACTGTGATTGTATCTCAACGTTCCCTGAGAGCAAGAAAATACAACTTTCTTTCTACCATCTGATCTGAGTGTTATTTAACCCTCCTTTCCAATAGTTTCTGTGTCCTCAAACTTCGTCTCTAAAACTTACTTTTTGCGCCCGTGCCATATGCACACCCACCTGGATGTGTTATGTGCTATGTTATGTTTTATGCTGTGTTAAGTGCTATGCGCACACACCTAACCATGATGTGTTATAAGTAGAGATAGCTGTGGATTTTCCATCCTGTCAATTTCCAACTGGAAAGAAAAAAAAAGTGCATTCAAAAACATCAAATTTTGCTGTGGAAAAAGCAAAAGTCCTTTTCCTCTGTTTGAACAGCCTCAGAATAAAGCTGTTATGGTAGAACTGAAATATTTTAGTAGGAAATCAATTGTAATTAGGGCACACGTATTGTATGAACTTAGTGTTCTATTTTTTGTTGTTTCAGTTAAGCTTCAATCCGTTGGTGCCTGCTGGTAAAAATGGTCACTTCTGAAAGTCAAGAGATACAGGTTGCCCACCCAGCTCCATAGTGGTTGGATTGCATGATGTGGACGTGTAACTTCAGCTCCAGATGCCACGTTGTGTTCTGGGATGTGCACAGAAAGAGAGATCGGGCACTGGAATGGGCTGTTCGAAGAGCTGGTGGAGTCACTGTCCCTGGAGGTATTCAAGAGCCATGGGGATGTGGCACTGAGGGGTATGGGCAGTAGGGACATTGCAGTTGGGCCTGGTGGTGGGCCTTAGAAGTCTCCTCCGTGATTTTGTGGTCTTTTCTATGGCCTGGCTTTGTAGTCCTCCAGATGACCCCAGAGCCAGCACAGATGTGCTAATACCAGATAAGATGATGATGATGATGGTGACTTGATATCACTCCTTCCTCACCTCGCTTCCTTACTGGGTTTAGATATCACACCCAAACCAAGTCAAGAGTTATTTGGATTATTTAATATTTCATCAAATAACTCAGCTGATTAATTTGTCTTTTTTCTATTTTTTTTCTTTTCTTTTTGCATTCAGGCATAACAGAAAAGGAAAATTATCCATTCCATAACTCTAGGCTTATCTGCAATCCAGCTCTGAGCCCCCTGAAAGTTTGCCCCAGCTTTCTGAAACATCTGTTGTAGAGCACACATACATCACAGCTGTTCTGTGGTGTTTAAAGGGCAGAGGCACCTGAACTATTGCTCCCCTGCCATCAGTTTCCAATGAATGAAAAACCATCTTGAAGACACAATGTTGCTGATCACCAAACACAGGGCAGGATTGTTGCTTGTTTCCTATTCTCTAACAGGGGTGTACCAGAAATAGAAACAGCTGCATCTTTCAATTGGGTGAGATTTGAATAATGCTGCTGTGATTGAAATAAAATGGGAAAGCCGTGTGGAGTGGGGGGGCTCGATCGGACAAGTGCAAATGAGACCACATTTCAGCATTCTATGGCAGATGTGATCCCAGTTTCTCTGACCCTACGCTCAAGAGTATTTGAATCTGGGGTTGTAGTTTATTCTTATGAAGGCAGCAACACTGACACAAAGGATCTCAGCAGGCTGCTCGGAGAATGTCTCACAGCTGATGCTGGCAACGGACAGATGCAGAGAGCAGTGACTGCCAGATGATCTCAATGAGATTTTAAACCAAGAACAGAAGAGAACTGTTTTTCTTCCTTATTTCCCCTACCTTTGGATGATTTTAATGGTTTTAATGAGCCTTACTGTAACTGCTAGAATTTTCCAGACTCCAAATTTTCAAGTTTCTCACTACCAGCCATTCAGAAACATCTGTCAGCTGTAATTCTTAAGAATTATATGTATCTCTTGCAATGTAGCAGAGAGTAGCCCCAAAATCCAGTCCCTTCTGTGATGCTGTCTCTCATTGTTCTTGCTTGTAAGACCAAACCTGCAGGTGTTCCTTAGCACAGGTGCTGAACCAGAGCACAGCAAAGCTGGCAATTAGGAGGATTCTTTGAAACGGACGAATGGAAAGCAATTTCTGCACATGAAAAGGATGAATGGAACCATCACAGTAATTTAGGTCTGGCAGTACCTACGCACATATGAGGTCCTGATGTAGGATGGAGCTGAAGCTAGCACAGGATCACTGCTGGTGCCGTGCTACATAGGAAGCAAAGTGATGCAGGTCCTGTTGCTGTGCTGGAGTGCATTTGTCCCCCCGGTTCTTCTGCTCAGCACTGGCTGAAAGGCCTTGGAGGACATTTCTGTCTCTGTTACCAACCCATGATGTTCCCAGGTACTGTACCTCTGCTACTCCCACCCTCCCCTCCTTCTGGGTGGGTCCCAGGGCTTCCTGGGGGCTGACCCTTTGCACTTGCATCCTTCAGATACTCAAGCTCATTTGTCACGTTCCCCCATTTACCCATCTCACGGTGATGCATATTTACTAATTCTAACATTTCCTCGTTAGTCATTCCCTCCAGGCCCATTAATCACTACAAATTCCCAAACGAGAGGCCGCGGTACATCGTTCCTTCCAACAGACAGCTGACACGTAGTAATTAGGCAGCTGAACATAAAAATAATGAGGCTGAGGCTCCCACAGATCTCCGTCCTCCCTCTTGGCACCTGGGGAGCTTCATGCACGGCCCCAGCAGCCACCACTGCACAAGCTGCTCCCTGCACAGACGTGCCTCATTCTCTCCTTCTCCCCCAAAACTTGCTGTCTGGTCAATTGAAGGGGTGCTCAAACACTTAGCTTTGTGACTTCTAGCAGTGTTTTCCAATCTAGCCAATGAATTATTGAGCCTCTCTGTCTCTCCATCATGCAGGGACTAGTCCAGCTCCCATTGTTCATCCCTACCTCCAGGAAATCCTCTTTGCCAAGCTGCCCTGCCAGTTTGCTGCAGACTCTCTAACTCAGAGCACACTCTTGGAAATGATGCATTTTTTCACAATGGATTTACACACTGAAATAAACAGAGTGATTCAGGCACTGATTTGACTGCCGTGTGCAATGCAAAGTGTCCTGAGACCAAAAGGCTGTTTGTGTCCATCCTAATTTTCTTGTATTCTTCCTCTTTCTCTCTCCCCTGCTCTGCTAAAAAAACATTTAGTTGCTTTTATTCGTTCTTTTTTTTCCTCTTTTCTTTTTCTTTTTTTTTCTTCTTCTTTTTCTTGTATTTTTCCTTTTTTCTTTTTTTCCCTTTTTCCCCCTTTTCCCCCCTTTTCTCTTTCTGTTTTTCTTATTCTCACTCTTTTTTTCCTCTTTTTGTCCCTTCCTTTCTTCCTTCTTTTTCTTTTCCTTTTCATTTCTCTTGTTTTTTCCTTTCTGCTTTTCTCCCTTTTTTTCCTTCTTCATTTCCTTCCTCTTTTCTTTTTTTCATTCTCATTCTTTTCCTTTTTCTTCTTCTTTCTTTACCACTTGCTCTTTCTTTCTCTTTTCCTCTTACTTTTTCTTGGCTTTTGTGGCACTCACTTTCCTTTGCCAGAGAAATACCCTGGAAACCAAGTGCCCATGCACACACCCGGTCCAAATCACAGTATCTGGCATTGCTGGAGTCACTGGCAGGTAGGAAGAAACTTCCCCCGCAGCTCTTTTTTTTCCCCTTCTGAAGCAATGTGTCTGGGCTGCATTTGGCTTAAACAGACCCTTGATCTGCTTTGTTTATGGTAATTTCTTTATTCCTGTGAGAGAGAGGGGGAAGCCAGCACTGAACGGATATTGTTATGGGACTGCAGATGGGCAGATGGCTTGAAAAAAATGATTGCAAGATTTCGCTTGCACTCTGGGCCCGTCTTTCACATTTGGGTGCAAAGACCAAGTTTGTCTTCTGTCACAGGGAGCCTCGATTAGATTCCCTAAAACCAGAAATCACTTTGAAAGCAAATCCCTGAGGTCAACGGTGCCACAGATTTGGAGGTGAGGGATTTGAGGTTAAGAGCTGACAACGAGGATGGCGAGGCAAGATTATGGAAATGAGGATCTGCAGCAAATTCTCTCTTGTTTCCCCCTTGTAACCTGCTAATGACATTAGCGTCCGTCTCTGACAGTCCCTCCTCACAGGGGAACTTACTTCAGCACTAAAGATGCTTTTATGAGTCCCAGAGATACCGGCAGCAAAACATGTGGGCAAAGCTGCTAAGACCCAGATATGGGACAGAGTCCTTAAAAGCCCAGCGCTGACTTAAAGGACCTACAGTGAGGAGCAGAGCACTTCTGGGTGAGCTCAGATCCATTCCTCTCCTCCAGTGAGGGGACAAAAAGCAGGGTGATCTTCCTCCTTTTCTACCCAGCGATAGTTAATGAAATGCTCTAAGTTATTTTTTAATCTTGAAGTGAGTAATGTCCTGTCAGTACAGCAAACCATCCGTGTGGATGGAGGCATTAAGTATGGAGAAATAACGAATGTGGCTGTTTGAGAAGCACCTTACTCACCTATCTAAAACACCTGCCATTCTATTGATCTCAGACGTACGAAGCTGTGGCCTTGTTACGAATATCCTGATGCCTCAGCTCTCTAGCATTGAAGCACTCATTGAAAGTAGCTATAGCTTTACAAATAGAAATTTTTTTTCAGAAATAGAATTTTTCCATCTGTTTGTTCCATTTTCCCATCTGTTCCTCCAGCCTCATAGTCTTGTTCAACCTGTTTACCAAGACTGCCTTTAAGTGAAAATATATATATATATATATATATATATATATATTTTCCATTCCAGGACAATTGTTTCTTTCACTGTTATTTGACTTGTTCTTATGCTGCCTCTCTGAGCCACTCCATGTGCTTTTGCCACTGACCTATTCAGCCTTCCAATACACATTTTAATCCCTTGATGTGAACATGGCTTTGAGGCCATGAGGTGTTATTGTTGGATACATGGTGATTACTGGTGGCCCTTTGGCCTGGTGAGAAACCTGGGATGCCTCATGGATGGCATTTGGAGGTCTATGTTGATGCCATAGGCATGGGTGACACCAGGGCACTTCCAGCTGTACTGCTGTTGGCCAACATGGTGATGTATGTACGTATATAAGTGTGTGTGACATATATATATATATATATATGCATGTAAGTTGTTTTGCAAAAGAGGACACTTTGCTACCAGAAGAAGCATGGCAGGATGCACCCTGCTGCAGTGGGTGCTCTCCACAGTGATTCCTTTCAGTCACCAGCACTTTCTGCAAATATACAGGTCCTGTGTGCCCCAGAAGTTGCTCATCTTTGAAAGAGTTACCAAGCAATGCAGAAACACCAGGACTGTGTGATAACCAGCAGATAGATACAAAGTGAAGGATAAACTGCCACTAAACAAATTCTTCTCATTGTTGGTCCCCACTGAAGATGGTCTCACAGTGCTTCCTCAGAGCTCCCTTACTGAAAAAGCTGTGCAAGCTTCTTGGTGGTACCCAAAGCAGATCCCAGCCCGTGTTTATAGAATCAAAGAATTATTTGAGTTGGGAGGGACCCTTAAAGGCCGTCTGGTCCAACTCCTGTACAATGAATAAGGGAAACTTACAGCTCCATCGGGTGCTCAGAGTCCCATCCAGCCTGACCTTGGAACAGAGCCCTTATCTGGGAGAAGTTCTCAGGAACATCCGGGCACTGTTTTATTGAAGCTCAACCAGAAGGTGCACTGCGTTTGTCTCTCTGTAAGTGTCTGAGAGACGCAGGGAAGGAAGCGCTCCTCGAGGAGCTGTCATTTCTGCCGCACAGAGCACAGATTTGCGTCTCTCCAGGCCACCCAAAAAGGGATCTTTGCTTTGTCAAAATAACCCTTTCTGCAGGGGAATGGAGAGCTTGGAGGATATCCAAAAATGTGCTAATCTACACGTTTTAAATTTCTCTTTTTATGTAAAGGGGGGCGGGGGGGAACTAATAATAAGCTTGTAAATCATGCGGTTAAGTTTAAAGAAAAATGCTTTGGGAAAGTTTTCCAGTCTTCTGCAAGAAATTTTGCTTTTATTCCTTCTGTCTCCACGAGACTTTTGCCTTCTACTGTTTGCCAGCAGGAGGAAGATTGGAAAAATTCTACTGATCCTGTTATCGTAAGCAATAACTGCGGAGTGCTTTTATTGTTATCCTCCTCCTCCAGAAAGAAAGAGGTCAAACCCTCTGTTTAGCTAAACACAGACTTCTCTTTTGCTCCAGATGTGCTAAGCGGGAGAGCTATGTGTAAACAGTGTGGGTTTTTTTTTCTATGCAAGTAGAAGCTGAGTGCTTCCTTGTGTGTCCACAAGACCTTGCAGACTTCTGGACTTCACCTCCCAGATAAAAGGTCTCAGAAAAAATCTTTGGTTCAAAGAAGTCTGCGCTTCCTGCTCACTTTCAGGAGGACTTGCTCTGAAGGACTCGGACCAAGCCTTCCTCCCCCAGTGCAGCTTTGGTTCTTGAGCTCTTAGGTACCAGAGGCCAGTCCTGCCTATCTGATAGCAAGCTCAAACAATAATCACTTTTGACAGTCTGATAAAATGTTACCCGTTAGCAATCTGAGTTTAGTTCTCTTTGTTCACAGAAAACAAAGGCTTTCTGTTCACAAATAAATGTTCCCCATGAGCAGTGCCTTTAACCAAAGAGAAGCTTTCTAAAAAGGAACATTCTCCCTTTGGGTAATGATGCACTCCTCGATGCTCATGGTATGTGGCATTCCCCCCCCCCCTTCACTTTGTTACTTTCTGCAGCTCAGCTTCCATACGCTGCTGCTCATGTGTGGTGCCAATGCTGTTGGTGATGAATTTCTTGCAGAGCTGACTTGAGTAATGTCACTCCAAAGTGAACGTTTTTTTTTCTCCCCAGCATTTAGCTGAGCACAGAGTCTCCAAGACCTTTCACCAAGCATCCATCAGAAACGAGTTCAAGCTAAGCAAGAAACTGCCCTGTTCCAAAGGCTAAGCAAATCATGTGCCTACGTTGTAACTAATTATTTCTACTGGCTGATTGCTTTTTAATGTGTCTGTTTTGCAGGTAAACAGATTTATCTTAGAAAGGCAAACATCATAATGATACTGAGTTTTACTCGTTGCCTTCCTTCAGAGGCGGAAAGGCTGAATGCTGAAATCAGTGTGATTTAACCTTCTACAGAATCCAGCTGATGTTCATACCTGTGCAGCACGTATGTCCCAAATTGCTAGGAAAGATCAGGAAAGCCTGAAAACAATTTTGGAGCCTCTGAGCTGATGATACCATCCAACCCCCAGCTCTTCATGAACATCCTTGTTTGAAACGGAACATTTTCTAACTGGTGAGTTGGAGGGAAAGTGGTTTCTGGAGGCCACCATGTAGATTCCCTTTCAGAGTTTTAAAGAACAGCAGCTATCAGAACACCAGGCTGAATGGACTCTGAGCACCTGATGGAATGGTTGGTGTCCCTGTTCATTGCAGGGGTGTTGGACCCGATGGCATTTAGAGGTCCCTTCCAACTGCAACGATACCCAGAGGGTAAGGAAATCCGAAAGCTTTGACTGCCCCAGAGCTCATGACTAAAACTGCAGAGGGTGGTGAAGGCATAAAGGGAGACAGTAAAGCACAGCTTTGTGGTTCTGAGAGGGCTCTTTCAGGCTGACAAAATAAGGAAAGGGAAGAAAATCACCAGATTAATTAAAATTCTTCAAAGTAGATGTCACATGTATGCTGATCCTTCACCCCTACCTCCATGGGCTGATGGCACAGTCTGAGTGGTGTCTTCACCCCAGGCTACTCCAGCATCTCTTTTACCTTCATTTCTAAAGAAAAGTGGATCTAGAAAATCTCTGGCTAGAGATACTCAGGAGTGACAGTAGTTGCCTTTCTCTTACCATGTGGCCAGCCCTGGAGACACAAACCAGACATCAGGTGCTCAGCATGTCCCAGCCCTGCCTATTTTGACACTTTGGGTTCCCATTCCCAATGGGAGCACCCCTCACCCTTTCCTTTCCACCAGTGCATAGACTGCTTTCAGTGGAAATTCTCCCATGGCTAAGTTTTTGTGTTTACCCTTCCTAGTGCACTGGACTGGGAGAGGGAAGACCTTTACCTGCTGCTGGCTGTGGGCAGGGGACGTGGTGGAAGAAGTGAGACTGAGGTGCCTGGCGGCAGCTTTGTGAACTGGATTTCAGTTTGCCTGCTGGGCCAGGGTTGCAGCTGGCTGGCCTGATCTCCTTCCCTCCCACTGGCTCTCACTGAGAGCAGAATATGCCTTCTCCCGCTGATTTCTGCTTGCCATATTGATTGCAGCAGGGTATAATGGAGACAAGTCAGGCAGAAAGCCAGCCACCCTTGGGAATGATTAAAGGGCAAGCAAGAAAGGATAGAAGTGAAGAAAAACAGGCTGACACTTAGGACGTGGTGGATTTGGGGCAAATTATGCCCCTTTCACCACCTCACCCCATGCTCGGGACCGTGCAGCAGAACCTCTTTTCAGCTCTGCCCAAAAAGAGGCATTGCACCGACCCCCGTGCACGCAGGGAACAAAATCCCCAGAACGCGTACAATATCCCCATTGTGCATGGATTTGCAGACTGATTATTCAGAGCGCAGCCAAGGAAAGGTAAGGCTATGACCCATTGTTTTCGTGCGATCAATTGAATACTGTCATTTGCATTTAAAACGCTCCGAATTCGCACTGTCAATATGCCAAACAGCTGCTCGGGCTTTTCAGCATTCCATGGTGACAATCACACTATCGTACATCATTGGCACCAGGATTTGCAATACTCTCAGTGTCAAAATTTTGTGTTTTTTTTTTCTTAAATCCCCCCCTTCCCCCCCCCCCCCCCTCATCTCTCCCCCAAATACCCAAACCTGTGAAAAATCCGCTTTTAAAACGATGGCGTTCGGTGCTGCTAAGCAGGCCTTCGCAGATGCCAACATATCAAAATTCATCTCTTTTCTTCCTCTCCTACAATTAAAAGGTAGTTAAGAAAGAGGCTGTTCCTGATAGATCCACCTTCTGTTTTCTCCTTTGTATGCGTATTATTCATTAGCAGTCTAATAAGAGTTTCAAAATGCTCTGTGCCTCTGCCAGCAGGGCATATGTATGTAGACATGTGCTTGTGACAGATAAGTACATAAACAGCATATTGGCACCAGAAAGACATCTGTGCCTAGAAAAACGCTTGTGATATGTACATAAATGACATTTTAGCTCTAGTCAAGTCCTTGTGGCTTTGAGAGGAATATGTGACTGTACTCTTCTCTGTGAATATTGAAAAGGTGCATCTTAGGAAGGAGAGAATTTCAGAGGCTTTCCGAGAGCCAAAGGAAGAGCTCTGGTGCAGGAACCCAGTGCTGAGCACAGACCAGCACCCCCAAATCTGACTCTATGTGGCCATGTGGGCACATCACTGCATGGAGCTGGCAAAAGCAGTGCAGCAAAGAGAACAAAATCTTGTCCTGAAGGCCAAAAAGTGGAGGTGGTTGGGGTCCAGAGGCACGGGCAGGGTCCCCATGTGTTTCCTGATACCTGCATGTAGTTATCTGGCTGGGAAATGTGAAGAAAAGCCCTTCAGCACAACTGTCCTCTATGGTAGAAAAGGGAAATGGTGGTCTGCTATGGAAGGGAACCAAGTGTGTCATCTTCTGGATCCTTACTGAGTTGCACCAAGGGCCACTTTATAGGTATACTCATATTGGTCAGCTTAGGTTTGAAACAGCTCAGTTTAACCATTCACAGTGACAGCTGCTTGTTTTACAGCTTTAATCCATTCTGAAAGCTCCTCTACAGCTAGAAGGTAATAAGTGAGAGGTATGTGGGAGACTATTTGCATCTACTCCTAGGTAGGAAAAAAGGGAAGATGTAAAATTGGAGATGCTTGAGTATTTGCCATGCACACATAGAAGTAATGAGGGACTCTCTTTCCTGATTTGGGGACTTGGAGTCTGACTCCCTGAGATATTTGAGCCCTGAGCTCCCGTGGGTGAGCTTTCATCCTGGTGAAGTCACCTCAAGTCTGGAACTTTGGCTTTTCCCCCTGTTAGCATTGGGTTCGTGCACATACTGCAGAGATTGCTCCAGGAGGACTGCAGGACTCACAGCTCCTCACTTTCTGCAATTACAAATCTCCCATAGGTTTCACCAGTTCCAATAACACAGATCCTAAAAGGAAATGAATGTCCAAAGCCGCCATCACCTCCGGGTCCATTTGGACTCACCTGGGTTGGATCACGAAGCGACAGCTGTGTGTGCACAAAGCCCTTTGGGATGCGAGTTGGTTGCTGCTGTTCACCAGCAAAAATGTTTTTTGGGGATCTGTTGTGAGAAAGAAGCAGCAAAATATTCCCTGATTCCTTTGACTTTTCTGGGCCCGTTGTTTGGCACGGCCAGGTGGGCATCCCACACCTCCTGCATCGCCTGGAGGTCCTGCAGGCTGCGAGGGGAACCGCAGAGCTGTTACTCAACTGCAAAGAAGTGTTCAGGGGGAAAATTGTCTCCAGTCATTCTCATTTTGCATGTGATTTTTCCTACATATGTTTCTAATCATTAAGAAATTCTGTAGCTTAAATAATGCTCTGGAAGTACGGTAACTGTTGGACTACATTCTGTTGTAACCTTATTGAATTTCACTTCTCTGGAAAAAATAATGGGATACTATATCTTGAAAAACAAATGGTAATTGAGTTTTTAACAGAATGTTTCTCTTTGTGTTTCAAAACCTTCTGCACACAGTTAGACATCTAGCCAGGGAAGAAGGTACAAAGCATATGGGCCAATTTCTGTCTGTTGGCTGATCAAGATGCCTTAATATTTAAGCAGTGATGGGTGTGTGTCCATGCAATATGGCACAGTGTATCTTTCTGCCCGATACCCACGAGCTCAGGTGAGGTGGCCAAAAATTTTGTTCTGTGGTTAGAAGAGCATTTTAGGAGGTAGTGGGGAAGGTGGGCTTATATCCTGCTCCCTATTAGGTGCTGGTGTACCATCCTTATCCTGCATGAATTCACATTTTGGCTATTAGACAACAGAAGGTCTATACTCCTCTGTTTGTGGTGCTGCCCAGGGACACAGGTTTACCTTCTAAGTGATAAGAGTTTGCAGAGACTGCAGAAATAAGAATTGTCCAGTATTTTTTCTTTGCCCATACTCCATAGTGCTGTGACTTCCCGAGTTCTTTGGGGATTTACATGTCACTGTGCTCTGCTTTGATTAAAAACTGGGACCCAAAACAGCACAGTTGCAGTGATAACTTACAGATGTTATTGCCTACCAAGATTAGGAGAGGTGTGGTCATGCTGGAGTGCTTTTCCCTAATTCTTAGTAAACCTATCAAGTTTGGGGCTTTGTGAAGAGATGCATTTTGGACATGGGAATCTTCAAGGCAAAGTAATAGGCATGAGGTTTCTGACTGACAAGACACATGTGAGTACATGCAAAATGTGCTCCTCCAGCTAAAAATAACATTTCTCCTGTCAACCACGATGCATCCACCCCCACAACACCACCCAGAAGAACACATTAACACCTTGGCTTTGCACGTAGCCCAATTCACAGCAGCCACAAGTGGTAGAGGGATCTGCACTCTGTGTGCATGCTGACAAATCATATGGCATAGCGAAGAACAGAGGAGTGAAACTGGGCTAGCAGAAGTTGACGCCTTATCATCACAGTCCCTTTGAGCATGCTGTAGGCTGACACCTCCACCAACCGAGTCATCTCCCTGATGCCAGGATGAAGAGCATAAGCCCACTATCCTGATTTAGCCTCTGAGGCTCAACTCTCCGTACTGAGAGGGTGCAGTGATGTAAAGAGGCAAGGGAGCAGCCCAGGTACAACAGCAAGGGGACAAGCAAAGAGTGCCCAACCACCACTGCCCACAACTATGCTGCAGTCATGGTACAATACAGAAGTTCTTCTACATGTCAATATGGAACTTTGTATGTTCAAGTTTCTTTGTCCTATCGCTACGTTCCACCAAGAGCCTGGCCTCACCCCTTTGCCTCCCATCTCCCTCCAGATATTTACAAACATTCATCAGATCCCTTCTCAGTGTTCTTTTCAGCGGCTGAACAGACCCAAGCTCTACTAAAATTCTCACTATAATTGCTAGGGCGGCCATTTTGAAATCATCATTGACAGTTTTGCATCAGTATAAATGTAGTTTGTGAAGTACAGTTCTTAAGTGGTGACATACATATAGGTAGACAGATATAAAAGATCTGGAAACAAATCAAACCTAAAATATTGGCAGCTGACACAAGGGTGGTTCACGGACATGGAGGTCACTGTCAGCCCATTGCAGCCTTCCCCTGGACAGCATGCAGCTTTATTCAGAGGAGCTTTGCAGAAACCAGGCAGATTAAAAGAAGTAAGTTCCAATCTCTCCTTTAGCCAACAAGCACATGAGCCTATGTTCTCACTCTCAAAATTAAGCTCCTTTAACTCTCATCTAAGTTGAGCCTAGAGCTCTCACAGTGCCCGAACTTCACCTGACTCCAGCAAAGCCAAGCAGGCTTTGGAGGGTGCTGAAGGCATCTAGCCCTTCATAGACAGTGCTTAGCGCTTAACAGGATCAGTCCCTTGGCAACTCGCATGCTGTCCATCACCTCAGATGCCTTACAGTTTTTAAATTATGCAATGCCCACCATATGTAATTAGCTAAGTAAGCTGCTTTCTCTTAACCTCAAATGTTTGTAATGCTTATAATCCCGGTTAGGTGTCTGTATAAAGGAGCTCCTTGTTAAGGGCAGAGGGGAGGAATTTTCTTCTATAAGGAAATTAGGCCCTTGACCGAGATGTAAAGCCAAAGGTTTGAAAGATTGCTTTTGTTTGGCAACTGTTAGAGGGGCTGTTTTCGAAGGTCCAAGTGTTTAAATTACTCAGCGAGTCGTCACTGGGCACAAGCTGTGTATGGAAAGCTGCTTGCCCGTGGTGAGTCCTGTCCCAGTCAGCTATGGGCATCCTCGCTATTTTTCTTCCCAGTCCCTCCTTACTCCTGTTTCAGCAAGTTTAAAACCAGCATCAAGTGCTTTCCTGGGATGAAAAACTGGGAGTTCGTCAGCCAACATGGAGTTTCGCTTTTGGCCCATTTCCCAGTTAGGAAAGCTGAATGTTTCGATGCTCTTGGTGGTTCTTGTCATGTTTCTTTTGATTATTGACTTTGTGAGAAAGAGGCGTCCCAAGAATTTCCCTCCTGGGCCGCAGCTATTTCCTCTCGTGGGCACCGTGGTGGATTTAAGGCAACCTCTCCATCTTGAAATGCAGAAGGTAAGACCTTCCCAGACATTCCTCCTACTAATAATATTGTATCTTTTCAGTGATTTTTGTCACTTATCAAAAGCAAATCAAGGGCAACTTCTGGTTTACAAGCTGTATAACAACTTGTAGACATGTAGACAACTATTGGGTTTCACCCTTACTGCCACCCCCTCTTCAATAGGAGCTGGACAGTTTGATCAGAAGGGAATTTGTACCAGAGGAAGGTCTGCATATTCCTCCTTTTTCTTCCCATTTCATCACTATCATTTTGTGATCCTATGTGCTGGTTGCAAGCACCCTTCTGGTGACTCTTGCTTTGATTTTAGTCTCTTGCTTTGATTTAAAAGAGGACCCCATCGCACCTACCCCAGCTGTTAGCAGAGCTGTTCCCTAGAGAACAGGGACAGTATGCTCAGGTCATTTTATTAACATGTATGATTATTACTAATAAAATTAATCACGTTCATTTACATGCAAGCACTGGCAGAGCTGCCCATTTGATCCCAGGCTCATTTCACTAGCCACCATGTCAGTTCAGGGTGACCATGCATGTCCTCTCCTGCAGAGTCACACTAAGGAACATGCACATTGAATTCCTTGGCAAATGAGGACTCAAGAGAAGATATAATTGTCCTCTGCCCTTATACATCAGGGAGCTAAATGCTGAAGAGGAGAGGCTAATGCTAGCAATGTCCATGCAAGGAAAATGGCTATAAATTGGCTATAAATGCATTCAGGCTTAAAATTAGAGGAAGTTTTCTGAGCATCAGCAGTTGGAGACACTTTCTAACTGTGACAGCTGGAGCAAGAAATCTCACTACTTTAAAGAAAGTTGGTGAAATGGACTCTGTGTTTTGCCTTGCTTTCAGCAGCAAGAGCCTGGTCTTGGTGACCCAGGTGGAGCCTTTACCTCCTGCACTCTTTCTGTGAATAAGAGAGAAGGAACAGGTGCCCATCAGCCATAAAGTCCTAGGATTTAAGTTAAATTGACACAACAGCCAGGTGAAAGCCAACATGCAAACCGTCTTTGCCACAGCTCACTAATATTTCTTATGCAATCTCCAGCCCTTGCAGAATAGTTTAGGTTGGGTGGAACCTGTGGAAGACTTGGGTTTGGATCTGTCTTAAGCTCAAGCCAATGCTCCAAGTGGAACTAACCTCAAAGTTAGATCCCAGGTCTAGTCTAGGTTCATTTTGAAAATCTCCATCTTCTTGCTCTCAGAAAGTGAAGGACTCTCTTTCAGCTTACTGCAAGGTATGGGAACATCTTCAGCGTGCAGTTCGGAGGTCTGACTTTTGTGGTAGTCAGTGGGTACCAGATGGTGAGAGAAGCTCTTGTCCATCAGGCTGAGATATTTGCAGATCGGCCACATATTCCACTTCTCCAAGAAATTTTTAGAGGCTTTGGTAAGTATAACTTCCAAGATTTTGGCAGAAATTTTTCATCTATTTGCAATGATAACAATTAGGGTGAAGGAGGCTGAATTCAATACTCTCAGTAACTGTGCCAATAAAAGCTTGTGTCTAGAGAAAGATTGAACTCAGCCTAATAATCTCACAGGTATATATTTGAATCTGTCTGGGATTTAGGGATGACACGGGGATCAACGTGATGTGTTGAGTTGGGCGAAAGACAAGAAACAAATGCAGGCTGCCCGGTGCCCTTTGGAGAGTGTTTCCCTTGGATTTATTTCCCCTTTGCTTCCTCTCCTTGGCTACACGTAGCTCCAGAGGCGGGTCCTGCTGCTCCTGCTGCAGCTCTGCCAGCAGCGTGATCGTACTCACAGTATTTTGGCTTACACCTTCTTTTCCCACGCAAAGTGACAAAGTAGAAAATCCATAAAGCTAGATATTTAGCATAAGCCAATTACCCTCAAATTTTAATTCCCAGGCGAAGCTACAGCTTCTCAGTGTCTGCAATTCTTGTTTGCTTCGGTTTGGGGTTTTTAAGACCGATGGCCATTTCTGAATCCTGTCACTCATGCTCCACACAGAGATAGCTTTTGTTTGCCTGTTTTTCTACAGGTCTCATATCCTCAAATGGCCACATATGGAGGCAACAAAGAAAGTTTGTTTCAGCAACGCTGAAAAGCATTGCGGTCAGTTTTGAGTCAAAAGTGCAAGAGGAGAGCCGGTACCTCGTGGAAGCAATGGAGGAGGAGAAGGGTAGGCGGTCCATGGGCAGCACTGTGCCCAAAGCTTTCAGCCAGCCCATTACCAGATGAATTCACACCAGTGTGACTCCTGATATGCAGGGCAACTCTGCAGTAGCCTGCATCTCTATCTTAGGCTTCCAGATTGTGTTTTTTTTAGGTCTGCCATTTCAATTCTCCCTTTCTAATATTAAGCAAATATGTTCTAGGTGCTTTTTAAAATCGGTATGTTTATGTGTCTAAGAAAGACCTTTCTATGGCCTGCAAAAGCAGAAATGCAGCTCTCATGATATCGAGCACGTTCGCTCGGAGGCTCAGTTAACCTCTGCTTGTCCTTGGTTTTGCAAAGTATTTTAAAACTTGTTTAGTCAGGCTTTCCTTTTGTATCATGCACAGATGAAGCGTGTGCTTTGCTCTTTTATGGTCCGGCTTTTAAGAAGTGCCAGAGAGATATTAGTAAGAATAATTTGTATGTTGGTATATGGGTGATGTTGCATTTCAGCTTTAAATAGAAGCAGATGGGGTTTAGCTAATTCTATGGAGCTATATATAGTAAACAAGAAAGATCTAAATAGGAATTGTGAAATTATATACTGAACTTGCTCCATTTTAATTGCTGTTGCTCTGAACAGGCCAAATACTTCATGTTGCCAATTGATTATAGTCCTTTATAGTCCTAATCAATAAACTAATTAAGCTGCAGTTTCAGGCCTTTCTTCCCATTAGTAATGACAAATAGTGATCTTGTCCATCACTCCGGTATCTGAGCACCAGCCCAGCTTAATTACTTTCTCAGAGAGTGGAGAGATGAGCAGTGCTATGCATGGTGCCTTGCATCTCAACACGATGCTCCCCACTGCGCCGGCACAGCTCAGGGCTGTGCTGGACTCATTACAGATATTACTCTCTCCTGTCATGGCAAGTAGTGATCTGGATTTTCTAAATGTGCCCTGGGAGATGGTGGCCTCTGCTCGATAGCTCTCATGAGGAAAGCAGATGTGATGAGCATCACGCCACGCTTTGCTCCTGCAGGAGCCGATGTGCACCATGTCTGTTGGCCATATTGCTGGATTTTCCTGCTTGAATTTTTCACTGCGCAAGGCCAAAGGCCGGTACAATGACATATTTACAATGTGATTGGTCTTAAGCTTCCTGCCTCAGCCAAAGCTTTGAAGGGACCTTCTCTTGGTGTATAAGATGGACCCCAACCATCAGTTGGAGCAAACAAATCCAACAGCCATAACTGCTTGTTTCCACTGGGAAATGGCTCAGATCCCGCTTCAGAAGCTCTGTGCTAACACTGGGGTGTGCCACAGCCTAGATAAAAGGGGACGTCCCCCGAGAAAGGATGCTGGGGCACAGAGCACCCAGCTTTTAGAGGTGGTGGGGACCCCAAGGCACAGGGTGAAGTCTCAGCATCAGCATGAGTAGGTAATAGGTGAGGCCTTACCCCATTTTCACATCTGTTGATCTGGAGCAGGATGCTATGTCTGAGATTAAAAACCAAGCCTCACAGCTCTCATTTTGTTCCCCTCAGGACAACCGTTTGACCCTCATTACAAAATTAATAGCGCTGTTTCGAACATTATCTGTTCCATAACTTTTGGGAACCGTTTCGACTACCATGACAGCAACTTCCAGGAACTACTGCACTTGCTCGCAGAAACACTACTGCTCATAGGAAGCTTCTGGGGCCAGGTAAAACCAGTCTGCCACTTTTGTAACTTCAGCTCCGTGTAAGTGCTTGGAAACAAGTTTCTGAGGTACTGAAGGAATCTGCTTTTCCCTGTAGAAAAAGAGTCATGTTGTATGAGAAATGACCACGGGTATTAATTTACATGAGGCTGGGTTAATCCATTAAATCCATCAGGAAAGCAAACGAGTTAAAATGATTGAGGCACATGGAGAAAAAAACACAGTGGGATTGTAAAGTCAACCTTGTACCAAAAAGAACTGAAGAGCAATGGAAAAAAGAAAAAAAGAAACAAACGCATTTTATATATCTACTTTTCTTCAAAAAGAAGAGAAAATAGTAGCACTCAGTCAAAACTGCCATCTCCCCCCTTCTACTCCTTTCCCAACCAGATTCTGCACTGCTTTTATTGTATGACAAGATGAATGAGAGCCTAAGTTTGTTACCAAAACAGTTGGCTCTGGGGGCTGCCATAGCTTCTGTATTGCCACACACCTTGAACCAGACAATTTGGTCCCTCCCAACCCCAACACCAGTGGGCTCCTCCTCATTGACTTAGCTGACCTTTGTATCAAAACTGATTTATTCTTTGAGCAAGTGGAACTGATAATTTGCACTACCATCTCAACTGTGAGATCTGACCTTTTTTCACCCCAGTTAGTGCCTTTATGCTCTGTTTGATTTCCCACCAGCTGTATAATGCCTTCCCCTTGATAATGAGATGGCTACCAGGGCCCTTCAGGAAAATCTTCAGGCACTGGGATAAACTTCAGCGTTTTGTGAGGGGAGTGATTGCAAAACACAAGGAGGACTTGGACCAGTCTGACTTGGGAGATTACATTGACTGTTACTTAAAGGAAATAGAAAAGGTGAGAGAGAAATACCTATGGCCACCTAAAGCTTAACCCCCAAAATGAACAGACAAGACTCAAGGCAACTTTGTTAGAAGAGCTTTTTCCTCCCTTTCCTCCTTCATGTCAGACATTTTAGCAGCAGCAGGAGTCTGATCGCTTTGAAAACACATAGATTTTTAATATATTTTTTTCATTTGGAAGTATTTACACTTTATCTTCTATTTCTCATTCTGTCAAGTGGCGTAGGAGGGCTCTCGGGGAACTTATTTATGTTCCTATGAGAACTTGCAGGAGGGTGTTTGGGTTTTGGATTGGGTTTTTGAAAGCATCCCCTCCCTAATCAGCACTTGCACTGTCTTTATTTCACTCAAGTTTAAGGGTGACACCAACTCCTATTTCCATGAGGAAAATCTGCTCTGCTCCACACTGGACCTCTTCTTGACTGGGACAGAGACAACAGCAACAGCCATCCGCTGGGCTCTGCTCTACATGGCCATGTACCCCAACATTCAGGGTAGAGCCACTGATGGGTCCTTCATCATATAGCCTAAAATCAGATAAGTGAAACAGAATACTGAGAAACTGAGTTGTTTCCAGGCTCACCACATAGGCTACATGCAGTGGAAATGCTAAGCCATTGCTTGAAGCAGTGATTGAGCACCTGGTGGGAAGGCAGGGCCAACCCAGGGGAGCTCAGGTGCATGTAGTGCATCTGAGTGACTGGAAGGGGTGGAACCGGGATCCACCCTTTCCCAGATGTCATTTAAGGGTTGGCAGTGGTGGGTGTTTTGTCTGAGATCTCTGCCTGTCTAAGGACTGTGTGGGCCTTCCTGAGGTGAGTGGTTTCTTTATGCTTTTTCTGCACCTACTGCTATTATATCTGAGCAGCCCACCCCTCACCTTAGTATAAGGCCTTGCTGCCCTTCCTTCTTGTAACAGGCAAGCCTGTGGCCCAGCTTTCTCATTCAGAACTTTTTGAGCGCAGACTTATTTATTTACTATGTGTTTCTGGTTTCTGTAGAGAAAGTGCAGCTTGAAATTGATGCTGTGATTGGCCAGTGCCGCCAGCCCACCATGGAGGACAAGGAGCACATGCCCTACACCAACGCAGTGCTGAGCGAGGTGCTGCGAATGGGCAACATCGTGCCATTAGGAGTGCCCAGGATGTCCACCAATGACACCACCTTGGCTGGCTTCCACGTGCCCAAGGTGTGCCTAGGACAAAGCCTTCCCCTCACCCTGCCAGCATGGGGTCTCCACAGCCCCTATCCCAAACCTCACCTGGAGGCACCAACCTGCAGCATCTTATGGCATCTCTCAGCTGAAGTGAACGTGAATAGTCCTGACAGATGCTGTAAGGCTGTTTGGATCTTACCTCCTTATGAAAGAGTACTGTAAGATTCTATTTGGTCGGTCATCACTTCCATTTTTTTCAAGGCTTATCTCTCAAGTTTTACAGATGACTTCCATGCAATTTGGGAGCAAAGGTCCAGGAAACACAGGAAAGCAAACAGTTTGGATTTGTTAATTCCACAGAGTATTAAAGAACGTCTATTAAAAGTAGCCCTAAATAAATGTCAAGTAAATAGTTATTGATGTATGTGCACTGTTCTGACATTACGAAAGCAAAGATGAGATTTGGATAGATTGAGTCTCTTGCACAGACGTGATCAGTTGCTTCTTGGCAAATTAAAATCAAAAGTTCTGGGCAACTTTGCTGCACGTTGATTAGAACACTTTTTCTTTCTTCTAATGGAAGATAGGGAGGTAAACCAGATACAGTAAAGAAGTGAAGCAGGTTGGTTGATAATTACTTGGTTGTTTTCAAACCCTACGATAAGGCAATTTTATCGATTAAAAGTGGATTCATATTAACATCACCAGTGACTAACAGCACAAGCTACAGATCAACAGCATGGAGGTAGACAGTGGCACATTGAAGTGAACAATCCTGCAGGCTTTTGCCCTTGTTTAAATCAAGTAGCTTACTTCATGTGTGTAGAAAAGAGCTAATAATAACCCAGTCTGGCAGCGTGTTGGTTCTTTGTGCAACCTCTTGTTTCCCACACACTTGCAGGGTACCACGCTGATGACCAGCCTGACTTCAATAATGTTTGACAAAAACGTGTGGGAGACTCCAGATACCTTTAATCCTGAACATTTCCTGGAGAACGGCCAGTACAGGAGGCAGGAGGCTTTCCTGCCTTTCTCTGCAGGTAGGAAGATGGATGGGGAGATGGTTTTGCCTTTTGTAATGCTTTTTCTTCACCCCATTGGAGTGGGGGAGAACTGTTCCCAGTCTGATAGCAACCCATGACTGGCATTTCCCGCAGTGAAAATCCCTTAGCAGTTAATGCTGACTGCACTGGGCAGGAGGGATATCGATTTGTTATTGCAGGATGAAAAATAAGGCTTTTTCCTCCTGCATGAGCTGTGTAAATGGGTGCTTGTTTTGTTGGTTTGGGTGGCTTTTTTTTGAGTGTTCCCCCTTTGCTTATCTGAATGGTTGCGTCTCTCTCTGCTGAGCTGGGAACTTCTGGGGATGCCTTGTGCACGATGTGTGGGTGAACATTGCCACCTAACCTTGCTAGGAAGAAAAGCTCCTGCAGCCTTTACAATGCAGAGTGGGTGAGAAGAGACTGGAGGCTGCAGAGACTCCAAGCCAGTGCCCTTCATCTGCAAGCATTTTCCTCCTCTGTGTCCCATGGCACCACTGAGCCCACCTATTCCCTTTCACAATGCCCTCCCCTCTGTAAGAATAGCACTTCAGGATGAAGCTTAAACTCTGCTCTCAACTAAGCGTGGTTTTTCTTGCTCTTCCTCCAGGCAAGCGTGCCTGTCCTGGTGAGCAGCTGGCCAGGACTGAACTCTTCATCTTCTTCACTGCCCTGCTGCAGAAGTTCACCTTCCAGGCTCCATCTGCCACCGCGCTGAGCTTTGACTTCACACTCAGCCTCACGCGCTGCCCCAAGCCCTTCCAGCTCTGTGCCCTGCCTCGCTGCTGAGGGCAAGGTGGAAAGCATTCCCTTCTCGGCTGTCCCATTAGCTTACAGGCTGCAGTGCTGGGGCTCCACACAGCGAACAGCTCTGCATGGTGTGTGGGCAGTGGGAAGGGCGGGAGGGCAGCATTCTGCATATCACAGTGAGGACTTTCCACCACCCCCCACCCCAAACTTGCTCTCCTACTCCTTTCCCTGATCAGTTTGATAAAATACATGAATGCAAAAGCCTTATTACTTCATCTCTGCCCTCAGCGACTCCAAGGAAGTGTCTGTCAGGTGTAAGTCATGAGCACACTTGTGCTGGCTGTGTCTCTTGTACAGTGGACACATTCATCACCCAGAGACCATCTTGCAATCCTTAAATCTCAATGCTACTGCACAGCAAATGGCCACAGGCTGCAAGCTGGGAGGTCTTCCTGCTCATAGAGGGTGGCTGTCTTTGCACGTTCAAGGCCTAAGCTCATACCCATCACTTTAATGGGCATCTAGCTGCCAGCGTAGATCCCAACCTTGGGGTTGGTGCAGTGCATGTTTCCATTGCTGCTTTGCAAAGGGAAGTCAATACCCGAGGTGGCCCTGGGACATGGCACAGCACTGTGATTGATGGACATTCTGCTTCTGCCCACGTGAGGGTCTCTCTGGAAGATTATACCATGTCTGCAGCTTGAATTTAACACTTCAAAAGCCCACGCTGCCACCTACATGCTTTTGTTTGCAACACATTTGCAAGAAATATGGTTGTTGTTGTTTTGGGGTTTTTTTCCTTTTTATTTCTCCCTCTGATCTTTCATAAGTGACTTTTCTATGCACGCTCTTGCAGGACAGGGGATAGTTAACAGGAAAACAGGATTACATCAGGCTTGAATTCCACCGGGCTCGGATGCCCCCCCCGGCAAGCGCTGCGCTGCTGCACGAGTGCTGTGCAGTGGCAGATCTGTGCCGCAGGGGAGAGTCCTCTGCACATCGCAGGCCGGCACGCACTCCTAACTCATCCTATTGCATTTTTAAGTAATGTTTCTCTGTTAGAGGCACGTTTATTTTTTTTCCTGATAGAGAAAGCATGAAGTATCTGTGGAGGTTTTTTCACGTATGGAATTTCTAAAGCTATTCAGGACTGGACAGTCAGTTCTCTCCGCTTCTAGTCTGACCTCTGGTGCGTGGGCACAGCTCTTTTATTTGCACTGCATGAGCAAACACGAGCTGATCTATTCCCACATATCGACTTCACTCTTACCTTAATGAAAACTTATATACTCACACTCCCTTTGGGGAGGGAATAAATGGTTGCAATCTACCTTTTTCTTCATCTACACAAAACAAAACAAACAAACAAAAAAGTATAATTTAAAGACCTCCCAACAAAAAGGCAGAAGGCACAATGATGTTTATCTTAAGAGCAGAGCATCCCACGTGAGTGCAGGGGAACACTTCAGGTGCCATAATAAGCAGTGATTGAACTTTTCCAAGTTAATCAGGGGACGGCAGCAGCTCCGCTCCCCTACTGCACTCGAGCACCTCCGAGCAGCGCCTTCAACCGGACAAACCCATTGGCCGCAGCTGCCGTCCCCAAACAGAAGCAGCCCGCACCGCCCACCGCATCACGAGTGGGGGCTGCGGCCGCGCGGCGCGACGGGAACGCGGCAGTTGTCAGCCGGCAGCAAAACAGCGCGCACGGCAGCGTTCATCATCGAAGGAGAAGGGAAGGGCCGGCAGGAGGGCCGGCAGCGGGGCCGGTGTCACCGCCGGGGCAGGACGCGCTCGTCCGTGCGCGGCGCTCAGCGCCATCTGCGCCCTGCCAGCAGCGCCCCGTGGCAGCGGACCCTCGGCCCGTGAGTCAGAGGCTCCGTGGCGGCTCCGGGCAGCCTTCTCTCGCGTCCCTTCGGGCCCGGCTCTGGCTGCGGCTCTGCGCGGCGGGGACCGGCACGGGGAGGGACGCGCGGGAGCTGCCGGGCTGTTGGAAGGCAGCGGTGGGAGATGGGAGCGGAGCGGGGAGCTGCCGGTGCGCTGCTGCTGGGCTGCTGCTGAGATGAGAGATGCGTGGCTTGCGTCGAGAAGGGCTTTAGCGAGCAGGCGTGGCTGAGGCTGAGGAAGCAGCAGCCCGAAGGCAGCCCCGAGGCCAGGCCAGCCCGAGCCCCTGTGTTTGTGCCCACAGCTGCAGCCGCACCATGCTGCGCTTCCTCTGGGACAGCATCTCCCTGCAGATGCTCTTCGTCTTCCTCCTTGTCTTCCTGCTGGTCTCTGACTACATGAAGAAGAGAAAGCCGAAGGGCTTCCCTCCCAGACCTTTTTCCTTCCCTATCCTGGGAAACGTGCAGTTGATGTTTGCCAAAGACCCTGTGACTGCTTCACTGAAGGTAAGGGACTTTTTTACATGCAGAGGGGCCCAGCCCAAGCAAAGCCAACTCAACAGTCCTCAAAGTCCACGGTCCACAAGGGGTTCTGTGGGGGTGGGCTGTAGTTTGGCCTGCCATAAGAAGGCAATGTGGATGATGTTTGCCTTGGAATACAGAGCCTTATCGTTTGGGCAAAGGGCATGGCACAGCGCCTTGGTTTTGATTGCAGTTGTAGGTGGGTCTGATGGGAAGGGCTTCTTTGAAAGGAGTTAAACAACATCAGAAACATTTTTGCTCAGCTGAGTCCTGCAAGGCCTGGAAAATGCAGCCTAGAGTGTTTTACTACAACTTCAGAACACTGATAGAAGAAATTAAGAGAAAGGCTGCACACAATCAGGCCAACACTTCTGCAATTAGAAAACCAGTTCTCCCAGGTTTTCTTCCTGTTCCAGTGCAAGTGAAACTGCTGCTCACTGTGAATGCTTGATACCAGGGCTTTCCCTCTGCCAGCAGAAAATCACTGCAAGTCAATGCTGGTTTATTTCTTTAACTCATCCCCAGTTTATTGAAAAACATGGGGACATCTTCAGCATGCAAGTGGGCAGCATGTCATTTGTGGTCGTCAATGGGCTGTCGCTGATCAAGGAAGCCCTTGTGGCCCAGGGAGATAACTTCATGGATCGACCGGATTATCCTGTGAATACACAACAATTCAGCAGATTGGGTGAGTTATCAGTGGAGACACAGATTTGAAACACACTGTCCAACTGCTGGTCAATGATACATTCCAGAAGGCAATACTGTGACTTTGCATGCTCACAGAGCAGTCATCAGCATGGCTAAGCCTCCTTTATCAAGGCAGATAACCTCCTTCTTCTTCCCCTTACTGAGGCCATCTGCCTTTGCTCACTATGGAATGCTTCTGACAGGGCTGGTCTTTTCTAATGGGCACCTGTGGAAGCAGCAAAGAAGGTTCACCTTGACCACCTTCCGAAACTTTGGCCTGGGGAAGAGGAGCCTGGAGGAGCGGATCCAGGAGGAGTGCCGATTCCTCACGGATGAGTTCATGGATCAGCAGGGTGAGGACCATTTCCCTCAGCTGTTGTTCTGGAGGCAGAATCCATCTTGAAGTGTTTAAATTTCCCCCATGCTAATACCTGCTGAAAAAGCAAAACACTGCAGAATTGTTAAGGTTGGAAAGATCTCTAAGATCACCAAGACCAACACCAACCCACCCTCAGAATGCCCACAGTCCACATCCTTCAGTGCAGCATCTCTGCATTTCTTGAATGTCTCCATGGGTAACAACCACTGCACCTCACTGGGCATATCCTCTACCAATGTCTGACCACTTCTGGAAATTCTTTTTAATACCTAACCTCGATCTCCTGTGAAGCAGTTTAATGCCATTTCATCTCATCCAGTCACTGATACCTGGGAGAAGAGATCGACATGCACCTTAATGCAGCTTCCTCTCAGGGAGTTGTGGAGAGCAATGATTTCTCCATTGAAACAACTCTTTTCCAGTGTGATCAATCCCTGTTCGCACAGTTATTCCCCATCAGAGTTGTGTTCCAGACCCTTCACAGCTTCATTCTACTTCTCTGGGCATGCTAAAGAGCCTCAATGTAGTTCTTGAAGAGAGGGGCCCAAAACTCAGCTCTGCACTTGAGGTAAGCCTCACAAGTGCCAAGCTCAGTGGGAAGATCATCACATTGCACCTGCAGACTAGACTATACCTGACGTAAGCCAGGATGCTGTTTGCCTTCTTGGCCATGTAGACACACTACTGGCTCACCTTCAGCTGCCAACTAGCACACCAATGTCCTCTTTCTCCTCATCTCACAAGCAATGCTAGCAACCTGCCAGCATCCCAGATTCCTTCTACAGGTGTTTTGCCCTCAGATTAACTGACAGATACAGCTGTGTAACACTCAGAGCAGTACTCTTAGCCCACCTTTGTTCTGTTGCTGAATTAGAGACCTCTAGAAAATTCCATGGACCTGTCAGCACTAATGTTCACAATTAATTCCTGTGCTTAATTAATTCCTCTTCTGCAGTCATTTCAAATCTTTCTTTCCAAAGTAAACAACCATCTCCAAGAAGGTGCCTACTGGAAAGCACCCATTTCACTTCTTGAATAGTTTCCCTCTGATGATGGCACTTTCTTCTCCTTTTCTGTGGAGACAAGGAGAGAATTGATTGTTTGCTTTTCCATCTCCAGGCAATCCTTTCAACCCTCACCGTATAATCAACAATGCTGTTTCAAACATCATCTGCTCCATCACCTTTGGCAATCGCTTTGAGTACCATGATGAGGACTTCCAAAACTTGCTGCGAATGATGGATGAGAATGTTATCCTCCAAGGGAAGATAATGACTCAGGTAAAGTCCACCATGCCCACTTTTTCCTCTTACTCTACTGACCTCCCCTGACACATGTTGGTCCCTTGGATCCTATTGCTGTCACCAGAGAGCAGAGCTCTGCATTGCCCCTCCGCTCCCTGTGATGGGATGCAGGCTGCCATGTCTTTGGCACGGTGAACAAACCATGGGACCTCAGCATTCCTCATACATTTGCCCTACAAAACCATCTCCATGGCATTCTTTTGGATGCTCTCAGATCATTTTAAATCCTTACATGCTGTAGCAAACAAAACTGCACACACTGCTCAAAGGGAGGCCATCACCAAGTGTGTGGGAAGGCCCAGCCCAGGGGAAGTTTCTCCCTGCTCTGGGACCATAAATTTTCCTTGGTGCTTCCCACAACTGTGTGGTCCATCTCCATCCCTTCATGCATCACTGTGAAGATGCAATCCCCCTTGATCACAAAGCCAGTCTATCACCAGCTGGTTTATCAGTGCTTTGGAAGAAACTGAATACAGCAGAGGTTTTGGTCATGTCCTTAGGAGAGGTTATGGGAAGAGCCAACACTAAGGTAACAAGGACATTTGTTGCCATTCCTCGTTCCACTGAACAGGATAGATCAGCCAATAATTTCTTTCAGCCATATTTTCCAGCTGTGCAACATTCATATTCCCTCCTCATCACCACTCCTGACCACTGATTGCCAAGCTTCCTGCTGTGATTCTGGAACACAGCAGTCAGTCTCACCATGGAGATACCAATCCTTTCTCATGCTCTTCTGGAGACAAATTAATTCCATCTACTACAGCAATGTAGGGCTGTGCCTTCACAGGCTTTTCAAGTTTTGTAAACAACAGGGTTCTTTCAGTGTGTTCTTGAATTTGCTCATCTCTCTTTCTTTCCAAAGCTGTACACCATTTTTCCATCCATAATAAAATACTTCCCGGGATCTCACCAAACTGTTTTGAAAAATGGGAGGCTCATGAAAAAGTTTGTGTGTGAGAAGATCAGCAAACACAAGGAAGACCTGAACCCCTCAGAGAGCCGGGACTTCATTGACAGCTACCTGCAGGAGATGGCCAAGGTCAGCAATGTGGAGCAAACCCTGCCATAGCTGGGACTGGAGATCAGGAGGGCTGAGAAACAAAGATTCCCCACCTGAGCTGCTGGTGTGTCCACCTGTGAGCTCAGGATGGACATCAGGTTTGGGGCATCCATTGGAGGGATGAGTGTACAAGTTATGCCAAAACCCTTGGGGCAGAACTTCATGGGGTACAGAGGTACTCCTTGCTGTTCATGTGGAACTAACACTAGATTTTCTGAAGCCCAGTGGCAGTGACTTCTGTGAGGATAACCTGGTAGAGTGCACACTTGACCTGTTTTTTGCTGGGACTGAGACCACCTCCACAACCATCCGCTGGGCCCTGCTGTTTATGGCCATATACCCAGAAATTCAAGGTACAAGTAGCAACAGGGCTGTCCGTTTCCTAGTGGTAGGCCTTGTTCCTTGGTGAAAGGGTTTTTTTTTCTCTTTTTTTTTCTTTTCTTTTTTTTTTTTTTACTTAAAAAAGTAGAAATACTCTGTTCTCAGATTTACTGTCAAAATTGCTTTTTGTTGCCCACAGGGCTGTCCAGCAAAGGCAACAAGGGTTCTGCACAGGGCCCATTTAGTATCTGGAGTGATGAACACAGACAGTTGCCATGAGTCCACTGGTGGCACAGGATTGACCTGGAATGGTCCTTGCGGGGCCATCACAGCAAAAACATCATGGTGTTCTCAGGGGATCCATGGCTGTACCGTACCATTGCTGATCCCTGCTCTTTCCAAACAGCCCGTGTGCAAGCTGAGATCGATGCTGTCATTGGGCAGTCTAGGCAGCCAGCTCTGGAGGACAGGAACAACATGCCCTACACCAATGCTGTCGTCCACGAAGTGCAGAGGAAAGGCAACATCATCCCTTTTAGCGTGCCAAGAGAGGCTTTGAAGGACACAGTCTTGGCTGGTTTCCGGGTACCCAAGGTAACCTCACTTCTGATCCTTGTGGTCTGAGATGGAGACACTCATCTTCCTATTGCTGCAGGGACAGAGCTGCAGCATTGCTGCCTCTTACAGAGGTCACTCCCGTGGATCATGTTGTTTTGCCTTCCCAACTCTGCTCTCCAACACATTGCATTCTCCATGCCCAGCCTGAATGCCATGTGTGTGGCATCCATGCATATCAGGGAGGGACAGAGCCCTCAGCATGCAGCATTTTCATTGATGAAGTTTATCCAAAAGTAATGTTCGTGAGAGAATAGGCTAGGTCCAAACAATCAAGAAGTAGGAAAACATGACTGTGCAGATTTGACTATGAATGATCTTCATGTCAAGAATACAGGAGGGTGAAAATCCCCCACTGCCTGGCAGTGACAGAGAGAGTACGAAGTGGTAGGACAAGGTGGAATGGTTTTAAACTGAGACGGGAGGTTCATGTTGGATCTTAGGAGGAAGTTTTTCACCCAGAGGGTGGTGACACACTGGAACAAGTTGCCCAAGGATGCTCTGGATGTCCCAGCCCTGGAGGCATTCAAGGCCAGGCTGGATGTGGCTCTGGGCAGCCTGGGCTGGTGGCTGGTGGCCCTGCACACAGCAGGGGGTTGAAATGAGATGATCTTTGAAGTCCTTTTTGAGCCAGGCCATTCTGTGATTCTTTGACTTTATTTCTCTTGTCTCAGGGCTCTATTTTGATTGCAAACCTATCCTCTGTGATGTATGACAAGAAGGAGTGGGAGACACCTCACAGTTTTAATCCCGAGCATTTCCTGAAGGATGGTCAGTTCTGGAAAAGGGAAGCTTTTATGCCATTTTCTATAGGTAAGATAGAATCAGTTTGATGCTTTTGTGCTGAAGCACTGGAATGGGGATTCCGGGTGCACAAGGGAGACCCTTCTAAGCAGTGATGGAAAATGCAGACATTCACTCCAGAAAGGGAAGTGCTGCTTCCTACTGCCCATATCGATAAACACTAGATCCTTCCTGAGCAATGACCATGCAGCCACCTCAAAGAACCACCTACACCACCTCTTAGGACTTTCTTCACAAGCACCACACAAATATGCCCGAGAAATGCATTCAGCAATGCAAGAGCAGTGCTCTGTGCGCCTGGTCCTACACAGCTGATTTCAATGGGCTTTGCCACCACCACCACCAGGTGTCCTGTGCTCAACAGCAGCTTCCTTGTGGAGAATCTCCAGTTCTTGCCCAAGCATGGCATGCTTCTCTGATGCTTTGGTTCCATTCCTTGGAGCCCAACTGGGTATGCAGTGATTGCACATGAAGCACTGCTCATCCCAGCAGGGTAGGATAAGATATGTGCATATACATTTACTTGCACGTGCCATCACTGCATCACCCAGCTGGGGGCAGACTGGGGAGCTGGGACAACAGTCCTGGTGCTGGAAATGCAAGGCGGGCAAGGGGCTGTGGGCAGGGTGATGTTCCCACAGGAGGTGGGTGCTGAGGCTTTTCCAGCAGGGCTGAATGGATGCTGGCGGCTGTCTCTGCAGGGAAGCGCGCCTGCCTGGGTGAGCTGCTGGCCCGCTCTGAGCTCTTCCTCTTCTTCACGGCTCTGCTCCAGAAATTCACCTTCCAGGCTCCCCCAGACACCATCCTCGACCTGAAATTCATAATGGGCATGACTTTGGCCCCGCTGCCATACAAGATCTGTGCTGTGCCTCGGTAGGGAGCGCAGCCACTGTTCTTGGAGGAGAACTTTTTGGCTTTGGATCGGATGCACAGCCTGATATCTCACCAGTTGCCATAGGCTATGGTAACTGTCTCCTCACACGTTCTTTTTCTTTCCAAGCAATTACAAAGTCACTTATTTTTACAAGCAGACCTTGCACACTATATCTGATGAGAAAGATAATTACTACAGGATGGGCTGGGGCACATTTGGGCTTGCAGCACAGCACTGACAGTGAATGAGGAACTCAGGGTTTTCTTACTTCCATGCTGATTGGCTGTACTTCATAGCTGGGGGTCAATACTGGCAGACACCAGTAGCTGCCCCCATTCTGCTACATCTATACAAATACTGATTGGAAGCACTTTCTTCTTTGATCTTTGAAAAACAATTTCTTAAAAGAAAAACACACCAGTGCCTTGTGACACCTCTCTCTTTCTTGAGCATTAATAAATCCTGACTGAAACCGTTTTGTTGTGAAGCATTTTGCACTGTGATGACCAGCACAGCCTTTTCAGCTCTGCCTGCAGTCTCCAGCCATGCCAGCATTTGGGGCACCAGGGGGTGGGGTGCAGAGCACAACCCCAGCTCTCTGTCAGCAAAAAGGAGGGCACAGGAACAGCACAGGCCATTCATCCAGAGCTGATGAATATTCATGACCTGAGCTCTATGAGCAAACCAGCAAGAAAAGCACCAAAGCCCGTGGCTGTTCTGCCAAGCCACTGCAATTAATGCACTGACACTCGGAGGATGGCAAGTGCCATTTCTGACAGCTGTTCCTACAATGTCAGCACGTGGAGCCATAGAAAACACGGGTCCTGTCTGCTAGCATAACCTCAATGGTTTTCTTTTCCCTCCCCCAATCCTGAGCCCTCTCCTCCACACCTGGACAGGCAGCAGTGGGGGAGGCTGAGCTGGCACCGCGGAGCTGCTCAGGATGAAATGCAGGAGCTGTGACCAGTCCAAAGCCTGATGGAGGTTCCGCGCTGCCTGCTCTGCATTTCTGTTACCAGGTGCACTTCCCACCTCTGGTCTACTCGAAGTGTAGAAAAGTGTAAAGTCTACTACTGTGACTTTATTGCTTCCTTATCTGCACACACTGCCTCATGGGAGACAATAAAAGTTCACAATCGTCCTTTTCTGCGCCCTGCCAGCAGCGCCCCGTGGCAGCGGACCCTCGGCCCGTGAGTCAGAGGCTCCGTGGCGGCTCCGGGCAGCCTTCTCTCGCGTCGAGAAGCCACAGGTGTGGCTGAGGAAGCAGCAGCCCAAAGGCAGCCCCGAGCCCCTGTGCGTTTGTGCCCACAGCTGCAGCCGCACCATGCTGCGCTTCCTCTGGGACAGCATCTCCCTGCAGATGCTCTTCATCTTCCTCCTTGTCTTCCTGCTCATTTCTGACTACCTGAAGAAGAGAAAGCCAAAGGACTTCCCCCCCGGTCCTTTTTCCTTCCCTTTCATAGGAAACGTGGAACTTTTATTTGCCAAAGACCCCATGGCTGCAACACAGAAGGTAAGGGGATTTTCATCTTGGGGAGGGGGCCATCCCAACCCACTCACATTCAATCCATGTGGTCAACAGATGGTTCTCAATGCAGGAAAACATCAGTTTTGCCTTGGATTAGTGGGCAACATGAATGAGGCTTACCTTGGAATACAGAGCCACGTTCTTTGGTACAACATCTTGGGTTCGATTGCAGCTGTAGTTCAGTCTGTTGGGACGGGAGTTTGGAAAGTGTGTTAATCAACAGCTGAAAATCCTTGTTCTGCTGAGTCTTGCAAAGCCTGGAAAATGCAACATGGAGGGTTTGATTCCAACTCCAGGTCACTGATAGAAGAAATGAGGAAGAAGATTGCACACTATAAGGCCAACAATTACACAATTACTATACTACATCTCCCAGACTCCATTTCCTCTGCAGCTCTTCTGGTCCCAACCTGTGGGTGCAGGATACCAGTGTTTTCCCTGTTCTAGCAGAATGAAATCATTGCAAATCAATCCTGTTTTATTTCTTCATCCCCAGTTTATTGAAAAACATGGGGACATCTTCAGCATGCAAGTGGGCAACATGTCATTTGTGGTCGTCAATGGGCTGTCACTGATCAAGGAAGCCCTTGTGACCCAGGGAGAGAACTTCATGGATCGCCCAGACTTTCCTGGAAATACAGAATTCTTCAGCAAACTGGGTGAGTTATCAATAGTGACATGGATTGGAAACACAGAGTCAAAGTGCTGACCAAATAAATGCCATGGCTTTGCATTCTCACAAAGCATAATCACCAGCATGGCTGAACCTCCTTTATCAAGGCAGATAACCTCCTTCTTCCCCTTACTGAGGCCATCTGCCTTTGTTCATTATGGAATGCTTCTGGCAGGGCTGGTCTCCTCTAGTGGGCACCTGTGGAAGCAGCAGAGAAGGTTCACCTTGACCACCCTCCGAAACTTTGGCCTGGGGAAGAGGAGCCTGGAGGAGCGGATCCAGGAGGAGTGCCGATTCCTCACGGATGCATTCAGGGATGAGCAGGGTGAGGAGCTCTTCCCTCAGCTGTTGTGCTGAAGGCAGAATCCAATGTGGTTTTAATTAAACCTACACAAATGCCTGCTGAAATCTACTCCATTTCACAAGCAATGCTAGCAACCTGCTGGCATCCCAGATTCCTTCTACAGGTGTTTTGCTCTCAGATTAACTGATAGATGCAGCTTTGTAACACTCAAAGCAGTACTCTTAGCCCACCTTTGTCCTTTTGCTGAATTTGAAACCTCTAGAAAATTCCATGGACCTGTTAACACCAATATTCTCAATTAATTCCTGATGTGTTGGCTCTTCTGCAGCCATATCAAATCTTTCTTTCCAAAATAAACAACCATCTCCAAGAAGGTGCCCACCCAGCACCATTCATTTCACTTGTTGAATGTTTTCCCTCTGACGATGGCACTTTCTTCCCTTTTTCTGTGGAGACAGGAAGATAATTGATTGTTCCCTTTTTCCTTCCACAGGAAATCCTTTCAACCCTCACATTAAAATCAACAATGCTGTTTCAAACATCATCTGCTCCGTCACCTTTGGCAACAGGTTTGAATACCACGATGAGGACTTCCAAAAATTGCTGCGGCTGATGGATGAGACTGTTACCCTCCATGGGAAGATAATGAGCCAGGTACAGCCCTCCTGTCCCCAGCACAGACAGCAAGCAGATTTGCAAGGCCACCCTTTCTTCTCTGGAGTCTGTGGCAAAACCTCGAGCATGTTTTAGGATTCATAGATTACCTCAATTTGGGAAAATTCCATTATGACCCTCAAATTCAGTTCCTGGCTCCACACAGAAATATTGAACATCCAAACCCTATGTCTGAGAGCTTTGCAGAAAGAGTCCTTGATCTTGGTTAGATCCCATAAGTGCTGTGCAGTGGTCACATTGCTCTCCTTCCTGGTACATCATCACTCCTGACCACTGATTGCTGAGCACACTGCTGTGACTCTGGAACACAGCAGTCAGTCTCACCATGGAGATACCAATCCTTTCTCATGCTCTTCTGGAGACAAATTAATCACATCTACTCCAGCAATGTAGGGTTGTAGCTTTGCAGGCTTTTCAAGTTTTGAAAACAGAAGGTTTTTTTCAGTGTGTTCTTGAATTTGCTCATCTCTCTCTATTTCCAAAGCTGTATGTATTTTTTCCATCCATAATAAAATACTTCCCTGGATCCCACCAAACCATTCTGAAAAATGGGAGGCTCATGAAAAGCTTTGTGTGTGAGAAGATCAGCAAACATAAGGAAGACCTGAACCCCTCAGAGAGCCGGGACTTCATCGACAGCTACCTGCAGGAGATGGCCAAGGTCAGCAATGTGAAGCAAACCCTTCCATAGTGGGGATTAGAAATCAGGAGGGCTGAGAAACAAACCACATTCCCCACCTGAGCTGCTGATGTGTCCATTTATGAGCTCAGGATGGAAATTAGTTTGGGGCTTCCATTGGAGGGATGGGGATGCGGAGGGCCTGCAGCTTCTGCCAGAACCCTTGGGGCAGGACTGAGTCTGATTTTTGAGGAAGTTCTTCCTTTTCACATGGCACTAACACTAGATTTTCTGAAGCCCAATGGCAGTGACTTCTGTGAGGATAACCTGGTGGCGTGCACTCTCGACCTGTTTTTTGCTGGGACTGAGACCACCTCCACAACCATCCGCTGGGCCCTGCTGTTTATGGCTGTATACCCAGAAATTCAAGGTACCAATACAAACAGGGCTGTCCGTTTCCTAATTGTAGGCCTTGTAACTTGATGAATGTTTCTTTTTATTGAAGGGAAAAAGTTCTAGTATTCTATTCTCTGACAGATTTAGTGCAGTTATGTGTGTTTATGTGTTTAACAACAGTGTTTTAAGACATGTCCTAGTGATTTTCTAATTCTTTTCCATGGGATGAAGAGGCAAGTCTGCCCACTTGCACCACAAGCACTGGAGACCTCTGTGGGCTGTCCAGCAAAGGCAAGAGGGGCTCTGCACAGGGCCCACTTAGTAGCTGGAGTGATGAACATGCAGAGAGTTGCCACAGGTCCCAACAGTGGCACAGGATTGATCTGGGATGGTCCTTGCAGGACCATCACAGCAAAAACATCATGGTGTTCCCAGGGGATCCATGGCTGTTCTGCGCCATTGCTGATCCCTGCTCTTTCCAAACAGCCCGTGTACAAGCTGAGATCGATGCTGTCATTGGGCAGTCCAGGCAGCCAGCTCTGGAGGACAGGAACAACATGCCCTACACCAATGCTGTCGTCCATGAAGTGCAGAGGAAAGGCAACATCATCCCTTTTAATGTGCCAAGAGAGGCTTTGAAGGACACAATCTTGGCTGGTTTCCGGGTACCCAAGGTAACCTCACTTCTGATCCTTGCGGTCTGAGCAGGAGACACTCATCTTCCTATTGCTGCAGGGAGAGAGCTGCAGCAATGCTGCCTCTTACAGAGGTCACTCCCATGGATCATGTTGATTTGCCTTCCCAACACTGCTCTCCAACACATTGCATTCTCCATGCCCAGCCTGAATGCCATGTGTGTGGCATCCATGCATATCAGAGCCCTCAGCATGCAGCATTTTCGTTGACAAACTTTTAGCAATAATAACATTTGTGAGAGGATAGTGTGGATATATACTCATTGCATATGTTAATAGTCAAGAGGAAGACAAACATGGCCACATAAAAAGAGTGGAGCACGTGCTTGTCAGATTTGAGTATTGATGCTCCTCCTGGCAGGCATGTGGAAGGGTAAAAATCCCCTCATGCTAGCAGTGGCAGAGAGAGTGCAAAGTGATTTTCTTTCTCTTGTCTCAGGGCTCAGTTTTGATTGCAAACCTATCCTCTGTGATGTATGACAAGAAGGAGTGGGAAACACCTCACAGTTTTAACCCTGAGCATTTCCTGAAGGACGGTCAATTCAGGAAAAGGGAAGCTTTTATGCCATTTTCTATAGGTAAGATAGAATCAGTTTGTTGCACTTTGATACTTCTGTGCTGAAGTACTGGGATGGGGCTTCCAGCTGCACAGTGGAGACCTTGAGCAAAGTGGTGATGGAAACAGCAGGTGCTGCCTGCATCATGCTGCTTGTCTACTGCCCATATCGCTCAGATAGTGCTGGAAATGTAAGGCGGCAAAGGGGCTGTGGGCAGGTGATGCTCCCACAGGAGGTGGGTGCTGAGGCTTTTCCAGCAGGGCTGAATGGATGCTGGTGGCTGTCTCTGCAGGGAAGCGCGCCTGCCTGGGTGAGCTGCTGGCCCGCGCCGAGCTCTTCCTCTTCTTCACGGCTCTGCTCCAGAAATTCACCTTCCAGGCTCCCCCAGACACCATCCTTGACCTCACATTCATACAGGGCATGACCTTGGCCCCGCGGCCCTACAGGATCTGTGCTGTGCCTCGGTAGGGAGCGCAGCCACTGTTCTCAGAGGGAGAACTCCTTGGATTTGACACAGGCACACAAACAGCATCTATGCACCGCTCTCCTCTGACTTACTCGAATTTCCCTGCTGCTTTATTGCTTACTTATTTACCTATACTGCGTCATGGGGAACAATAAATGGTTGCAGTATTCCTTTTCTTCCTCCTTGATGTTTTACACAAGCTGATGACACAGTGTTGCAAATCAGGAAAGGAAGGTAAGAGACTGGTGTGCCTGAACTGTGACCTGCTGGTCAAACTGAAGTGTAAGAAAAAAATGCAGAAGCATTGAAAACAAGGACAGGTATCAGGGGAAGAGTATAAAGAAGCTGCTGGACTCTGTAGGTGTGGGGTCATAAAAGTCAAGGCCCAGCTTGATCTGAACTTGGCTAAGGATGCCCGAAAGCACAAGCAAGGCTTCTTCAGGTACCTCAAGCAGAAAAGGGAAGTCTAGGAATGCATAACCCTGTATTGAGTGACACAGGCAGGCTGGTAACAGCAGACAAGGAGAAGGTTGAGGTACTTCATTTATTTTGCCTTGGGCTTCCTGATAACTGCTTGCCACACTGTCCTCTATTTTGTTTGGTAGGAGGGGATCAGGGAAGCAACGTATCTTTCACTGTAAGTGAAGATCAGGTTTGTGAGCAATCTCCTGGCCTGATAACATCTCCAAGCTTTTTTTTTTTTGTCTGCACTTGACATTCTTCCCCCATTGAGTCTACTCACTCTACCCTGGTAAGCCTCATTGCATTCCCTTCCTGCCTAGTGTAAAGCCCTTAAAGGGGCCTCAAAGGTCTGATAGCAGCCTTCCAGTCTCTAAAGGGGAGCTACAGGAAAGAAGGGAACAGGCTCTTCAGCAGAGCCTGTGGTGATAGAAAAAGGAGAAATGGCTTCAAGCTCAAAAAGGAGTAGATTTGAGTTACATACAAGGGAGAAGTCATATATAATGAGGGTGATGAGGCACTGGAACAGCTTACCTCGTGATGCCATTGATGCCACAGCCCTGGAGATTTCAAAGCAAGGCTGGATCAGCCATGGGCAGCCTGAACTAACTGTGGTGTCCCTGTGCACTGCAGGGCAGTTGGACTAGATGGCCATCAGAGCTCCCTTCCAACTCTATGGATTCTATGATTCTAGGATAATGTTTACTTTAAGAGTGGAGCATCTCATGTGAGCGAAGGGAACTTTTGTGAGTTGGGATTCTTTAAATTCCATGGTGGAGCACGGAATTAACTTGTTAAAGTGTAACAGGTGAACGCAGCAGCTCCTTTTTCTCACTTCCGCATCTCCGCGGCCGCAGCTGCCGTCCTCCAAACAGAAGCAGCCCGCACCGCCCACCGCATCACGGGAACGCGGCAGTTGTCAGCCGGCAGCAAAACAGCGCGCACGGCAGCGTTCATCATCGAAGGAGAAGGGAAGGGCCGGCAGGAGGGCCGGCAGCGGGGCCGGTGTCACCGCCGGGGCAGGACGCGCTCGTCCGTGCGCGGCGCTCAGCGCCATCTGCGCCCTGCCAGCAGCGCCCCGTGGCAGCGGACCCTCGGCCCGTGAGTCAGCGGCTCCGTGGCGGCTCCGGGCAGCCTTCTCTCGCGTCCCTTCGGGCCCGGCTCTGGCTGCGGCTCTGCGCGGCGGGGACCGGCTCGGGGAGGGACGCGCGGGAGCTGCCGGGCTGTTGGAAGGCAGCGGTGGGAGATGGGAGCGGAGCGGGGAGCTGCCGGTGCGCTGCTGCTGGGCTGTTGTTGACGAGATGAGAGATGCGTGGGTTGTATCGAGAAGCCACAGGTGTGGCTGAGGAAGCAGCAGCCCAAAGGCAGCCCCGAGCTCCTGTGCGTTTGTGCCCACAGCTGCAGCCGCACCATGCTGCGCTTCCTCTGGGACAGCATCTCCCTGCAGATGCTCTTCGTCTTCCTCCTTGTCTTCCTGCTCATTTCTGACTACCTGAAGAAGAGAAAGCCAAAGGACTTTCCCCCCGGTCCTTTTTCATTCCCTTTCATAGGAAACGTGGAATTTTTATTTGCCAAAGACCCCATGGCTGCAACACAGAAGGTAAGGGGATTTTCATCTTGGGGAGGGGGCCATCCCAACCCATTCACATTCAATCCAGGTGGTCAACAGATGGTTCTCAATGCAGGAAAACATCCGTTTTGCCTTGGATTAGTGGGCAACATGAATGAGGCTTACCTTGGAATACAGAGCCACATTCTTTGGTACAACATCTTGGGTTTGATTGCAGCTGTAGTTTGGTCTGTTGGGACGGGAGTTTGGAAAGTGTGTTAATCAACAGCTTAGAATCCTTGTTCTGCTGAGTCTTGCAAAGCCTGGAAAATGCAACATGGAGGGTTTGATTCCAACTCCAGGTCACTGGTAGAAGAAATGAGGAAGAAGATTGCACACTATAAGGCCAACAATTACACAGTTACTATACTACATTTCCCAGACTCAGTTTGCCCCATTTCCTCTGCAGCTCTTCTGGTCCCAGCCTGTGGGTGCAGGATACCAGTGTTTTCCCTGTTCTAGCAGAATGAAATCATTGCAAATCAATCCTGTTTTATTTCTTCATCCCCAGTTTATTGAAAAACATGGGGACATCTTCAGCACGCAAGTGGGCAACATGTCATTTGTGGTCGTCAATGGGCTGTCGCTGATCAAGGAAGCCCTTGTGACCCAGGGAGAGAACTTCATGGATCGCCCAGACTTTCCTGGAAATACAGAATTCTTCAGCAAACTGGGTGAGTTCTCAATAGTGACATGGATCTGAAACACAGAGTCAAATTGCTGACCAAATAAATGCCATGGCTTTGCATTCTCACAAAGCATAATCACCAGCATGGCTGAACCTCCTTTATCAAGGCAGATAACCTCCTTCTTCCCCTTACTGAGGCCATCTGCCTTTGCTCATTATGGAATGCTTCTGGCAGGGCTGGTCTCCTCTAGTGGGCACCTGTGGAAGCAGCAGAGAAGGTTCACCTTGACCACCCTCCGAAACTTTGGCCTGGGGAAGAGGAGCCTGGAGGAGCGGATCCAGGAGGAGTGCCGATTCCTCACGGATGCGTTCAGGGATGAGCAGGGTGAGGAGCTCTTCACTCAGCTGTTGTGCTGAAGGCAGAATCCAATGTGGTTTTAATTAAACCTACACAAATGCCTGCTGAAATCTACTCCATCTCACAAGCAATGCTAGCAACCTGCTGGCATCCCAGATTCCTTCTACAGGTGTTTTGCTCTCAGATTAACTGATAGATGCAGCTGTGTAACACTCAAAGCAGTACTCTTAGCCCACCTTTGTCCTTTTGCTGAATTTGAAACCTCTAGAAAATTCCATGGACCTGTTAACACCAATATTCTCAATTAATTCCTGATGTGTTGGCTCTTCTGCAGCCATATCAAATCTTTCTTTCCAAAATAAACAACCATCTCCAAGAAGGTGCCCACCCAGCACCATTCATTTCACTTGTTGAATGTTTTCCCTCTGATGATGGCACTTTCTTCCCTTTTTCTGTGGAGACAGGAAGATAATTGATTGTTCCCTTTTTCCTTCCACAGGAAATCCTTTCAACCCTCACATTAAAATCAACAATGCTGTTTCAAACATCATCTGCTCCGTCACCTTTGGCAACAGGTTTGAATACCACGATGAGGACTTCCAAAACTTGTTGCGGATGATGGACGAAGCTGTTACCCTCCAAGGGAAGATAATGAGCCAGGTACAGCCCTCCTGTCCCCAGCACAGACAGCAAGCAGATTTGCAAGGCCACCCTTTCTTCTCTGGAGTCTGTGGCAAAACCTCGAGCATGTTTTAGGATTCATAGATTACCTCAATTTGGGAAAATTCCATTATGGCCCTCAAATTCAGTTCCTGGCTCCACACAGAAATATTGAACATCCAAACCCTATGTCTGAGAGCTTTGCAGAAAGAGTCCTTGATCTTGGTTAGATCCCATAAGTGCTGTGCAGTGGTCACATTGCTCTCCTTCCTGGTACATCATCACTCCTGACCACTGATTGCTGAGCACACTGCTGTGACTCTGGAACACAGCAGTCAGTCTCACCATGGAGATACCAATCCTTTCTCATGCTCTTCTGGAGTCAAATTAATCACATCTACTCCAGCAATGTAGGGTTGTAGCTTTGCAGGCTTTTCAAGTTTTGAAAACAGAAGGTTTTTTTCAGTGTGTTCTTGAATTTGCTCATCTCTCTCTATTTCCAAAGCTGTATGTATTTTTTCCATCCATAATAAAATACTTCCCTGGATCCCACCAAACCATTCTGAAAAATGGGAGGCTCATGAAAAGCTTTGTGTGTGAGAAGATCAGCAAACATAAGGAAGACCTGAACCCCTCAGAGAGCCGGGACTTCATCGACAGCTACCTGCAGGAGATGGCCAAGGTCAGCAATGTGGAGCAAACCCTTCCATAGTGGGGATTAGAAATCAGGAGGGCTGAGAAACAAACCACGTTCCCCACCTGGGCTGCTGGTGTGTCCATTTATAAGCTCAGGATGGACATCAGGTTTGGGGCATCAATTGGAGGGATGGGGATGCAGAGGGCCTGCAGCTTCTAGCAAAACTCCTGGGGCAGGACAGAATCTGTTTTTGAGGAAGTTCTTGCTTTTCACATGGCACTAACACTAGATTTTCTGAAGCCCAATGGCAGTGACTTCTGTGAGGATAACCTGGTGGCGTGCACTCTCGACCTGTTTTTTGCTGGTACTGAAACCACCTCCACAACCATCCGCTGGGCCCTGCTGTTTATGGCTGTATACCCAGAAATTCAAGGTACAAATACAAACAGGGCTGTCCGTTTCCTAATTGTAGGCCTTGTAACTTGATGAATGTTTCTTTTTATTGAAGGGAAAAAGTTCTAGTATTCTATTCTCTGACAGATTTAGTGCAGTTATGTGTGTTTATGTGTTTAACATCAGTGTTTTAAGATGTGTCCTAGTGATTTTCTAATTCTTTTCCATGGGATGAAGAGGCAAGTCTGCCCACTTGCACCACAAGCACTGGAGACCTCTGTGGGCTGTCCAGCAAAGGCAAAAGGGGCTCTGCACAGGGCCCACTTAGTAGCTGGAGTGATGAACATGCAGAGTTGCCACAGGTCCCAACAGTGGCACAGGATTGATCTGGGATGGTCCTTGCAGGACCATCACAGCAAAAACATCATGGTGTTCCCAGGGGATCCATGGCTGTTCTGCGCCATTGCTGATCCCTGCTCTTTCCAAACAGCCCGTGTGCAAGCTGAGATCGATGCTGTCATTGGGCAGTCCAGACAGCCAGCTCTGGAGGACAGGAACAACATGCCCTACACCAGTGCTGTCATCCATGAAGTACAGAGGAAAGGCAACATCATCCCTTTTAATGTGCCAAGAGAGGCTTTGAAGGACACAATCTTGGCTGGTTTCCGGGTACCCAAGGTAACCTCACTTCTGATCCTTGCGGTCTGAGCAGGAGACACTCATCTTCCTATTGCTGCAGGGAGAGAGCTGCAGCAATGCTACCTCTTACAGAGGTCACTCCCATGGATCAAGTTGTTTTGCCTTCCCAGTACTTCACTCTAGCACATTGCATTCTCCATGCCCAGCCTGAATGCCATGTGTGTGGCATCCATGCATATCAGAGCCCTCAGCATGCAGCATTTTCGTTGACGAACTTTTAGCAATAATAACATTTGTGAGAGGATAGTGTGGATATATACTCACTGCATATCTAAATAGTCAAGAGGAAGACAAACATGGCCACATAAAAAGAGTGGAGCACGTGCTTGTCAGATTTGAGTATTGATGCTCCTCCTGGCAGGCATGTGGAAGGGTAAAAATCCCCTCATGTAAGCAGTGGCAGAGAGAGTGCAAAGTGATTTTCTTTCTCTTGTCTCAGGGCTCAGTTTTGATTGCAAACCTATCCTCTGTGATGTATGACAAGAAGGAGTGGGAAACACCTCACAGTTTTAACCCCGAGCATTTCCTGAAGGATGGTCAGTTCTGGAAAAGGGAAGCTTTTATGCCATTTTCTATAGGTAAGATAGAATCAGTTTGTTGCACTTTGATACTTCTGTGCTGAAGTACTGGGATGGGGCTTCCAGCTGCACAGTGGAGACCTTGAGCAAAGTGGTGATGGAAACAGCAGGTGCTGCCTGCATCATGCTGCTTGTCTACTGCCCATATCGCTCAGATAGTGCTGGAAATGTAAGGCGGCAAAGGGGCTGTGGGCAGGTGATGCTCCCACAGGAGGTGGGTGCTGAGGCTTTTCCAGCAGGGCTGAATGGATGCTGGTGGCTGTCTCTGCAGGGAAGCGCGCCTGCCTGGGTGAGCTGCTGGCCCGCGCCGAGCTCTTCCTCTTCTTCACGGCTCTGCTCCAGAAATTCACCTTCCAGGCTCCCCCAGACACCATCCTTGACCTCACATTCATACAGGGCATGACCTTGGCCCCACGGCCCTACAGGATCTGTGCTGTGCCTCGGTAGGGAGCGCAGCCACTGTTTTCAGAGGGAGAACTCCTTGGATTTGACACAGGCACACAAACAGCATCTATGCACCGCTCTCCTCTGACTTACTCGAATTTCCCTGCTGCTTTATTGCTTACTTATTTACCTATACTGCGTCATGGGGAACAATAAATGGTTGCAGTACTCCTTTTCTTCCTCCTTGATGTTTTACACAAGCTGATGACACAGTGTTGCAAATCAGGAAAGGAAGGTAAGAGACTGGTGTGCCTGAACTGTGACCTGCTGGTCAAACTGAAGTGTAAGAAAAAAATGCAGAAGCATTGAAAACAAGGACAGGTATCAGGGGAAGAGTATAAAGAAGCTGCTGGACTCTGTAGGTGTGGGGTCATAAAAGTCAAGGCCCAGCTTGATCCGAACTTGGCTAAGGATGCCCGAAAGCACAAGCAAGGCTTCTTCAGGTACCTCAAGCAGAAAAGGGAAGTCTAGGAATGCATAACCCTGTAGTGAGTGACACAGGCAGGCTGGTTACAGCAGACAAGGAGAAGGTTGAGGTACTTCATTTATTTTGCCTTGGGCTTCCTGATAACTGCTTGCCACACAGTCCTCTATTTTGTTTGGTAGGAGGGGATCAGGGAAGCAACGTATCTTTCACTGTAAGTGAAGATCAGGTTTGTGAGCAATCTCCTGGCCTGATAACATCTCCAAGCTTCTTTTTTTTTGTCTGCACTTGACATTCTTCCCCCATTGAGTCTACTCACTCTACCCTGGTAAGCCTCATTGCATTCCCTTCCTGCCTAGTGTAAAGCCCTTAAAGGGACCTCAAAGGTCTGATAGCAGCCTTCCAGTCTCTAAAGGGGAGCTACAGGAAAGAAGGGAACAGACTCTTCAGCAGAGCCTGTGGTGATAGAAAAAGGAGAAATGGCTTCAAGCTCAAAAAGGAGTAGATTTGAGTTACATACAAGGGAGAAGTCATATATAATGAGGGTGATGAGGCACTGGAACAGCTTACCTCGTGATGCCATTGATGCCACAGCCCTGGAGATTTCAAAGCAAGGCTGGATCAGCCATGGGCAGCCTGAACTAGCTGTGGTGTCCCTGTGCACTGCAGGGCAGTTGGACTAGATGGCCATCAGAGCTCCCTTCCAACTCTATGGATTCTATGATTCTAGGATAATGTTTACTTTAAGAGTGGAGCATCTCATGTGAGCGAAGGGAACTTTTGTGAGTTGGGATTCTTTAAATTCCATGGTGGAGCACGGAATTAACTTGTTAAAGTGTAACAGGTGAACGCAGCAGCTCCTTTTTCTCACTTCCGCATCTCCGCAGCCGCAGCTGCCGTCCTCCAAACAGAAGCAGCCCGCACCGCCCACCGCATCACGGGAACGCGGCAGTTGTCAGCCGGCAGCAAAACAGCGCGCACGGCAGCGTTCATCATCGAAGGAGAAGGGAAGGGCCGGCAGGAGGGCCGGCAGCGGGGCCGGTGTCACCGCCGGGGCAGGACGCGCTCGTCCGTGCGCGGCGCTCAGCGCCATCTGCGCCCTGCCAGCAGCGCCCCGTGGCAGCGGACCGTCGGCCCGTGAGTCAGAGGCTCCGTGGCGGCTCCGGGCAGCCTTCTCTCGCGTCCTTTCGGGCCCGGCTCTGGCTGCGGCTCTGCGCGGCGGGGACCGGCTCGGGGAGGGACGCGCGGGAGCTGCCGGGCTGTTGGAAGGCAGCGGTGGGAGACGGGAGCGGAGCGGGGAGCTGCCGGTGCGCTGCTGCTGGGCTGTTGTTGACGAGATGAGAGATGCGTGGGTTGTATCGAGAAGCCACAGGTGTGGCTGAGGAAGCAGCAGCCCGAAGGCAGCCCCGAGCTCCTGTGCGTTTGTGCCCACAGCTGCAGCCGCACCATGCTGCGCTTCCTCTGGGACAGCATCTCCCTGCAGATGCTCTTCATCTTCCTCCTTGTCTTCCTGCTCATTTCTGACTACCTGAAGAAGAGAAAGCCAAAGGACTTTCCCCCCGGTCCTTTTTCATTCCCTTTCATAGGAAACGTGGAATTTTTATTTGCCAAAGACCCCATGGCTGCAACACAGAAGGTAAGGGGATTTTCGTCTTGGGGAGGGGGCCATCCCAACCCACTCACATTCAATCCATGTGGTCAACAGATGGTTCTCAATGCAGGAAAACATCCGTTTTGCCTTGGATTAGTGGGCACCATGAATGAGGCTTACCTTGGAATACAGAGCCACGTTCTTTGGTACAACATCTTGGGTTCGATTGCAGCTGTAGTTCAGTCTGTTGGGACGGGAGTTTGGAAAGTGTGTTAATCAACAGCTGAAAATCCTTGTTCTGCTGAGTCTTGCAAAGCCTGGAAAATGCAACATGGAGGGTTTGATTCCAACTCCAGGTCACTGATAGAAGAAATGAGGAAGAAGATTGCACACTATAAGGCCAACAATTACACAGTTACTATACTACATTTCCCAGACTCAGTTTGCCCCATTTCCTCTGCAGCTCTTTTGGTCCCAGCCTGTGGGTGCAGGATACCAGTGTTTTCCCTGTTCTAGCAGAATGAAATCATTGCAAATCAATCCTGTTTTATTTCTTCATCCCCAGTTTATTGAAAAACATGGGGACATCTTCAGCACGCAAGTGGGCAACATGTCATTTGTGGTCGTCAATGGGCTGTCGCTGATCAAGGAAGCCCTTGTGACCCAGGGAGAGAACTTCATGGATCGCCCGGACTTTCCTGGAAATACAGAATTCTTCAGCAAACTGGGTGAGTTCTCAATAGTGACATGGATCTGAAACACAGAGTCAAATTGCTGACCAATTAAATGCCATGGCTTTGCATTCTCACAAAGCAGAATCACCAGCATGGCTAAGCCTCCTTTATCAAGGCAGATAACCTCCTTCCCCTTACTGAGGCCATCTGCCTTTGCTCATTATGGAATGCTTCTGGCAGGGCTGGTCTCCTCTAGTGGGCACCTGTGGAAGCAGCAGAGAAGGTTCACCTTGACCACCCTCCGAAACTTTGGCCTGGGGAAGAGGAGCCTGGAGGAGCGGATCCAGGAGGAGTGCCGATTCCTCACGGATGCGTTCAGGGATGAGCAGGGTGAGGAGCTCTTCACTCAGCTGTTGTGCTGAAGGCAGAATCCAATGTGGTTTTAATTAAACCTACACAAATGCCTGCTGAAATCTACTCCATCTCACAAGCAATGCTAGCAACCTGCCAGCATCCCAGATTCCTTCTACAGGTGTTTTGCTCTCAGATTAACTGATAGATGCAGCTGTGTAACACTCAAAGCAGTACTCTTAGCCCACCTTTGTCCTTTTGCTGAATTTGAAACCTCTAGAAAATTCCATGGACCTGTTAACACCAATATTCTCAATTAATTCCTGATGTGTTGGCTCTTCTGCAGCCATATCAAATCTTTCTTTGCAAAATAAACAACCATCTCCAAGAAGGTGCCCACCCAGCACCATTCATTTCACTTGTTGAATGTTTTCCCTCTGACGATGGCACTTTCTTCCCTTTTTCTGTGGAGACAGGAAGATAATTGATTGTTCCCTTTTTCCTTCCACAGGAAATCCTTTCAACCCTCACATTAAAATCAACAATGCTGTTTCAAACATCATCTGCTCCGTCACCTTTGGCAACAGGTTTGAATACCACGATGAGGACTTCCAAAACTTGTTGCGGATGATGGACGAAGCTGTTACCCTCCATGGGAAGATAATGAGCCAGGTACAGCCCTCCTGTCCCCAGCACAGACAGCAAGCAGATTTGCAAGGCCACCCTTTCTTCTCTGGAGTCTGTGGCAAAACCTCGAGCATGTTTTAGGATTCATAGATTACCTCAATTTGGGAAAATTCCATTATGGCCCTCAAATTCAGTTCCTGGCTCCACACAGAAATATTGAACATCCAAACCCTATGTCTGAGAGCTTTGCAGAAAGAGTCCTTGATCTTGGTTAGATCCCATAAGTGCTGTGCAGTGGTCACATTGCTCTCCTTCCTGGTACATCATCACTCCTGACCACTGATTGCTGAGCACACTGCTGTGACTCTGGAACACAGCAGTCAGTCTCACCATGGAGATACCAATCCTTTCTCATGCTCTTCTGGAGACAAATTAATCACATCTACTCCAGCAATGTAGGGTTGTAGCTTTGCAGGCTTTTCAAGTTTTGAAAACAGAAGGTTTTTTTCAGTGTGTTCTTGAATTTGCTCATCTCTCTCTATTTCCAAAGCTGTATGTATTTTTTCCATCCATAATAAAATACTTCCCTGGATCCCACCAAACCATTCTGAAAAATGGGAGGCTCATGAAAAGCTTTGTGTGTGAGAAGATCAGCAAACATAAGGAAGACCTGAACCCCTCAGAGAGCCGGGACTTCATCGACAGCTACCTGCAGGAGATGGCCAAGGTCAGCAATGTGAAGCAAACCCTTCCATAGTGGGGATTAGAAATCAGGAGGGCTGAGAAACAAACCACATTCCCCACCTGAGCTGCTGATGTGTCCATTTATGAGCTCAGGATGGAAATTAGTTTGGGGCTTCCATTGGAGGGATGGGGATGCGGAGGGCCTGCAGCTTCTGCCAGAACCCTTGGGGCAGGACTGAGTCTGATTTTTGAGGAAGTTCTTCCTTTTCACATGGCACTAACACTAGATTTTCTGAAGCCCAATGGCAGTGACTTCTGTGAGGATAACCTGGTGGCGTGCACTCTTGACCTGTTTTTTGCTGGGACTGAAACCACCTCCACAACCATCCGCTGGGCCCTGCTGTTTATGGCTGTATACCCAGAAATTCAAGGTACAAATACAAATGGGGCTGTCCATTTCCTAATTGTAGGCCTTGTAACTTGATGAATGTTTCTTTTTATTGAAGGGAACAAGTTCAAGTATTCTATTCTCTGTCAGATTTAGTGCAGTTATTTCTTTTTTGTGTGTTTATGTGTTTAACAACAGTGTTTTAAGACATGTCCTAGTGATTTTCTAATTCTTTTCCATGGGATGAAGAGGCAAGTCTGCCCACTTGCACCATGAGCACTGGAGACCTCTGTGGGCTGTCCAGCAAAGGCAAGAGGGGCTCTGCACAGGGCCCACTTAGTAGCTGGAGTGATGAACATTCAGAGTTGCCACAGGTCCCAACAGTGGCACAAGATAGATCTGGGATGGTCCTTGCAGGACCATCACAGCAAAAACATCATGGTGTTCCCAGGGGATCTCTGGCTGTGCTGTACCATTGCTGTTTGCTGCTCTTTCCAAACAGCCCGTGTGCAAGCTGAGATCGATGCTGTCATTGGGCAGTCCAGGCAACCAGCTCTGGAGGACAGGAACAACATGCCCTACACCAGTGCTGTCATCCATGAAGTGCAGAGGAAAGGCAACATCATACCTTTTAATGTGCCAAGAGAGGCTTTGAAGGACACAATCTTGGCTGGTTTCCGGGTACCCAAGGTAACCTCACTTCTGATCCTTGTGGTCTGAGATGGAGACACCCATTTTCCTATTGCTGCAGGGACAGAGCTGCAGCAATGTTGCCTCTTACAGAGGTCACTCCCGTGGAACATGTTGATTTGCCTTCCCAACACTGCTCTCCAACACACTGCATTCTCCATGCCCAGCCTGAATGCCAAGTGTGTGGCATCCATGCATATCAGAGCCCTCATCATGCAGCATTTTTGTTGATGAACTTTTAGCAATAATGTTTGTGAGAGGAAAGTGTGGATATATACTCACTGCATATCTAAATAGTCAAGAAGAAGACAAACATGGCCACATAAAAAGAGTGGAGCACGTGCTTGTCAGATTTGAGTATTGATGCTCCTCCTGGCAGGCATGTGGAAGGGTAAAAATCCCCTCATGCTAGCAGTGGCAGAGAGAGAGCAAAGTGATTTTCTTTCTCTTGTCTCAGGGCTCAGTTTTGATTGCAAACCTATCCTCTGTGATGTATGACAAGAAGGAGTGGGAAACACCTCACAGTTTTAACCCCGAGCATTTCCTGAAGGATGGTCAGTTCTGGAAAAGGGAGGCTTTTATGCCATTTTCTATAGGTAAGATAGAATCAGTTTGTTGCACTTTGATACTTCTGTGCTGAAGTACTGGGATGGGGCTTCCAGCTGCACAGTGGAGACCTTGAGCAAAGTGGTGATGGAAACAGCAGGTGCTGCCTGCATCATGCTGCTTGTCTACTGCCCATATCGCTCAGATAGTGCTGGAAATGTAAGGCGGCAAAGGGGCTGTGGGCAGGTGATGCTCCCACAGGAGGTGGGTGCTGAGGCTTTTCCAGCAGGGCTGAATGGATGCTGGTGGCTGTCTCTGCAGGGAAGCGCGCCTGCCTGGGTGAGCTGCTGGCCCGCGCCGAGCTCTTCCTCTTCTTCACGGCTCTGCTCCAGAAATTCACCTTCCAGGCTCCCCCAGACACCACCCTCGACCTCACATTCATACAGGGCATGACCTTGGCCCCACGGCCCTACAGGATCTGTGCTGTGCCTCGGTAGGGAGCGCAGCCACTGTTCTCAGAGGGAGAACTCCTTGGATTTGACACAGGCACACAAACAGCATCTATGCACCTCTCACCTCTGACTTACTCGAATTTCCCTGCTGCTTTATTGCTTACTTATTTACCTATACTGCCTCATGGGGAACAATAAATGGTTGCAGTATTCCTTTTTTCCTTCTTGATGTTTTACACAAGCTGATGACACCGTGTTGCAAATCAGGAAAGGAAGGTAAGAGACCGATGTGGCTGAACTGTGACCTGCTGGTCAAACTGAAGTGTAAGAAAAAAATGCAGAAGCATTGAAAACAAGGACAGGTATCAGGGGAAGAGTATAAAGAAGCTGCTCGGCTGTGTAGGTGTGGGGTCATAAAAGCCAAGGCCCAGCTTGATCCGAACTTAACTAAGGATGCCCGAAAGCACAAGCAAGGCTTCTTCAGGTACCTCAAGCAGAAAAGGGAAGTCTAGGAATGTATAACCCTGTAGTGAGTGACACAGGCAGGCTGGTAACAGCAGACAAGGAGAAGGTTGAGGTACTTCATTTATTTTGCCTTGGTCTTCCTGATAACTGCTTGCCACACTGTCCTCTATTTTGTTTGGTAGGAGGGGATCAGGGAAGCAACGTATCTTTCACTGTAAGTGAAGATCAGGTTTGTGAGCAATCTCCTGGCCTGATAACATCTCCAAGCTTTTCTCTGTCCCATTGCACTTGACATTCTTCCCCCATTGAGTCTACTCACTCTACCCTGGTAAGCCTCATTGCATTCCCTTCCTGCCTAGTGTAAAGCCCTTAAAGGGGCCCTCACAGGTCTGATAGCAGCCTTCCAAAGCCCTTAAAGGGGCCCTCACAGGTCTGATAGCAGCCTTCCAGTCTCTAAAGGGGAGCTACAGGAAAGAAGGGAACAGACTCTTCAGCAGAGCCTGTGGTGATAGAAAAAGGAGAAATGGCTTCAAGCTCAAAAAGGAGTAGATTTGGGTTAGATACAAGGGAAAAGTCATATATAATGAGGGTGATGAGACACTGGAACAGCTTACCTCGTGATGCCATTGATGCCACAGCCCTGGAGATTTCAAAGCAAGGCTGGATCAGCCATGGGCAGCCTGAACTAACTGTGGTGTCCCTGTGCACTGCAGGGCAGTTGGACTAGATGGCCATCAGAGCTCCCTTCCAACTGTATGGTTTCTATGATTCTAGGATAATGTTTACTTTAAGAGTGGAGCATCTCATGTGAGCGAAGAGAACTTTTGTGAGTTGGGATTCTTTAAATTCCATGGTGGAGCACGGAATTAACTTGTTAAAGTGTAACAGGTGAACGCAGCAGCTCCTTTTCACTTCCGCATCTCCGCAGCCGCAGCTGCCGTCCCCAAATAGAAGCAGCCCGCACCGCCCACCGCATCACGAGTGGGGGCTACGGCCGCGCGGCGCGACGGGAACGCGGCAGTTGTCAGCCGGCAGCAAAACAGCTCGCACGGCAGCGTTCATCATCGAAGGAGAAGGGAAGGGCCGGCAGGAGGGCCGGCAGCGGGGCCGGTGTCACCGCCGGGGCAGGACGCGCTCGTCCGTGCGCGGCGCTCAGCGCCATCTGCGCCCTGCCAGCAGCGCCCCGTGGCAGCGGACCCTCGGTCCGTGAGTCAGCGGCTCCGTGGCGGCTCCGGGCAGCCTTCTCTCGCGTCCCTTCGGGCCCGGCTCTGGCTGCGGCTCTGCGCGGCGGGGACCGGCACGGGGAGGGACGCGCGGGAGCTGCCGGGCTGTTGGAAGGCAGCGGTGGGAGATGGGAGCGGAGCGGGGAGCTGCCGGTGCGCTGCTGCTGGGCTGCTGCTGAGATGAGAGATGCGTGGCTTGCGTCGAGAAGGGCTTTAGCGAGCAGGCGTGGCTGAGGCTGAGGAAGCAGCAGCCCGAAGGCGGCCCCGAGGCCAGGCCAGCCCGAGCCCCTGTGCGTTTGTGCCCACAGCTGCAGCCGCACCATGCTGCGCTTCCTCTGGGACAGCATCTCCCTGCAGATGCTCTTCATCTTCCTCCTTGTCTTCCTGCTGGTCTCTGACTACATGAAGAGGAGAAAGCCGAAGGACTTCCCCCCTGGTCCTTTTTCCTTCCCTTTTGTTGGAAACGTGCAGATGATGTTTGCCAAAGACCCCATGACAGCAATGCAGAAGGTAAGGGGAGGGAGAGGACAAATTCAGTCCAGTCCCATGACCTGCAGAGAGCTCTCCATGGGTGAGCAGGAGGTTCAGTGACGATCAGTGGCAATGTGGATGATGTTTGCCTTGGAATACAGAGCCACACTCTTTGGACAAAGGTTATGGTACAATGCCATGTGTTCAATTGCTGACTGTCCCTCCCTGCAGACTGAGGATTCTAGGATAGTCCCTATCCCAGAAGAAGTAGTCATTGCAGGTCAATCCTGGTTTATTTCTTTAACTCATCCCCAGATTAATGAGAAACATGGAGACATCTTCAGCATGCAAGTAGGCAGCATGTCATTTGTGATCGTAAATGGGCTGCAAATGATCAAGGAAGCCCTTGTGACCCAGGGGGAGAACTTCATAGATCGCCCAGAATTTCCTATGAATACAGAAGTCTTCAACAAATTTGGTGAGTTATCAATAGAGATCTGTATCTGAAATGCACACTCGAAGAATTTATCATTTGCATGTGCTAGAAAGGAAAGCGGTGGCTATGGAATGTTTTTGCTTTCACTCTTGAGTGGAGGTACCCAACCATGCTTGGGTTGAGTCTTATCTGTCAAGCCAGCTGTCCTCCATATTCTTCCCCTTGCTGAGGCCATCTGCCTTCACTCACTCTGGAATGCTTTTGGCAGGGCTGCTGTCCTCCAATGGGCACCTGTGGAAGCAGCAGAGAAGGTTCACCTTGACCACCCTCCGAAACTTTGGCCTGGGGAAGAGGAGCCTGGAGGAGCGGATCCAGGAGGAGTGCCGATTCCTCACGGATGCGTTCAGGGATGAGCAGGGTGAGGAGCTCTTCCCTCAGCTGTTGTGCTGAAGGCAGAACCCAACTTGGAGCATTGTAATTCCCCCCGTGTTCATTCCTGCTGAAAAATCACAGATTCAAGGAATCTTTACAGTTGGAAAAGCCCTCTAAGATCACCAAGTCCAAGCCCAACCCACTCTCAGAATGCCCACTAACTGTATTGCTCAGTGCCACATCTATCCTTTACTTGGAAACCTCCAGTGATGGTGACTCCAACAGCTCTCTGGCAACCTGTTCCTAATACTCATCCTGAATGCTCTCATGGAGCAACGTAAGGCCATTACACTTGTGCAGTCACTGTTACCTGAGAAAAGAAGCCAACCCACACTTGACTCCAACCTCTTTTCAGTGAGTTAGCTCTCCTTGGAGCCCCTTCTTCTCTAGACTGAGCCTTCTAATTCTCTCTTCAGCTGGCCATCAGAGTTGTGCTCCAGAAACTTCACAGCTTCATTCCCCTTCTCTGGGTGCACTCTGGGGCCGCAATGTCTTTCTTGAAGAGAGGGGCCCAAAACTCAACTCACCACTCTAGGTGTGGCCTCAAAAGTGCCAAGCTCAGTGAGTTCACCTGCTAAGTACTCTATTTCTGACATATGCCCAGATGCCGTTTGCTTTCTTGGCCACTGTGCACACTACTGGCTCACTTTCAGCCAGTTGCCAACTAATGTTCCAGCATCCTTTTTCCTCATCTCACAAGCAACGTTAGTAATGTGCCATCATCCTAGGTTCCTTCTACAGGTGCTTTGCTCTCAGATTAACCAATAGATACAGCTGTGTAACACTCAAAACAGTATTCTTAGCCCACCTTGTCTATTGCACCTTTTAAGACCTCCAGAAAATTCCATGAACCTGTTAACAGCAATATTCTTAATTAATTCCTATGGTGTTGGCTCTTCTGCAGCCATTTCAAATCAAGCCATTTCAAATCAAACATTTCCAAACAACCATCTCCCAGCAGGTGCCCACTGAATACCATTCATTTCACTTACTGAACATTTTCCCTCCGATGATGGCACTTCCTTCTCCCTTTCTGTGGAGAAAAGAATTGATTGTTCCCTTTTTCCTTCTCCAGGAAATCCTTTCAATCCTCACCTTAAAATCAACAATGCTGTCTCAAACATCATCTGCTCCATCACCTTTGGCAACCGGTTTGAATACCATGATGAGGACTTCCAAAAATTGCTGCGGCTGATGGATGAGACTGTTACCCTCCATGGGAAGATAATGAGCCAGGTACAGCCCTTCTGTCCCCAGCACAGACAGCAAGCAGATTTGCAAGGCCATCCTTTCTTCTTTGCAGTCAGTGGCAAAACCTTGAGCACTTTCTTAGATTCAGAGTGTATCCATGTTGGGAAGGGACCCACGTAGCCATGACATCCGGTTCCTGGCTCCACACAGGATCATTGGGAATTTGAACCCCATGTCTGACAGCACTGTCCAAGCAGCAGCTCAGGTCCAGCAGCTCAGGGCCATGCACTGCTCAAGGTGAGGCCATCACTAAGTGTAGAGGGCTGGCCAAGCCCAGGATATGTTTCCCTCTGCTCTGAGACCACAAGATATTTCTTGATGCTTCGCACAGCTGTGTGGCCCTCTCTTCCCCAGGAGGCATCTTGGTGAAGACACAGCCCTCACTAACATCAAAACCAATCTATCTCATGTAGTTTTCCAGTGGGAAGGAACTGAATGTAGTAGAGATTTTGGGCAGGGCTCTAGGAGAGGTTATGGGAAGGAGCAGTGCTATGATTGCTATGGACATCCATTGCCATTCATCATACCTCTGCACAAAGCGTATCTTCATCTAATTTCTTTCTGCAGTACTTTCAGGCTGTGCAATGCTCACTATGATCTCTTTTACCTGATGTCAGCATCTCCACTGAGTGCCAGGCTCCCTGCTGTGACTGTGCAGAACATACTGGCCTCTCTCACCATGAAGACATCAGTCCTTTGTCATGTTCTTATGGAGATGTGGCTTTCCAGGTTTTTCAAATCTTGAAAACAGAAGGGGTTTTCAGTCCTGTACTCAATTTGCTCTTCTCTTTTTCTTTCCAAAGCTGTACACATTTTTCCCCTCCATAGTGAAGTACCTTCCTGGATCCCACCAAACCGTTATCAAAAATGGGAAGCTCATGAAAGATTTTGTGTGCGATGTGATCAGCAAACATAAGGAAGACCTGAACCCCTCAGAGAGCCGGGACTTCATCGACAGCTACCTGCAGGAGATGGCCAAGGTCAGCAATGTGGAGCAAACCCTTCCATAGTGGGGATTAGAGATCAGGTGGGATGAGAAACAAAGAAGATTCCCCACCTGAGCTGCTGGTGTGTCCATTTGTGAGCTGAGCATGGACATCAGGTTTGGGGCTTCCATTGGAGGGATGGGGATAAAAGTTATGCCAAAACCCTTGGGTAAGGGCTGTGTTTGGTGTTGAGGAAGTCCTTGCTGTTCATGTGGCTCTGACATTCTGTTTTCTGAAGCCTGATGGCAGTGATTTCTGTGAGGATAACCTGGTGGCATGCACTCTTGATCTGTTTTTTGCTGGGACCGAGACCACCTCCACAACCATCCGCTGGGCCCTGCTGTTTATGGCCATGCATCCAGAAATTCAAGGTACAAGTAGCAACAGGGATCTGTGCTTCCTGGATTTTATCTCTTGCAGCAAGGTCTGCATCTTTCTTTCTTGAAAGAAAAAAGAGGATTTTTTTCTGCTCTGAAACTCATGTAGTGCAAATATTTTCTTTTGTATTCATATGTTTGACCTTGGTGTTTTAAAACTTGCCCTGGTAATTTTCTTATAGTTTACTATAAGACAAAGAGACAAAAGTGGCAATATACCTAACAAGCACAGGAAACCTCTGAGAGATTTATAGCAGGAGCATCAGGGGCTCTATGCAGGGCCTGTTTAGTAGCTGGAGTGACAAGCATAGAGAGAGGTGCCTTGAGTCCCCTGGTAGCACATGGTTGACCTCAGCTGGTACTAGGGGACCCACACAGCAAAATCTTCATTGGGTCCCAAGAAGATATTTGGCTTTGCTGCACCATTGCTGATCCCTGCTCTTTCCAAACAGCCCGTGTGCAAGCTGAGATCGATGCTGTCATTGGGCAGTCCAGGCAGCCAGCTCTGGAGGACAGGAACAACATGCCCTACACCAATGCTGTCATCCATGAAGTGCAGAGGAAAGGCAACATCATCCCTTTCAATGCATTGAGACTGACGGTGAAAGACACGTTATTGGCTGGTTTCCACGTACCCAAGGTAAGCCCACTCCTGATGAATGAGGTATTAGGAGGAGATGCCCATTTCCCCATCCCTGCAGGGATAAAACTGCAGCATCCCTGCCCACTCCAGAGGTCAGTCCTGTGGGTCATGCTGTTTGTTGTCCCAACGCTGTTTTCCCACTGTTTGCATTCTGTATGCCCAGGATGAATGGCGAGGGGTGAGGCATCTGTGCATATCACTGAGGGTTATATCTCCCCTACGGCAGTCAGTTCTTAGAGGAAATTAAGCTGCTGAGGGAGAAGTGTGGTTTAATAGTCATAACTGAACTTTTCTGGTCCCTTTCAATTCAAATGACTTCATGGTTCTATGGCTGTTCCACCAAGCAGCCAAGAAGTAGGAAAATATGGCCAGGCAAAAGGAGATGAACACATGCTTGTGACAGATCTGACTATGGATAATCTTTCTGGCAAGAGGAAGGGAGGATAAAAACACCTCTCCTGTTGGCAGTGGCTGAGAGAGTGCAAAGTGATTTTCTTTCCATTGTCTCAGGGCACTATTTTGATCCCAAATCTGTCCTCTGTGATGTTTGACAAGAAGGAGTGGGAAACCCCTCACAGTTTTAACCCCGGGCATTTCCTGAAGGACGGTCAGTTCTGGAAAAGGGAGGCTTTTGTGCCATTTTCTATAGGTAAGATAGAATCAGTTTGATGCCTTTGTGCTGCTTCCAGATGCATCAGGGAGAAAGGGGCTGTGGGCAGGGTGATGCTCCCACAGGAGGTGGGTGCTGAGGCTTTTCCAGCAGGGCTGAATGGATGCTGGTGGCTGTCTCTGCAGGGAAGCGCGCCTGCCTGGGTGAGCTGCTGGCCCGTGCTGAGCTCTTCCTCTTCTTCACGGCTCTGCTCCAGAAATTCACCTTCCAGGCTCCCCCAGACACCATCCTCGACCTCAAATTCACAATGGGCATGACCTTGGCCCCGCAGCCCTACAAGATCTGTGCTGTGCCTCGGTAGGGAGCGCAGCCACTGTTCTTGGAGGAGAACTCCTTGGCTTTGGAGCAGTTCCACAAGCTGAGCCCTTACTGGCTGCCTTGGGCTCCTCAGCAGTTTTCCCTCTTTGAAATAGCCAAGTCACTTCTTTTTACAAGCAGATCTTACACACTGTGTCAGATGAGAAAGACAATTAGTACAGGATGGGCCAGGGCACTTTTGGGCTTGCAGCACAGCACTGTCAATGAATGAGGAGCTCAGGACTTTGTTCACTCCAGGCAGGATGGCCACACTTCACAGCTGCAAGAAAATCTGCATAGTTTTAGGGATTGCCTTTCTTGGGCCGTGGCCCAGTTCAGTCAGAACACAGTACCAGCCCTTGCAGTAGAATATTAATACCAGTAACAATCAGAAATAGCTTTTTACTTTAATTTTTGGATAATAAATTGAAAATAAAATACAGCCAAACCCTGTATTATCTCTCATTCTTGTACGTCACATCGTTAGTGAGACGTGAGCATAAATCTCTGCCCTATTGCTTCATTTTCTGTGTCAGACAGAGGCCTGGAAGAAAACAGGTTGGGTAAAGATGATATATCTGGTGCTCAGTGTTCCGGTTTTGCAGGTCTGTAATACAGAGCTGGGAAAATGTGCCCTGGGAAACAAACCCACTGATGCAATGCGGGAATCCTGACAGCTTCCCCCTAGACACAGCATGAGACTTTCCTGACCCTGCTCTAACCAAACCCTGGCACCGGCTGCCGTGCAGCCACCACTGCTGTCCTCCTCTCCTGCTCCCACTGAGGGTCTTCCACGCCTTCTCTGCACAGCAGAAATGAGGTTGTTCATTTCACTTTCCAGACCTTATGTTCCTTCCCTTCATTCCTTGGGAGAGCTTCAAGCAGAAATTCTCACGGACAGAAATTGTCTGCTTCAATCCTCCCGCTTTAACAGACACAAAATATCTGCAGACTTTCTTCACATACAGATTTTCTAATGCCATTCCAGAATCCACAGTGGTTTCTCCCCACTTCTGTTTTCTCTGGTGCGTGGTGCAGCTGTTTTCTTTGCACTACGTGAGCAAACAAGTACGGATTACTCCCCCTTTCAGACTGGGCTTTCCCCCTGTTACATTATTGCTTCCTCTTTTACACACTGCATCGTGGGAGGAAACAAATGGGCGCTGGCTTCCTTTTCTTTCCTTGCCTCATTTTCAAAAAGGCAAAAGCCGTAAAGATGTTTATCTTAAGAGCGGAGCAACTCACGTAAGTGCAGGGGAACACTTCGGGTGCCATGATAAGCAGTGACTGAACTTTTCCAAGTTAGTCACGGGACGGCAGCAGCTCCGCTCCCCTGCTGCACTCAAACCCATTGGCCGCAGCCGCCGTCCCCAAACAGAAGCAGCCCGCACCGCCCACCGCATCACGAGTGGGGGCTGTGGCCGCGCGGCGCGACGGGAACGCGGCAGTTGTCAGCCGGCAGCAAAACAGCGCGCACGGCAGCGTTCATCATCGAAGGAGAAGGGAAGGGCCGGCAGCGGGGCCGGCAGCGGGGCCGGTGTCACCGCCGGGGCAGGACGCGCTCGTCCGTGCGCGGCGCTCAGCGCCATCTGCGCCCTGCCAGCAGCGCCCCGTGGCAGCGGACCCTCGGTCCGTGAGTCAGAGGCTCCGTGGCGGCTCCGGGCAGCCTTCTCTCGAGTCGAGAAGCCACAGGTGTGGCCGAGGAAGCAGCAGCCCAAAGGCAGCCCCGAGCTTCTGTGCGTTTGTGCCCACAGCTGCAGCCGCACCATGCTGCGCTTCCTCTGGGACAGCATCTCCCTGCAGATGCTCTTCGTCTTCCTCCTTGTCTTCCTTCTGGTCTCTGACTACATGAAGAGGAGAAAGCCGAAGGACTTCCCTCCTGGTCCTTTTTCCTTCCCTTTTGTTGGAAACGTGCAATTGATGTTTGCCAAAGACCCCTTGGCTGCAACACAGAAGGTAAGGGGATTTTCATCGTGGTGAGGGGACCTACCCTACCCAATCACATTAATGCAGTGTCCCACAGAGAGCTTTCCAGGAGTGGGAAGTAGGTTGGCCCTTGATTAGCTGGAACTTTGATAAGGTTTGCCTTGGAGTGCAGTGCCACATCCCTTGGGCAAAGGGCATGGGACAGTGCCATGAGTTCATCTGCATCTGTAGGTGGGTCTAATGGGAAAAACATTTGGAAGGGAGTTAAACAATTGCTGGAAAATCCTTCTCAGTTGAGTCTTGCAAAATCTGGAAAGTGCAGCCTGGAAGGTTTACAGCAACTCCTGAAATCTGATTTACAAAAAGAGGAACATGACTGCATGCAATCAAGCCAACATCCTTGAACTTGTGCAACCACTCTACCATCTCTCTCAGGCTCAGCTTGCCCTGTTTCCATTGCAAGTCTGTCTTCCCTGTGGGTGGACGACACCAGGGCATGCATTCTTTCTGCAGAAAAGATCATTGCAAACCAATCCCCATTTATTACTCCTATATTTACCCCTTGTGCAGCTTACTGAAGAACTTGGTGATATCTTCAGCTTGCAAGCAGGCAGCCAGTCGTTTGTGATCGTAAATGGACTTCCACTAATCAAGGAAGCCCTTGTGACTCAGGGAGAGAACTTCATGGATCGCCCTGAAATTCCTCTCGACACAGATATCTTCAGCAAATTGGGTGAGCTATCTATTGAAATGCATGTCTGACATGTGCTGTCAATGTGTTGAGCTTTCAGTTATACCAGAATGGAGGCTGGCGACAATGCCATGGCTTGACATTCATGGTGAGCAGTCACCAGCAGGCTTGAGCACCCTTTATCAAGGCAGATACCCTCCAGTTTCTTCCCCTTGCTGAGGGCATCTTCTTTCACTCACTCTGGAATGCTTCTGCCAGGGCTGATCTCCTCTAGTGGGCACCTGTGGAAGCAGCAGAGAAGGTTCACCTTGACCACCCTCCGAAACTTTGGCCTGGGGAAGAGGAGCCTGGAGGAGCGGATCCAGGAGGAGTGCCGATTCCTCACGGATGCGTTCAGGGATGAGCAGGGTGAGGAGCTGTTCCCTCAGCTGTTGCACTGAAGGCAGAACCCAACTTGGACTGTTTTCATTTCCCCCATGCTAATACCTGCTGAAAAATACAGCATCTCATAGGGAATGCTAGCAACATGCCAGCATCCCAGATTCCTTCTTCAGGTGTTTTGTCCTCAGGTTAACTGATGGATGCAGCTAGGTTACACCCAAAGCGTTATGCTTTGCCCACCTTTGGTTTATCACTCCATTTGAAACCTTTTAAAAAGTCCTTGGGCCTGTTGACACCAGTGTTCCCAGTGAATTCCAATGGTGTTTGATCTTCTGCAACCATTTCACATCTTTCTTTCCAAAGAAAACAACCATCTCCAAGAAGGTGTTCAATGACGGTCACTCATTTCTCTTGTTGAATATTTTCCCACTGATGAAGTTGCTTTTTTCTCCTTTTCTGTGGACACAGGTAGAAAATCGATTGTTTGCCTTTCCTTCCACAGGAAATCCTTTCAACCCTCACCTTAAAATCAACAATGCTGTTTCAAACATCATCTGCTCCATCACCTTTGGCAACCGGTTTGAATACCATGATGAGAACTTCCAAAACTTGCTGCGGCTGATGGATGAGACTGTTGCCCTCCATGAGAAAATAATGAGCCAGGTACAGTCCTCACCTCCTGATGAACAAACCAAGGGACCTGATCTGATCCTCATACACTTTGGCTTGTAGACACCTCAGCACTGACACAGCATTCTTTTGAACACTCATTGATAGTTTTATATCCTTTTTATGTTGTAGACCCCAAAATCTCTCTAGGAGTGGTTTTGGGAAGGAGCACCACTGAACAAATCAAGGATGTTGTTGCCATTTCCCATACAGAGTACATCAGTCAGTAATTCCTTTCAGCCATATTTTAAAGCTATGCGATGCTCACATTGCTCCCTTTCTCCCCATATCACTGAGAGTGTGACTGATCACCTGCTGTGACTGGGGAAGGCATTAGTCACTCCATTGTGAAATGGAGATACCAATCCTTTGGCATGCTCCTCTGCAGGTAGATAAGTTAATCCCATCTATTCCAGCATTGTAGGGCTGTGGCTTTGCAGGTTTTTCAGGTTTTGAAAACAGAAGGGTTTTTCAGTCCTTTATTCAATTTGCTCTTCTCTTTTTCTTTCCAAAGCTGTACAATGCTTTCCCCTCCATAATTAAGTACTTCCCTGGATCCCACCAAACCATATTTAAAAACTGGAGGCTCATGAAAGGTTTTGTGAACGAGAAGATCAGCAAACATAAGGAAGAGCTGAACCCCTCAGAGAGCCGGGACTTCATTGACAGCTACCTGCAGGAGATGGCCAAGGTCAGCAATGTGGAGCAAACAATTCCACAGTGGGAACTGGAGATCAGGAGTGCTGAGAAACAAACCACATTCCCCACCTGAGCAGCTGATGTGTCCATTTATGAGCGCAGGATGGACACTGGTTTTGGGGCATCCATTAGAGGGATGAGGATACAGTTAATGCCAAAACCCTTGGGGCAGAACTGTGTGGGGTGTTGAGGAAGTCCTCACTGTTCATGTGGCACTAACACTTGATTCTCTGAAGCCCAGTGGCAGGGAATTCCATGAGAAAAACCTGGTGGCATGTGCTCTTGACCTACTGTTTGCTGGGACTGAGACCACCTCCACAACCATCCGCTGGGCCCTGCTGTTTATGGCCGTATACCCGGAAATTCAAGGTACAAGTAGCAACAGGGCTGTGCTTTTCCTTTTTATAAATCTTGGTGAAAGGGAAAACAGGAATCCCTCTGTACTCATACAAATGAAGAACTAATGCTTTCCTCTGTATTCGGCACGTGTCTAAGCTGTTTTAAAACCTTCCCTGGTAATTCTGTAATGCTTTAATTTGGGACCAAGAACCAAACAGAGGTACTTCCCCCACAAGCACTGAATATCCCTGAGGGCTTTATAGCACAAGCCGGAGAAGCTTTGAAAAGGTCATAGGACGCATTTAGTTGCTGAAGTGACAAACATGCCTTACACAAATCCCCTGGTGGCACAATTGACCTGGGATGGTCCTTTGAAGACTCGCATAGCAAAAAGTTCATGGTGTTCCCAGGGGATCCATGGCTGTACTGTACCATTGCTGATCCCTGCTCTTTCCAAACAGCCCGTGTGCAAGCTGAGATCGATGCTGTTATTGGGCAGTCCCGGCAGCCAGCCCTGGAGGACAGGAACAACATGCCCTACACCAATGCTGTCATCCACGAAGTGCAGAGGAAAGGCAACATTGTCCCTTTTAATGTGCCGAGACAGGCGGTGACGGACACAGTCTTAGCTGGTTTCCGGGTGCCCAAGGTAACACCAATACGGAGTTGTTAGGAGGAGGCTCCCATTTCCCCATTCCAGCTGAGAGAAAAATGTAGCATTGCTGCCCCTTACCGAGGTCATTCCTGTGGATCATACTTTGCTGTCCCCAAACCGCTTTCCAGCACACTGCATCCTCAGTGTCCAGAATGAAAGCCATGGGGGTGAGACATCCATACGCAGCCTCAAGGAAGAGAGCCCTCCTCATGCAGACTTTTCTTAGAGGATCCTTGGCCAAAAAAAAAATGCTGATGGGAGAAAAGTGCAAGTGTATATTGATCAAACATCCAAGCAGCCAAGAAGTAGAAAAATACAGCCAGGCAAAAGGAGATGAACACATGCTTGTGTCTGATCTGACTATGGATGATCTTCATGGCAAGCAGAAGGGAGAGCAGAAACACCTCTCCTGTTGGCGGTGCCTGAGAGAGTGCAAAGTGATTTTCTTTCTATTGTCTCAGGGCACTATTTTGATCCCAAATCTGTCCTCTGTGATGTTTGACAAGAAGGAGTGGGAAACCCCTCACAGTTTTAACCCCGGGCATTTCCTGAAGGACGGTCAGTTCTGGAAAAGGGAGGCTTTTGTGCCATTTTCTATAGGTAAGATTTGCTGCACTTTGGTGCTTCCATGCTGAAGCACCGGGATGGGGCTTCCAGATGCATCAGGGAGACTCAGAGCTACTACAAAAATGCTGGAGACCCCAGAATGTATTCAGCAATGCAAGAGCAGTGCTCTGTGCTCCTGGTCCCACACAGCTGAGGTCAGTGGGCTGAGCCACCACCATCACATGGTGCCCTGTCCCGGCCAGCAGCTTCCTTGGGGAGAGTGCTTTTGGCATCTCCAGTTTCCTGCCTAAGTATCACTTGCTTTCTCTGGTGGTTTGGCTCCACACACACTGGAGCCCAGCCAGGCACATGGGAACTGCACATGAGGTGCTGCTCATCCCAGCAGGTAAGATAAGATACATTTACATGCACGTGCCCTCACTGAGCTGGGGCCAGACTGTGCTACGGCTCACTGGGGAGCTCAGCTGGGATGGTGCTGGAAATGTAAGGCAGACAAAGGGGCTGTGGGCAGGGTGATGCTCCCACAGGAGGTGGGTGCTGAGGCCTTGCCAGCAGGGCTGAATGGATGCTGGCGGCTGTCTCTGCAGGGAAGCGCGCCTGCCTGGGTGAGCTGCTGGCCCGCGCTGAGCTCTTCCTCTTCTTCACGGCTCTGCTCCAGAAATTCACCTTCCAGGCTCCCCCAGACACCATCCTCGACTTCAAATTCACAATGGGCATCACCTTGGCCCCGCGGCCCTACAAGATCTGTGCTGTGCCTCGGTAGGTAGCACAGCCACTGTTCTCCCTTTAGAAGGGTTTCAAAAGCTGAGCCCTCTCCAGCTGCTGTGGGCCATTGTAACAACCTCTATGTGTTTTGTCTCTTGGAAAGCAGTTGCTGTCAATGAATAAGGAGCTCAGGACTTTGTTCACTCCAGGCAGGATGGCCACACTTCTCAGCTGCAAGAACATCTGCAAAGGTTTAGAGATTGCCTTTCTTGGGCCGTGTCCCAGTTCAGTCATAACACAGAACCAGCCCTTGCGGTACAACATCAGAAACGTTTTTTAACTTTGATTTCTGGAAAATAATTTATAAGAAATAAAACACAGACGTACCTTGTGGCACCTCTCATTCTGGTACATCAATACATCATTACTGAGACATGAGCCCAAAGCTCTGCCCCATTCCTTCCCTTTCTGTGCCAGACAGGTGGCAGGAACTGAATGATGGATCTTCTCACCGGCTGCTTCAATCCTACTGTGTGTTAACAGACACAAAGTATCTGCAGACTTTATTCACACATGTGAATATGCGATTTTCTATTGCCGTCCCAGACTCCACAGCAGCTTCCTTCTAATCCTGCTCTCTGGTGCAGGTCTGATCTCTGGGACATGGGAACAGCTCTTTAATTAGCACTGCGTGGGCAAACAAGTACTGATCACTTCCTTTTAATTTCATACTCTGTTGCTTCCTTATCTACACACTGCACCGTGTGTACTGGGTGCTGGCTTCCTTTTCTTCTGCACTGATTTTTCAACAAAGCATAAGGGGTGAAGATGTTTATCTTAAGAGCGGAGCATCCCATGCGAGTGCAGGGGAACACTTCGGGTGCCATGATAAGCAGTGACTGAACTTTTCCAAGTTAATCACGGGACGGCAGCAGCTCCGCTCCCCTGCTGCACTCAAACCCATTGGCCGCAGCTGCCGTCCCCAATCAGAAGCAGCCCGCACCGCCCACCGCATCACGAGTGGGGGCTGCGGCCGCGCGGCGCGACGGGAACGCGGCAGTTGTCAGCCGGCAGCAAAACAGCGCGCACGGCAGCGTTCATCATCGAAGGAGAAGGGAAGGGCCGGCAGGAGGGCCGGCAGCGGGGCCGGTGTCACCGCCGGGGCAGGACGCGCTCGTCCGTGCGCGGCGCTCAGCGCCATTTGCGCCCTGCCAGCAGCGCCCCGTGGCAGCGGACCCTCGGCCCGTGAGTCAGAGGCTCCGTGGCGGCTCCGGGCAGCCTTCTCTCGCGTCGAGAAGCCACAGGTGTGGCTGAGGAAGCAGCAGCCCAAAGGCAGCCCCGAGCCCCTGTGCGTTTGTGCCCACAGCTGCAGCCGCACCATGCTGCGCTTCCTCTGGGACAGCATCTCCCTGCAGATGCTCTTCGTCTTCCTCCTTGTCTTCCTGCTCATTTCTGACTACATGAAGAGGAGAAAGCCGAAGGACTTCCCCCCCGGTCCATTTTCCTTCCCTTTTGTTGGAAACGTGCAATATATGTTTGCTAAAGACCCCTTGGCCTCAACACAGAAGGTAAGAGGATTTTCATCTTGGTGAGGGGACCTACCCTACCCAATCACATTAATGCAATGTCCCACAGAGAGCTTTCCAGGAGTGGGAAGTAGGTTGGCCCTTGATTAGCTGGAACTTTGATAAGGTTTGCCTTGGAATACAGAGCCATATCTTTTGAGCAAAGGGCATGGGACAGCATCACAAGTTCCACTACTGCAGCTGTACGTGGGTCTGAGGACAAGGGCAGCAGGGAAGGGAGTTAAACAACTGCTGAAAACTCTTGCTCACCTGAGACTTGCAGAGCCTCAAAAATGCAGCCTGGAAGGTTTATATCTATGCCTGAACATGGATTCAGGAAACAAAAAGGCTGCACATAGTCAAGCCAGTATTTATCCGATCACTCTCCTGGGCTCAGCTTGCGCTATTTCAGTTTTAGTTCTGCCTGTCCTTCCTTGTCAGTAGAGGGTACCAGGAAAAAAAGTCCTTGCAAATCAATCCCATTTTATATATTTACCCTCTTTCCAGATTATTGAAGAACTCGGAGATATCTTCAGCATGCAAGTAGGCACCCAGACTTTTGTGATCTTAAATGGGCTGCAAGTGATCAAGGAAGCCCTTGTAACCCAGGGAGATAACTTCCTGGATCGTGCTGAAGTTCCTATGGATGCAGAGTTCTTCAACAAACTGGGTGAGTTATCAGTAGTGCCACATATCTGAAACACAGTGTGTATGGGAGATTGGTAATCACAGCCTGAACCTCTGATTAATCAGCTGAGGCAAGTATGGGGTCAGCTGTGGGAGCACAGGTGAGAGTGATGGAGCTGTGCTCCCGGAAGGGGTGGAGCTCGACTCCATCCCCTCTGAGACCTCATTTAAGGGCTGACTCCCACTGAGGCAGCATCTCTTGGAGATTGCTCCTCAGTGAGGACTGCCCCAGCTTCTTCAGCCAAGGCACCACCGGTGAGTTTTCCTTTACTTATTCCTTCTGTATATTTGCTACCATCTGTATATTAACAACCAATACAACAGTGAGAGCATCATTCTTCTGGACATACCAGGTGGAAAGCTGGGGGAAATATTGTGGCTTCACATTCACTCTGAGCACAGCCATTTTCATGCTTCCTCATTTGTCAAGGTGTATGTCCTCCAGTTTCTTCCCCTTGCTGAGGCCATCTGCCTTCACTCACTCTGGAATGCTTCTGGCAGGGCTGATCTCCTCCAATGGGCACCTGTGGAAGCAGCAGAGAAGGTTCACCTTGACCACCCTCTGAAACTTTGGCCTGAGGAAGAGGAGCCTGGAGGAGCAGATCCAGGAGGAGTGCCGATTCCTCACGGATGCGTTCAGGGATGAGCAGGGTGAGGAGCTCTTCCCTCAGCTGTTGCACTGAAGGCAGAATCCAGCTTGGCTCATTTTAATTTCCCCCGTGCTAATACCTGCTGAAATATCATAGAACAACCAAATCATTGCGGTTGGAAACAACCCGTAAGGTCACCAAATCCAACCCCAACCCACCCTCAGCATGTCCACTAATCATTTTTCTCAGTGCCACAGTTCTTTTTTCTTGAGAACCTGCAGGTCTGATGACTCCATGATCTCTCTAGAATCATATGCCAATGTCTGATCAATCCTTCTGAAAAGAAATTTTTTGTAATATCCATTCTGAACGTCCCATGGAAAATCTTATGGCCATTACCTCTTGTTCTATCATGGTTATGTAGGAAGTTAGGCCATACCCCACCTTGCTCCACCCTCTTTTCAGGGAGACATAGAGGGCAATAAGGTATCCCCTGAGCCTTCTTTTCTCCAGATTGAACCATCCTAGATCCCACTGCAGCTGGCTATCAGAGTTCTCTGGACGTGCTCCAGGGCCTCAATGTATTTCTTGGAGAGAGGGGCCCAAAACTCAGTATCTGTAGGGAAGCTGCTGAGTCACGGCCTGAACCACTGATTGAGCATCTGGGGAAAGGACTCAGCCCTGGGAGCACAGGTGAAGGCAGTGATTGGAAGGGGGGGAGTCTGGTTCCATGTCTCCAGACCTCATTTAAGGGCTGACTGCTACTTGTTGAAGCTTTCCCCTGTGAATTTAGAATCTTCTGTTACAGGTGAGCAATCTTCTTCCCAACCTTTATAGCACCTCTCTTTTGTGTTGGTCCTTTTATCATCACACCTTTGTTTTAATGCCTTTCCCATTATAGTGATCTGTCCAATTGCTACAGCACCCATGATGTGGCCTGTCTAGTACTGAGCACAAAGGGATGATCACTGCCCTGCTCCTGCTGACTACAGTATTTCTGATACAAGCCAGGATGCCATTTGCTTTCTTGGCCACTGGGCACACTACTGGCTCACCTTCAGTTGCTAACTAACACACCAACATCCTCTTCCTCCTCATCTCACAAGCAATGCTAGCAACCTGCCAGCATCCCAGATTCCTTCTACAGGTGTTTTGCCCTCAGATTAACTGACAGATACAGCTGTGTAACACTGAGAGCAGTACTCTTAGCCCACCTTTGACTGTTGCTCCTTTTGAGACCTCTAGCAAATTCCATGGGCCTGTTAACAGCAATACTCTTAATTAATTCCTATGGTGTTGGCTCTTCTGCAACCATTTCACATCTTCCTTTCCAAACAATCATCTCTAAGCAGGTGCCCACCCAGGATCTTTCACTTATTGACTATTTTCCTTTTATGGGGAGAGGAGAAAAGATTGTTCCCTTTTTCCTTCTCCAGGAAACCCTTTCAACCCTCACCTTAAAATCAACAATGCTGTTTCAAACGTCATCTGCTCCATCACCTTTGGCAACCGGTTTGAATACCATGATGAGAACTTCCAAAACTTGCTGCGGCTGATGGATGAGTCTGTTACCCTCCATGGGAAGATAATGAGCCAGGTACAGCCCTTCTGTCCCCAGCACAGGCAGCGTGCACTTTTGCAAGGCCACCCTTTCTTCTTTGCAGTCAGTGGCAAAACCTTGAGCTCTTTCAGAGGATATCCCAGGTTAGGAAGGTACACACAAGGTTCCTGGCTCTACATAGGAACACTGAAAGCCCAGATTCTTTGCCTGAGAGTGGTGTCACAGTGCTCCCTGAACTTTGGCAGCTCAGGATCATGCTCACTGCCTTGGGGAGCTGTTCTGTTCTCACCTTTCCCTTGCGCTCAGCCTGACCCTCCCCTGACACTGCTCCATGCCAATCCCTTGCATCCTATTATCACCAAAGATCAGAGCTCAGAGCTGTCTCTCCACTCCCTGGGACAAGGTACAGGCTGCTATGAGGCCTCCCCTTAATCTTTTCCCCTTAATCTTCTCCATGGTGAACAGAACAACATACCTCAGCACTCCTCATACATTTGCCCTGCAGACCCTTCTCCATCTTTGTAACGCTCCTTTGGATGCTTTCTGATAGTTCTAGATCCTTACATAGTGCAGCACCCAAAACTGCACACACTGCTCAAGGGGAGGCCATCACCAAGTGTGGGGGCTGACCAAGCCCAGGAGATGTTTCTCCCTGCTCTGGGATTTTCCTTGGTGCTTCTCACAGCTGTGAGATGCTCTTCTGGAGATGAGTTAATTCCACCTACTCCAGCAATGTAGGGTTGTGGCTTTGCAGGCATTTCAAGTTGTGAAAAGCAATTGGGTTTTCAGTCCTTCACTCAGTCTTCCTCTTTTGTTTTCCTGCCCAAAGCTGTACAATGCTTTCCCCTCCATAATTAAGTACTTCCCTGGATCTCATCAAACCATTTTTAAAAACTGGAGGCTCATGAAAGGTTTTGTGAAGGAGAAGATCAGCAAACATAAGGAAGACCTGAACCCCTCAGAGAGCCGGGACTTCATCGACAGCTACCTGCAGGAGATGGCCAAGGTCAGCAATGTGGAGCAAACCCTTCCATAGTGGGGATTAGAGATCAGGAGGGCTGAGAAACAAAGAAGATTCGCCACCTGAGCTGCTGGTGTGTCCATCTGTGAGCTCAGGATGGACATTAGGTTTGGGGCTTCCACTGGAGGAGTGGGGATGCAGAGGGCCTGCAGCTTCTAGCAAAACTCCTGGGGCAGAACAGAATCTGCTTTTGAGGAAGTTCTTGCTTTTCACATGGCACTAACACTAGATTTTCTGAAGCCCAATGGCAGTGACTTCTGTGAGGATAACCTGGTGGCGTGCACTCTCGACCTGTTTTTTGCTGGGACTGAGACCACCTCCACAACCATCCGCTGGGCCCTGCTGTTTATGGCTGTATACCCAGAAATTCAAGGTAAGGGCAGAACATGCACAACCCTGTTGCTATCTCTTGTAGCTTGGTGAGGTACTCTATTCAGGGCAGGAGAGGAGAGAAACTTGGTAAGGTTCAACTGAAGCAAGTGTAGAGTTTTGCACCTGCAGAGAAATAACCACAAGCAACAGTTTGAGGGTTTTTACATTCAGGCACGTGCCTCTGCTATGATAATCCTTGCCCCTCTAATATTGTAATACCAAGAGACAAAAGGGGCAACCTCACCAACAAGCACTGGAGACCCCTAAAGGCATTCTGGCAGAGGTGACAGGTGCAGAGCACAGGACCCATTTAGTACCTGAAGATGCAAGCACCCAAATGCCCTGGTGACACGATTGATGTGGGTGATCCTTGGGGGAGCCACGCTGCAAAAACAGCATGGTGTCCCCAGGGGATCCACGGCTGTACTGTACCATTGCTGATTGCTGCTCTTTCCAAACAGCCCGTGTGCAAGCTGAGATCGATGCTGTTGTTGGGCAGTCCCGGCAGCCAGCTCTGGAGGACAGGAACAACATGCCCTACACCAATGCTGTCATCCACGAAGTGCAGAGGAAAGGCAACATCGTCCCTTTCAATTTGCCTAGACAAGCGATGAAGGACACAGTCCTGGCTGGTTTTTACCTGCCCAAGGTAAATCTCATTGGACAAGACTTGGAACACTCCTGTATCCCAGTCCACAAAGGGACAAAGCTGCCGCATCCTTACCCCATCCAGAGACCACCCCCGAGGAATAAATACTTGTGATAGATTTGAATACAGATGCTCTTCATGGCAAGCACACAGGAAGGTAAAAATTTCCCTCGTGTTGGCAGTGGCAGAGAGTGCAAAGTGATTTTCTTTCTCTTCACAGGGCACTATTATAATCCCAAATCTGTCCTCTGTGATGATTGACAAGAAGGAGTGGGAAACCCCTGACAGTTTTAACCCCGGGCACTTCCTTAAGGATGGTCAGTTCTGGAAAAGGGAGGCTTTTATGCCATTTTCTATAGGTAAAATCTGCTGCACTTGATGCTTTTGTGCCAAAACACTGGGATGGGGTTTCAAGGGTGCACAGCGGAGACCCTGAACAGCGTAGTGATGGAAGCAGCAGGCACTGGCAGTGTCCATGGGATGTGCTTTTAGCATCTCTAATTTCCCGCTCGAGCATCACTTGCTTTCTCTGGTGCTTTACCTCCATGCCTCGGCTCCCAGCCAGCACATGAAGCACTGCTCATCCCAGCAGGGTAGGATAAGATGTGTGTGTATACATTTACATGCACGTGCCATCACTGCATCACCCAGCTGGGGGCAGACTGTGCTACAGCTCACTGGGAAGCTCAGCTGGGATGGTGCTGGAAATGTAAGGCAGGCAAGGGGCTGTGGGCAGGGTGATGTTCCCACAGGAGGTGGGTGCTGAGGCCTTTCCAGCAGGGCTGAATGGATGCTGGTGGCTGTCTCTGCAGGGAAGCGTGCCTGCCTGGGTGAGCTGCTGGCCCGCGCCGAGCTCTTCCTCTTCTTCACGGCTCTGCTCCAGAAATTCACCTTCCAGGCTCCCCCAGACACCATCCTCGACCTCAAATTCACAATGGGCATCACCTTGGCCCCGCAGCCCTACAGGATCTGTGCTGTGCCTCGGTAAGGATCAACAGCGGAAGGGAGCAGTACCTAACATCAGTATAAATAGTAATTGGAAATAGTGTCTACTTTAATCTCAGGAATACTGTAAAAAGAAAAACACACCAGTGCCTTGTGACACCTCTCTCTTTCTTGAGCATTAATAAATCCTGACTGAAACAGCTTTGTTGTGAAGCATTTTGCACTGTGATGACCAGCACAGCCTTTTCAGCTCTGCCTGCAGTCTCCAGCCATGCCAGCATTTGGGGCACCAGGGGGTGGGGTGCAGAGCACAACACCAGCTCTCTGTCAGCAAAAAGGAGGGCACAGGAACAGCACAGGCCATTCATCCAGAGCTGATGAGTATTCATGACCTGAGCTCTATGAGCAAACCAGCAAGAAAAGCACCAAAGCCGGTGGCTGTTCTGCCAAACCGCTGCAATTAATGCACTGACACTCGGAGGATGGCAAGTGCCATTTCTGACAGCTGTTATAAAGCATTTGTACCTGGAGGTACAGAAGTTGTAGATCCTGCCCCTAGAATAAGCTGAATTCTCTTTCTCCCCACCCCTACTTCTCCTCCCAGCCTGAATCTCCTCCACACCTGGATAGGAGGCAGCTGGGAAGCTTGAGCTGACACTGGAGAGGCACATCACTGCTCCCTCAGTTGCACACTGAGCAAGCACAGTGCTGTAACAGCACAATTCCAAACAGGTGAGATGAAGATGGCAGTTCTGACACTCATGGATCCTGTTTCACACACACACAAGGCAGAGATGTCAGAAAGTAAGTTCTCTAGGAAACAAATAAACACATCGATACAACACAGGAACCTTGCGCAGGTTTCCCACTAGACGTATGATGAAGCTTTCCTGACCTTCTTTTCCCCCTGACCCTGGCTGCCATGCGCCCCCCGCCCCATCTTCCCTGTGTTGTAGAAATGGGAACCAAGGTAACAGAAGTGCTTGCTTACATATCAGGCTGCTCGGGCCAAGGATTAGGATACAGACAAGTTCTGTGATAAAAACAGGTCAGAAAGGGGAACCTAAAAGGAAACTAGGCTCTGATCTTCACTCTGGAGTCTTCTTTTTCAAATTATAACGAGCCGAGAACTGTCCTATTAGGTGTGGCTGAGGAAAGCATGCAGAGATCTGAACTTCTTTCGTTGCTACATAAGCAATTACTTCAGTCATTCAAGAGCTAATTTCTAGCAGCTTTAACCTTTCCACTTCACCTGTCCAGTTCTCAGATGATTGCTAGAGACCATCAGCTGGTCAAGGAAGCAGAACTTAAAGCAAGGACTGAACTGGGAAGGGCATTTGTTGCTGCAAGACAACACAATATTTGACACAGCGTGACTGAAACAGCACAGAATTATCTTACACGTTCCTTAGAACAGATGCTTGCATTAGCTAGGTAACATTGAGGGCAGAACTGAGAACAAAATGACACCAATGAATTCATGTTAAAAATCTTTATGTGAATATAAAAGAATCATTTCCAAAGAAATAAAACAAAAAGGAGTTTAAAAATTAGTGCAACTTTTCAAGTTCTAAGCAATACAGTGTTTACAGCTGTTTTCAACTGACAATGTAGACACTGATACAACAGGAAACCTTACCTCTAGCTGTGGACTAATGGGGGGAAAGGAACAAAGCAAGGAAGCCTTAAGAAAATTATTTTGCTAGACATGATCAACTCAAACAGTTATCTTCATTTTCTAATTTCTAGGCTATGGCTACTTAAATAAAACATTGGTATTGCTTATATTTTTTACTTTCAAGTAAGTGTATATTGTAGAAAATAGAATACCTATGTACATATATATTTAATGAAGAAAAAACTGTTGGGTGAAAAATCTATTTTTAGTGACTTAATCCACTACAATACAGTTGTTCTAAAATTCACCTTCTCAAAACTGCTGCCTGATCCACCGTGAGTAAAAAGAACCTAATAGCCCTAAATTTGTATTATTGCTACAAAACACTTCTCTTCCATCGTGGTTATTTCCTTAGATCTTATATCAAAGAAAATCCCGAGTTAAATGATATGCCATGAAAACTTATTTTTGCTTCTTTGGATTCATACTACCCGTTTGACCAGAAACCAACCAGAATTACTGATGGTGCTGATGAAATTCAGCAGGATTCCACAGGTTCACCACACATGAATCTGTTCCTGTGAAATCTGGACATGCACACTGCATCAGAGCATTGGATTTATGTTGTTCTGCTGTTACGTGGCACGTGAAACACAGCTACAACACAGCAGCTCTACTGGTAGCTTTTGTTTGATGTTAACGATGTTAACATTAAAATAATACTTTCATTCCTTTTTGCACCCCCAGATGAGGTGAAGTGAACACGACAGTATGGCTTAGGTTCAAATGACTATTTCTGTGCATCACTTCCTCATTCACAGAGCATCACCCAAGTTTAACCAGTTACAAAACAGCCGCTGTACTGCAGGTTCCCCAAATCCTAAAGAAACAGTAAATAAGATTGTATTTAAGTTTTAACAGCTTGAAAAAATAAGTAAAATTTTCTTCAAATATTAAACACTTTAAATTTCTGCATCCTCGATAGGTTTACCAGAGACTGCTCCTACTCTGAAAAAGGCTTATTCCCATCTGTAATCAGGTATTTCAATTTCTCATTGCTGCTTAGAAGACACTCTTCTAATTAAATAAGGAGGTTCTTGATCATTTTTTGGTCCCAGGGTCTGCAGTTTTGAGAAGTGTACAGAGATATTTGCTCCAAGGTTTTCACTATTCAGCACCCGATACGACTACTGACACAGCTCTACTACTGTGAGAAACACCGCATGTACCAAGCCTATGAACTAGATGAATACTTGAATGATGTCCATCAAAGTTTTCATGCTGTAAAGAACAAAGGTTAAGAGACTCATCCCACATCATCAACAACAGGTTCATATTTCACCAGAACACACTGAAGTACCAGACTTTAAGCAATGTAAGCATCCTGCTATCGCTTACTCATGTTCTACTGCTCACCACCATCTCCCACACCACTAACAGATCAAACACACAATTGTATCTTAAGAATACAAAAACAAAACCATCACTGCCGCAGTAAAAAGACTTCAAAACTCAAGAGGTAGTCAAAGAAGCAGAGAGTCCTGAAGAACACAAACTGACAGACACAACTGTTCAAGAGCAGTTTGTTGGAATGTTCTTTGCTCATATCACCCCACCTTTCAGATGGATCTGGCTTTGAAATAATGCCTTGTATAGATACATGTTACACAAGAATAAATCTTTATGCGGTGCTTAGGTGTATAAGACTGTAAGCCACTGACACTATTAAGAAGCAATGCTTATTAAGTATTAAAAATGAGAAGTTTCCTTTTCTCTAGCATTGCATTCAGTGCCCAAGAAGGCAAGAAGGGAAAGAAGATTGGGAAAGGAAAAAAAAATCAAACAAGCCATACTGAGGGGCATACAAAATGCAAGACTACTCAAAATACACAATTCAAATCATACTCAAAGTAGAAACTTCAATTCTGCAAAGCAAAGCTGAACCCAGCTCTCTAAGAAAAGATGGCCTTAGTGGTGAAGGTACCATATGCTCTCCTTGATGCCTATGGTTGAGATTTATATTAGATTACAGACAGGTGCAGCAACCTCATATGCATACTGTTAAGTGTATTCATTTTAAGGAGTGCTATTACTTTATGTTATTGAATCAGTTATAATGAAGTTGTTCTAGAGTTTGCAAAAAAAGGGTGGACATAAATTTCTTAAAAAATACAGTCCACAAAAAAATAGAACACTTTTTCAATAAAGGGACACATGTTTGGAGAAAGGTAGCAACTTCCCCACCTCAAGTGTCAGGTATCACTCCTGGCTTTTCTCCCTCAGTTCCTGCTGCCAAGGATTAGCAAAGCAGCTTTTCGCTCATCTGCATAGCACAGTTCAGAATAATTGCAGTGAAACTACATTGAAAACTGAAGAAAAATAGTTACTATTCCTAACATTATATAAATAGCTGGAAATAAGTAGCTGCAAATAAAGGTTTCTTCCTACACCATCACCACCTGCACAGTGGTCCCCTCATCCACCCACATATCTCGCAAATGCAGTGCACAGGTATTCCAGACTTTTAAAACATAGCCCAGACTTGAGTTAATACAATAGCTCTTTTTTTCTTAAGTAGGAGAAAAGACAGCTTATTTGGCTTTGGTGAATTCAACATCTTAAAGATAGGATTTCCCTAGCGTATATAAGCACTAACTTGATCTTTATTTAAATAGGCTGCATAAATGTGTCTCTGACTTGAGATGACAAAGTCTGTCTCTTGTAACAAACAACTAATAATACAATTCTCAATTTTTTTTTAAATAAATGCAAATATTTTCTTGCTTCTAAAATTGTATTTTATATTATATAAGTATTTTTAAAGCATGTTACCAATTTTTTAAACATCATATTAGAAATGTCAAATATTGCCAGTTTCCTGAAGCATATTTTTGCATAACATCTTCCTATTACAAAAGTCAACTATCTCAAATACATTGATTAGTTTTAAATATATAGTGCCAATTTTTATATTTACAATATATATTCAAGACAAATACAAATCTTAAGTTGTGCTTGTCAATACATACGGTAGTTACTAAATCTGCTTCTACTGTGCTACCTTCCAGATGCCATTGATCTTGATAAATTCTGATGCTGAATTCACAGATGTCCACCACTGTAACATTATCTTTCAACAAATAGTTGAAGTGGAAGCTACAAAACATTTAAGGACACTTTAGCATGTGAGCTTCCCTCCTGGTCCTTATGGTTTAATCAGATGTTGCGCTTGGTACTTTAACGGGAAGATTCCTTCTGGTATTGGTGACATGGCGCTGTTGAGCTAGGAAGGAACGTCCTGGGCCATCCCTGCAGGTACCACCACTGCCAAGCAGTCTCGCTTCCATACCTAATTTCTGAAGTGTTAGGCTCTGCAAATAAGATAACACTTATTACACACAGCAAACAAAAAATGGTCATCTTTCACACACATAGTTAATATGCACAAATAACTGTTTTTACTGTACTTCTAGTAGAACCTTGTGGTGCCATAAAAAGTATGAACCAGTGCAAAAGAAAACAAGATTCATTCATTACAGAGTATGTTAATTTTAGTTTATTGTAAAGTTGTTCCTTTATTAAGCATGATGTTTAGCTTTGCTTTCACTGTTTGATTTTCCTTCCTGGTACTAATGAAACTCTTTATGTTACTTCAAATGAAAATGAGCTTTTTCTAGTCCTTTCCACAGCAATCTAAGATTTAACACTGCAATGATGTTATAGTATGACTAGTTTAATTTCACGAATGCCATGCCAAAGACTCTGCAAATCTGAAGAAAGATTCTGAAAGTCTTCAGAATCATGGCCTCTCTTTGCCTGAAGTTATATAAGAAGTGACTATTAAGTCACTTCTCCTGTACCAAAGCCAAGCAGAAAAAATGAAATATAATAATTTTACCAAATAGTTGACTATTAAAACATTTTCCCATAATTTCACTATTGGGAATGTTGATACTGGTGTTTTCCAAGTTAACTCAAGACTGAAAACTAGCTAGGACTCATTAAACTTAGCATTCTTGCCTGCAGTCAGGATTAGGAAGTGCTTCAAACTTGGGGTCTCAGGCTCCTCTTTTTTCCTTAGTTCAATGTTTTTAGGCATGAGGCCATGCTAAACTACAAGTTGGATATTTCAGACAAGTAGCTAAATTACTGGCTTTCTGTCCTAAGCACCAGTTTATACAGAACATCAAAAACAAACAAGAGAGTTAATATTTCATTGCCACATTTTGCAACATGTACTTTTAAGATTTCTAAAATACTGACAAATGATCTTTTGACCCACCTTGTTATACCACGCAGTTACAATTAAATTTTCCTCATAATCACGTAACTTAGCAAGTTTGTATTCAGCCTGGAGAGATTGAAGAAGACAATCTCAATTAAAACACAGAAATAATCTGCATAAATTTACTGCAGCTCAGTGAAGGAATTAAGTTATGCAGTAGCAAAGCTTAAGCATGCAAAGTAACCAGAAGGTGTACAATCGTAAATAAAGTTGTTTCCTTAAACAAGGCAGAGATACCTGAGACACTGACTACCTCAAGGAGCAACTAACCTTTGCAGAAACTGCACGTCAACTTAGAAACTTATTTTCAAACAGGAAAAAAAAAAAACAAAACACGTATGAAAGTGTATTGCAAAGTCTAAACTGTTGTGCTGTATTTCACTTAAAACTTCTTAAAAGTTTTTAGAAATATTCCAAATTCGTGTTTCAGATGTACAAGGAAAGACACTGCTAAATATCTATAGGTCTAACAGTCTGTGCTGCTCCGAAATAAAAGGAGCATTAGAGGGTACTGGATCATGAGTAACTTAGGTGTCTAACGTTCAAGAACACATTAACAGAAGTTACTTTAAAGTATATATAGGTTTTACCTCCAATGCTTCAATTTTTTTGTCTCTCTCTGTTATCTGTTTTCTGAGCAACATAATTTCTGCTGATGCTGGATTCAGTTTGGGGTCCAAGGTTTTTATCACCTATTAAAAGGCAAAACAAAAATTCATTACATATCAGCTTTGCACTTCACTTCCTCACAGGAGAAATACAAAAACAGACTGAGCACAAGTTGGGCAATGAGGATAATAATCAAGTTTTTGTTTTCTTAATCCAGTATGAAATAGGATATTAAAAGTTATTGAAGAATGACTAATGCATCTCATGCTTCAAGCTGAACTATATATACTCATACATTTTTGACTGGAATCAAGTAATCAAGGGTAGGAGAGATTTGGGAACAGGACAAATCAATATATCCAACAATATATGTATCTTCAGAAATACACCACTCACGTTTCTTGCTTTCTCAAGGTACATTTTATATCTTTCTTCCATTGCTTTCATGTCCTCATCTTTTTTCCGCAAAGCTGCTTCCAGCTCACCGATCTTCTGGGCTGTTTGTAGAAACCGTGAACAATGTCAACCAAAGCAAAGATAGACACGGTACTTAAACCCCATCCCCTCCCCCTTTCCTCCCTCCCCCCAGCTAAGAAACTTTTTAGCTGCTATACAGTTTCTTACCATATGGTCCCATCTGACTCTGAACTCCCATTTTGCAGGGTATCATTCAACAAAAGTAATGACCCAACCAACCTCTGCCTCTGTGTGCAAAACAAGCAAGCAAACAAACAAAAAAACCCCACCAAAACAAAAAAAAACAAACCCCAAGCGATTGTTTTTTTCTTCTCTGTTGCACATTTCAAATCTACACTCAAGAAAGAAGCCTTATCCAGACCAGTATCTCATATCCCAGAGACTATGCAAACCATTTAAGAAGAAGCAACATAGATCCACCAAGAGGAAAAAAAACCTCACTTACGGTTCTGACTAACATCAGGCTGTAGTTCTGCAAGAGCAGCCTCTTTCTTCTGTAACTCATCATGAACTTCACTCAATTTTTCCCTAAAAATGAAAAAATTAAACTTAATTCTATGCATGATTTCATGCACAGTTCTAAGACACAGCAGTTGCAAGTTAACTGTAGGAAATGTTTAAGGAACAATTTTAAACTCTGTTGATTCTTTTGAGTTTAAATATTTCTATACATTTTTGTAGAGCAATACCAGCTGTAACTGAGATTCCATGTAAAAGTTACCTAAGGTTAAAAGCAAAAAAAGTGAACAACAAAAGAACCTCTCTAGCACCTCCTTAGCAGGAGCGGCTAGATACATTTTAGAACAATTAAAAGCATTTTGAGTTGAGCAAGCTTGATGTTTATAAGTGCTATAGAATTGGAACAATTAAATCGCCACTGGTGAAGAAGAGATGGTTCAGTGGATACCACTGTAACAAGATTATCAAAGATCAAAGCATAAGGATTCAAATGCTATTACTTAAGACAGTGACTCACAAAAAAAACTCAAGACATCACTATGAAGACTTGTGTAGTTTACATGCTACAAGAATCAAACTATTTGGCGTAATTAATTAATGTGGATATACATGTGTTACTTACATATGTGCTGCCAATTTCTGCTTCAGGTTGCTAGACTACAAAGGAGAGTTAAAATTCAGTTAATTTCAGTATTTCACAATGTGCAGTATTGAAAACAATCCTACAAGTGATCCTTGAAAACCTGTCACACCTAAAAAAGTCAGGCCAGCAGCTTCATTTTTTATTTATTCCCATAACTGCATTCATACTTCTGGCACCAAATAGATACCAACTCCAGTATCCTTCTTTCTTTAAAGTTATCCTTCTCATGAGAACACCATAAGCATAAAACTAGAGACTTACTGAAGTGAAGTAAAAGGCAGAGGAGTTACAGCTTCTTAAATGGGGAGGGAAAAAAGGAAAAAAGCATCTAGCTAGAATCCTACTTTTTTAGTATCTGTCAACACCAAATACACTGAAAAAGAAAAGGTGTTCTAAACAATATTTGATGCTGCACTGAAGGATTTTAAATAAGAACTGCTAAGACATGCTCATCAGGGTCAAGAAAGCTGAGCTTTCACTTACTCCTTCTGTCTTGGAACCTTGCTCCTGTAAAGTCTTTTGCAGATCTTCAATCTGCTGTTGTAACTCTCCAATACGCTCCTTGTTTAGTCTTTGAGGTAGAAGAGTCAAGAAAAGAGCAGACCACAGGACAGTGAGATTTTTCTTCCTGACTGGATGATAATTTTGACGAGGCTTTTACCCAGCAGGTAAAACTCAACTAAGAATCAGAGCTAAGAGTAATCTACAGACAACAGTTTCTTCATATCAAGCCAGACTCAGAGCTGCCACATTTTACATCATATTTAAGACTTCCATATTGCTTGTTATCCCTTTCTGTTCGTTTCATACTTGTGAAATTAAATGGGCAACTGGCTGCCAGCAGAGGGCTGTGCTACAGATACCTCCCACTCCAAAGAACGAGAAACCACGTCTTGCTATATTTCAGATGCTGTTTCACCCCCATTACCTTTTTTCAGTTTCTAGTTCATTTACTGTCCACTGCTTTTGCTCCAGCTGTTTCTGGAGCTCTATAATACGTTCATTTTCTGATCCTTCCTGTTGCAGTAGAAGCATCTTATTTTCATGCTGAAGCTGAATAAACATTTCTCTGAAAAAAGAAAACAAGAAAAACCTAAGAATGAAACAGTCACCACTGATTAAGAAATAATAAGAGATAATATTCCTATTCACCTTAAGTTGAACACGAGTTCCCCTGAAGAATATGTATAGGGCAATAATTCAATTCTGGATGCAAAGGTAAATTAAAATTCTCAAACATCACAAAAAGATTTCCTTGAGATGAGCAAAGTTGTAAACTATGTAACTGCAAACTCAAATTATTTGGGTCTTTATGCTTCACTCTGCCAGACTTGCAGAGTAATCAGAGCTAGCAACTAGCTAATCTATTTTAGCTGCTGCATGTTTTTGTGTATTCCATATAGAAAACTGTAATGTTTTTAAGAAAGACTGCAAATCTATTATAGCATGGGGAAATCATTACTGACAACTACATGGAGGGGTCTACGTAAACATGAGGGATGCAAATCGAGAAGTGGGTAAAAACGCCCTGAAAATACTGAGCTTTCATGGAGAAAATTAATATTATGTCCTATCCACAAAAATCATAAAACAAACTGAGCCTTTATGTCTTACCTATATTCCACCGGCAAAAGCTCAGCAGCAAGATTATCCTGACTTTTAACACGAGATGCATCTGAAATTGCATGGGAGGCTCAGTTTAACAAACATACAAAAATCACTGATTATGAAAGAAAAGCCTTTGAAGATAAAGCAGTACCTGTTCGACTCAGATGATCCTGCTGCATCTGTGAATACCGGAGCTCTTCATTAGTCTCTTTCAATGTATCACACTGTACAATCAGCCTCTAAGTACACAAATTTGAGATGGTAGTAATTAATACTGCAACATTTTAAGCCCAAATAACGTTAATAACGGCTAGTACTAACTTTTTTCTTTTAATATTTTTCTTTTACTGAGATAGATTACACAAACTCAGCACACTTGTTTTCGTTAGCTGTTCAAATAAGCTCACACTTACCTCTTTTTCTTTGACTAAAGCTTCATGTTTTTCTTCAAGTCGTTTCATTTCAAATGCTAACTTATCAGCTCTTTTAGATTCTTCAGACAGCTTGTTATGAAGCTCCTGGACCTTTTTATTAAGAGATTACATTTAGGATACAAACATATGAGGGACATTTAGAATTACGTTAGAAACTTCATCCTATCCTATGATCATCAACATAAATATTACTCTATAAATTTTCCTGACACTAAGAACATTATATACAAGTGGTGATCTCAGTAGCAGCTAAACAGTTTCTCACAGGAATACAAGGTAGCTCAGTTAAAGTAAAGGAGAAAAACCTCCAAATAATGGACAACCAACCAATCAAGAAGGAAGCTACAGTTAAGACTGTTAATATGCTTGTTTTTCTATTTTTTAAAAGTGAAGAGCTCTAAAAAGTATAAGGATATAATACAGGTTAAGTCCATGGTCTGTTAAATTAATGTTGATGTTGTCATCCTTAAGAGGTAGCCACCATTTTTGAATATTCAAGTCCATGGCATTTTAGATTAAGCTACTTTTTTTTTTTCATTGGAAAAAATATATATTTTTTCATTTAGGGTAAGAGTATCTGCAGAAAAAAAATAACATCTTTAGTATGGGTGCAGCCCTACCTGCCTTTTGTAGGTTTCTAATTGGGCACGGGCTGCATTGGCTTTCCTTAATTCATCTTCCAGACTGACTGTGTTGTGCATGTACATCATGTTAGTTTCCTGCAGAGATTTGACTTGTCTTCGGAAGTCGTTCAGATCCTGCAGCTTTTTACGATACACTTCAACAGTTGATTCCAGCTTACTTGCTTTGTCTGCAGTAGCTCTTAAAGGATAAGCAGGAATTAGAAGACAGACTGTTCTTTCAAAGATTAAATAAATCAGATTCCTCTTACATGCACGTTCAAGCTATTTTCAAAGGAAGATTCAACACATTTCAGAGTAGAGTTAAATCTTGCAGCTTTGTTTTTAACTGCAAACCTGCCCTTATGTGCAAAGATAGTTTATAAAAAGTGAAATCACCACAGGGCTTAAGTTGGACTAAGTCAGTCACATGCCAGAAGTACGAGAGGAGGTTAGTGTATCAAATATCTCTATGGAATTCTGCAGAGTGTAAATTAAATACACTACAACATCCTGTGGTACAAAGTCACCCCAAAGTTCTGATAATTGGAAAGGACAAAAATGCAGATATCTTCATTACAGGGATACTGTGAGAACAACCATTAGCAGATATAACCAAGGGTTGCCAGCTGACCATTAACAAAGTTTATTATCTGTCTCATAACACTAGAAGGCAGTGCATGAAAGTTACATGGGAAAATCTATAACTAAGATTTGTTTCTGATGTTATTTAGGAACCACTATAGTGTAAACACCTGAAATCATTTTTTCCCCCCAAGTTTTATTCATACTATGGCCATTGATCCTGGCATAAGAAAAAACCAAGCATGGACTTTTTCCTGTGGCAACATGGCATTCCCCAGTTTTCCCTTCTCTTTGTTGGGACATGAGTGCTGCAAGAGAGACTAGAGATAACACTGGAGGCTAAGTACACATTCACAGATACAAACATTCTTAAGAAATACAAAGCTTTGGGTTTAGTCATTAAATTCTACTAGTGTGGAGCAGGATTACATACCTAAGAACATCATTTTCATCTTTCAGAGCTCTAGATTCTTCAGCCAAAGAGGTTAGTTCGTTGTTTCTATGCTGTAGTTCAATCAGTTGTTTTTCTAGATCTTCACAATGGACACGATAATCATCTTTGGCAGCTTCAAGCCTACCACATCAAAAACAGGAAGTCTGTTAAGAACATTCATCACACACTTTGCTTATAATGTTCCACTAAGTACTAGAACTATTAAAAATAAACTTTTAAAAAGGAAACCTATTGATTTAAGAAGCCAAAAAAATGGTACAGTAAGCATGAAGCATTTAAATGTCTATTTTTTTTAACCCACAATGGATTATATTACATATTGTACATTTATTATATTTATTATTATTTCAGGGAATCATAAGAGAAAATGAAAATGCTTATTTTTGTTTGTTTGTTTTTAAAATATGGATCACAAAGTGAACGGGCCATAAAACAGTGATTACAAAATAACAACTTGTTTTTCTTCTTAAGGTTAAAGACTGTCTTTAAAATAGGTTACGTTAATATAGTCATAAAAAGCATCTATAGCAAAATAAATTAAGATGGAAAATCCTGAAAGACTACCAGGAATTCTCAGGATATATTTGACATGACGATAAAAAGCTTTTTTGAAAGAAAAATCAAATGGTTTCATACCTGAAGTTTTCTTCCTGCAGCTGTTCTAGCTGCAACTGCGCATGAAAATACTTTTTTGCAACCACAGTATTTGGATCATCAAGAGAGTCATCTAATTGCTCCAGCCTGTCATTCAGAATCTCATTTTCTGACACCAAGCTGTTTTTTTCATCCTGAAGGGCAGCCACCTAATACAGATAAAACAGCATCAACATTGTAAAACCTGCCCAATTGGAAAGAATTAAAGCAAGACAGCAGCATGTCACCACATTAGTTTATGAGAAAGGCTGAGTGTTTAGAAACTTGAGAATGTAATATACACAGCATACAGATGTTTAGTGTTTGAAAGTTGTGAAGCACTAAAGGAAAGGTATCTCTAAAAAAAAGAAACTTTCGTAACTGAAACCATGGAAAAGGCGTACAATGCGATATGGAGAGAAACTGATTTTAGTAGAAAAGATAGAAATGGGTACCATACAAAAACTGTTAAGTACTGGTGTAAAAGTACTCTCCATCTTGCTTGTCCTTAACAATAAAAGCAGGATGGCACTGGCTAGCACATTAACACAGTACTGCCGTGCGCTCAGCAGTGAACGGCTGCGCAAGAAGCAGTTCCAAGCGCCATAAGCTGGTAAGCACACACACAAAAGAAAAAACCTAGACTGCTTCAGAGCATGCAATTTTTGCAGCAATCAAACAAGTTCGAAACTGAGTGTTCACAGCTAAGCAAATGAGAATACAACACTGTACTGAAACAGTAAGTATATTAACAGCCATAAAAACGGGGAAGGATTAAGAGGGTAGAACTTTTAATGTTTTTCTAGTGAAAACTACTGTGTTAATTTTAACATCCTGTCAAACATAAGAGCATGTAGCATGTGTTAGTTAACTGGCATTTAAACAGGGACAATATGCTCTGTGGGTTATGCTTTCCTAAATCATAAAGAAAACCTACCTTTCTTATATTCTTGGAATATATCAAGGAAGACTGAGACCTTACAAGTGAATTTATTAAGAATTAGTTTAAATGAGAAGTGTCAATCATTATTATGGCTTCAATAAATAAGTTAAAAAAGCATATCATGGTGACATTATTAGATAAAACATCAGATACATACAACCTAAACAATGCAACATTAAGAAACAACTTGTTTGTGATTGTAACTTAAAAATTTTATCAAACAGATCTAAGAAACAAAACTATTTCCTGAAGCACTTCATTAGATGCTGCCTTTCTAGGTCCAGCCCTTTTCAAGTACCGGGTAACAACTTATTGTATACCTGCATGCACAAACACCTGTGAGTAAATAGCATATCTGCCTTACTCAGTGTAATACTTCCTGTCCAAGGTTCAGCCACTCCTTAAACCATAGAACGGCCTTGGTTGAGAAGGCCCTCAATGCTCATTCAGTTCCAACCCCCTGCTATGTACAGGGTCACCAACAACCAGAACAGGCTGCCCAGAGCCACATCCAGCCTGGCCTTAAATGCCTGCAGGGATGGGGCATCCACAACCTGCTTGGGCAGCCTGTTCCAGCACATCACCACTCTCTGTATGAAAATTTTCCTCCTAATATCTGATCTAAACCTCTCCCATCTCTGTTTAAAACCACTCCTCCTTGACCTATCACTGTCCACCCTCTTAAAACAGTTGCTCCCCCTCTTGTTTAATTGCTCCCTTCAAATACTGGAAGGTCTCAATGAGGTCTCCCTGGAGCCTTCTCTTCTCCAAGCTAAACAAGCCCAGTTCCCTTAACCTTTCTTCATCTCTAGAAGTGAGAATTTCTGAATAGTAAACACAATGCTTTCCAAAGTTTAGCAACAGTAATCTGCAAGTACAACTTAAAAGAGATTGTTTTCTCCTTCAGGGCTCTACTCAGAAGAACTTTTACGTCTCTGCTTTCACCAAGAAGGCTTACTATTCCTCCAGGAAAAATAATTGAATATTTTACATCCCTAAGAATATCTTATTTATCTATAGTTAGTAATCAGAACTTCCTTTCTATGCAGACTCTACTATTTCAGTCATTACAGTCTGTAAGACATTCAAAATTGGTCTCTGGAGTTTTTTATTACTAAGGCTCCTACAGCCAGCACAGCACTCTGGTTCCTACAAGAAGATGCCACACAAATGTTTGCTTTGTACAAAATCAAATATGAGATGAGCTGCTTTAGCACATAAACCTCTTTCTATTCTCAGAATGTAGCACCACAAAACAGGAATCAGATTTAGGGCTAGCACTTTTCTCATTTTCTTTAGAAAAAAAGATAAAAATAAAAAATTCACGTCCTCACTGCTGTGAATTCAACCCTCCTTTCTCAAAAGAGACTCATTTAACTGCTATTACCATTAAAAGCAGAAGTACATGTATTATCTTTGCAGTTAAGCAGGGGACTAAGCAAGCAACTAGCTTCTTATTTCTATTTCCCGAAGTATTCTCCATGATCAAACTGTGCACAAGAAAGCTCAAATTTTTAGATACATTTTATCTTTTATCAACTGCTTTTGAAAACAGCATAATTTTCCTATGATTAAATCTAATGACTGGTTAGTAAATGAATGATTGTGTTTGTTTTAATATAAGGTCCAAAAAACTAACAGCAGCAGTGATTACAAGCCAAAGTATCTTTGTTTTGATGACTGTTTGCTACTAGAGGCGAACATAAGGGTAGCAATGGAGCAACCTCTGGGTTAAGAGTTGACACAGGACCTCAGCTTATGCTTCCATCAGGAAAGTCACTACATTCCAGTGCAGAGAATGGTTGCTTTCCCCCCCAAGAAAACACAATTTAGAAATCTCATTAAAAGTTACATGAATACAAAATTCACTTTGACTTTCCTAAAATCTGCATCTTAACACCACCACTTGTACATATTAAAGAAATAAGCTGTTATTTCTTACCTGTAAATCTAGCTCTTGACATCTTTGTGCCAGCTCTTCTTTTTCTGCAATTGCTTCTTGAAGATCCTCCAAAGCTTTTTTAAGCTTTTAAAGAACAAAGACAGTCAAACACTTCTAGTCTCCAAAATGTCTAAATTGTTTAAATAAATCATTTAAAGAAGGACATTAGGCACTCATACAGAGTTGGAAACCTATATATACTGTTTGATCAGAACCTCAGTTCATTTAACCACAGTTTAAATGAGTACTGCTTGTATATACTGCCAAGTATTGAAACTCTAACATTTAGATTCAATACAACAAATTATGCTAAAAGCAAAACAAAAACGAACAAAACCAGGGGTAACTGTATTGTCACAATTTCAAAATCTATATTTCAAAATCTATGCCTGTTAAATGTCTTCAGTTCTTTGGATCACATATGCCTATTAACTAAGTTAAGAGACATGTGGATCAAGTCTAAAAGTGGGATGCCTGTCTTCCTTTTCTCACCATTAACTTTATTGTCAATACAGCAACATCTTTCTAAATTTAGGCTTACTCTGGACAATCAAACAACCTTCATCTCAGAAGAAAATACAAGCATTTAGCCTGATACAGCTGAACCTTGATGTATACTTAGCTCTTCTTGCTACATGGGTTTGAATTGGCAGGTTCTACCCCATCGAGGATTACCTAGCTTTCGCCATCTATACTTAAAAGAAAATTTATTAGCACAAGCCTTTTAATCCATTTTTTAGAATTGGCACTAAAAGAGAGCATTACCTTACTGTGTAATACCTGATATCGCAATATTGCTCTACCCTCTTTGAACCAGTATAGTTAAATCATGTCAGCTCTGACTGGAAGAGACATCAAGAAGTTTGTACAGAGAAATGACAAAAAGATCTAATTTATTGTTGTTTTGTAGTTGGAGGATTTGTCTTTTTGTTTTGCTTTTAGAAGTGGAGAGGAAGAGCAGTCCTCTTCGTTTAGGGGAGATCAAGGTACCAACGTAATGTTCAGTCTTGAACTACAACAACTATAAAGTATTAAGCAGCTACCTGCTGTTCCATTTCACTTGATTCATCACTTGCAGAAGGACCCATCGCTTCCTTGCTCATGAGCTACAGAAAAAGGCCATGGGAAAAAAAAAGAAGGGTTAAATAGAAGGTTAATATTCTGAAAAATCCACTGTCTACTGCATATCAGCTGTATTTTCTATCACGTCCTTGATCCCCTCCAATACATAAAAATAGATTAATAATAACAATACTCGCTGCTGATGAAGGATTTGAAGAAAATCTAGAGTAAGATGACAGATCCTCTCCCCCCAACACTCCAATTGAAGTGCAAACAGTAACATGTTACTGGATGAATATATTCCCTAGTCAAGTTAAAACAGCAGACCAGAAGACAGGATATCACCCCACAAATTTAACAGATATCATACTTCTTTGTATCACTGTAAGCTAACTGTCATTAAAAGCAAACAATGAGAACACTAACACAGCTTTCCCTGTGTTTCTCTGATACAAAGATGCACATTGTCAGCAAATAAAGGGCTTTACTGGTTACTCAGGAAGTACAGTATTATTTCTCGACCTCCTTCAGAAGGTTCGATTAGTCAGAAAACAACAAATGAGGTGTATGGATTCATTTCTGCAAATAGGATGGACTTAAAAACTATATATAGCTCATTTAAATCAGAAAATTTTAAAGTCTAGTACTATCTCCACTGTTATCTTGACTGGGTGCAGTTACACGTTAATTTTTGTCTAATGTCAGTACTGCAGTTGTTGACCACTTCCACATTTTGCTGAGCTACAGTCCTGACTCTCATAAATGTGGCTATAATCTAAGGTGGACCACTGAGATGACCCAACTAAGAACGTAATAAGATGGCAGTGGAAGAGAACCATGGTGAAAACAGAGATGCAGTTGGGAGTTCGTATATCAGGAGCGGGAGCAAGCAGTCAGAACAGTGCAGCCCCACGGTTACAATCAGCACTGGATACACGACTATCAATGGGGAGGAAATTTCGATATGGATTCCAACACAATTAGCAGTTGGTGATGAGATACATTTCTTAACGTTTCTAGATACACCTCAAAAGGTTGTACATTTGGACATGGGACTAAAACCAAGGCTCTTTGGTTGGAGTCTATTGTGTCCTAATCTTCCCAGATGGCACAGGGAAGTATTTACATTATCCCTCAGTCTTTATTTGATTAAAGGATTCACGCACACACAAAAATATACATATGTACATAAAAATCAACAGATAGTTATGCAAATTTCTCAGCTGACTGCACTAGGCTAGGAATTACTTACTTCTTGAATGGCTGTCATGACAACATGTTGAACAGATTCTTCAAGGGTCATGATATTTTGTATGTGTTCTGTGGAAAACAAGATTTGTAGTGATTTATAACAATGTTCATCTTAATGGTTTGAACTACTTGACAGCTTCTTAGAAAGATCCAGGAGAAACTGTTCCCTAAAATGCTGATTCTAAACAGGTAGTGCTCTTCTCATACAGATCCACCACCACCATAACCCAATAAAACAGTAAGGAATAATAAATTCCTAAGTGAACAAATTTATCCTATGTACAATAGAGAAAGGAGATCAGGACATCCATATTTCCACAGCACTTTTTCTAATACCTACCTATACAGATGTACATGAATATGTTTGTGCAAAAAGCCAAGGCCCTTGCAACTGAGTTAGTAAATCAAATGTAACAAAAGACAGTTACTGCTGGAATCTTCATTCCCAATGCAACCTGACAGCTTACTTCCTAAGCACTCTTTGATGCAATCATTCCAGACTACCTAGGAATCAAACCTATTCTATGAATGAAAGCATGGCAAGGATTTCCTAGCCACCAGCTCTCATGAGAGGAACCAACTAAAACTACCTCTAAAGACAAACAAAAAGACAAACAATTCCCCCATGCATTTTTCAGAGTATTCTTACCTGACCTTGAACAAAGTTTGAGTTTTATACACAAATTTCCATAGGTTTTCTGATTTTAAGTAAATGTCTGCTTCAGATTAAGCATATGAATGCAACGGAGACTTCTTGATACGTAAGAAAGATTCTACATGCCTTCCACCTTAAAGATCACCACATCCCGAGGCAATCTGCTGTTTGTTCGTCAGATTAAGGCAGTGCATACCTTGTTTCCTTTCACAGTTGACCGCACAGCCTAAAATAAGCTGCATAAGCCTTCCCAGTTCAGTAGGATCTGAGTTCTCAGAAATCTTATTTAAGTCTGGAATAAGTTCTTCTGAAATCTGCTGATCCAAAAACTGAAAAATAATTGAAAAGAGAAACTGGACTTTTGTTTTTGATTACCATTAAATTATGAGTCACTTAAGAAATTTCGGCAATGAAGAGACCATTAATAAATTTGTTATTACAAAAACTTAAGGAAGGATAAGATTTTAAATATTAAATGTGGAGATACAAACTAAAAAATACTGGTTTATGAGAGAATACATATTATTAGACTAGGAAATCTGAAACGACCTCGATAAAACAGATTTTCTTAACACATTTGTTATAGGACTTCATACCTGAAACAGATGTAACACAAACTATACTTTTTTTGGCTAAGAAAAAGCAGTGCTGAACTCCCTCTCCTCAATTTGAGTGTGTATTGGTAGGGGGTACTCAATACAGTGCTAGCCAATGTCTTTTATGAGCCTCCGTACCTAGAGTTTGCTTCCAATCTAATCTAAAGTAGATGGCATTAAGATATACTAAAATCAGTCAGCATTTCTCTATTGCCATCTAGTTATGCACATTCATCTATGTGTGTTATCTGTGTTGTGTTTTTTTTTAATGACCATTTGCAGAAAAAAATAAAACGGCAGTAAGTTAAAAGATCTTATGACAGCCCTAAAATATGAGATAATTATTTTCTTCTACCAACAGTATATATATATTCATTCTAAATTCAGTTCCTTCCTAATCTTTAAAGAGCTTTTCATCAATCTAAACAAACTCCACTTCTGGGCTCACCAGAGAACCTCAATCCTGGCAATACGGAATGGCTTGGCACTTGATATCACAACAGGTAAGACCAGGAAGCAGTAAGAGGATCAGGTAAGTTTTTCTACACCATATCCAATGCATCACTGTAATCACTACCTATACAAAATTCAATGTTTGCTATTAGTGTGGTTTTGTTTCTTTTGTTTTCCTTTTAAATCACAACATAGCATCCAACTATAGCTACTGTACTGCTCCTGTGCAACGGAGAACACCATAATCTTTATCAACAGAATTTGTAATTTTAATCTCCTAGCTTCTAGACGAATATGAGTAAAACTAGACTAAGGCTGTTAAATGTGTCCCTGCTGTGTAGAAAAGGATTAAAGCTTCTCAGAAGGAGCAAATATGAGGGTACACCCAAAAGCCTGCAGGATTCTGTAGATCAGTACTTCTGATATTTGCCTAGGCAGCAACAGGAAAATGGTTTCCAGATTATGCTCCAAGTCTTAACTAAATTATACATGCTTAAATATGTATACGCACGATGCACATAAACATATCCAATTTTATATGATTATACTAATTTTATCTTCATTCAGACCTCTCATTTAACCAAATAATTACTACATACGTCCTACCCTAAAAGCCCATCAAACACACTACTTAGCTGAAAGAGAAAATAAAAGCCCTAATTGAAGGAGAAAAACATGTTTATTGATTAGAACAATCAGAATTCCATACCTCATGATAGTAGTCCATAATCCCTTGCAGTATTTTCTTCAGATTACTGGACTAATTGTTGTACATGAAAGATAAGGTTACAGATTTTTATTAATTAACTACAGCGAAATTAATAATTTTACAATCAAATGTTTATAAAGCAGCTCTGGAAGAGGACCACAGTGACAGAGGAAGAGAAATATCACAACCATGCACAAATTCCAGAAGGCACTCAAACTATTAATAAACAGTTCAAGTATGTACAAAGTAACCTCAACAAGTCTGAGCTTAATTCTGATCTGTGGGTTTTGAACTACTAGGCAGGCTCAGGAGAGACACGATATCTACACTCACAACACTTTTATTAATCACAGTTTTTAATACCTTTATCCTCCAGTTGTCACCAACATCCTCTTTAATGCGATTCAGCCAAGATGCATCAAACCAAGCAACATCTCTGAAATGAAATTAAACAATTGAAGCATTAATAAGCACACATGTAAATAAATAAGGCACCAGATTCTCAGCATTAAATCATCATGATGTTTAACTAGGGTCTTTAATGAAGCATGAACTCCAGGAGACTGCATGTTATACTCATGTCACAGGAAATTTCCATCCTCCTGGCTGAATTAAGATAGCATCTTCCTGGGCAGAAAGAATTTCTTTACATGTTTGAGCCTCCTAGACCAGAAAACACAAGTAGGCAAAGGCATTTGACACACTTAGTTAATATACCTACCAAAGCAGTAACAGTTCTGTACAAAAATGTCATCATTTGGAAAGCGCTACCTACTTTTGTACATTTGGACTTGTCACAGCATTCACTACGATTAATCAAAGGCACTTATCAAGGAAAAGAATAAACATTTCCTCTACTTTCGTTTTATAGTAGTTGTTTTTTGTCTATTTTCTATCTCCGGTTACCCTGGACTGAACTATATTCATTTCAACAGCATAAATGAGTTGCAACTTTTACACAGTATTGATGTACTGATATCAAAGCACTTAATGCAAGACAGATATTATCCCCACTTACTATCCACTACCTCGCTTGTGAATAAAATTGCCCAGGGCCTCAACAAGCCTAGCACCACAAACACAGAGTAAGCCTGAGTTCTGGCCATTACACTACACTGCTGCTACAGACCTTACTTGTAGGAATGCTGATTATTACTTGTTCTCTGACTGACATACTAGTTTAGCAATAGTGGCATCCTGCAGGGACATCTAGCTAAGTAACAGTGACAAACAGAGCTTGTTAACATGCAGCACAGAGATGCTGGGAAGCGACCCTCAGCAAACCTGAAAAGGGCGAGCTGTCTTTACACAATACACTTAAAATCTGTAGAAAAAAACCTTCTTAGACTGACAAGTAATTTCTTAATAATTAAAAATATAGTCTGTGCAGGAAATAATAATTCAGACTTCGCCTATATTACTTGAATCACCACTAAAACCAAAGCTGCAGTGATAACTAGTTTCAATAAAAGCCTCATGTCAGAACTGAAAAAGATCATATTTTTTTCCTTATTACTCTTAAGTATAAATTTAATAATATGGTACTGGAATATCTCCTCATCCCCTTCTCCATTTTATCACTTTATTATACCACCATATTTTTGTTCAAGGGAGGATTTAAAGACACGCTTCATTTTCTGCTACAGGCCACCTGCTCTGAATTTATAACTGTACAATAAACCTCTGGGTGGGAAAGTGCCTTAAATACACAAGCCTTAAGAAATTAAATACCTGTTCTTTGAACTTATGAATCAACTTACATTTGATGAAGCACCTGAGCCATGGCAACACCACTGGTCAAGTCCTGTACATTTCTGCAAGGTGCGGCAGTATTGAACGTCTGCAACTAGAAGAGCACAAAATGTATTTCTTAGTCAGTGGACAGAAGGACATAACATTAGTTACTATTTCCCTTTTTCTATTTAAGAAAATGTCTTTTCATTATAGGCAACCTAAGATCTTTTTTGAATGATATAGATTCTAACCCAATTACCTCAGTATTTGTAGCTGTTGATTGATCTTAAAAGTTTGCATTACCATGCTTTGTTCTTGCACATTAGTGTTTTTATCATAAATCAGCTTATAGAGCACTAATTTAGGAAAGTAAGGTCACATTCATCCACCCCTCAGATTATATCGGAACACTTAATTCTGGGCATATATTGCCTCAAGATAAATTGGCATCAAACAGGAAGTGAATAGTAAGATAAAAAGAATCCAGTCTTTTACTCAATGCACTTTGTAACAGAAGTCACAACACAACGACGGTGTCCTGAGATTATTTGGTGATAAAGAACAGAAGGGAGAAAATTACGTAAAAATACAGAAAAATGCAGTTATGTGAGAGCTACTGCAACAGTTTTTGCTCTTCACCTCTATCAGAAAAGCAGATTACAGGTGAAAGCTCTTTATAGGAAGTTTACTGATCTATTCTATATGAATGACTTAACCTAATCCTTGTGTTCTAGCTACTGCTTCTAGGCACAAGTATAAATACAGTCCCTTTGTGCTAGGACTACACAAACAAGATTCAGCTCCCATCCTGACCATTCAAATTTAACAGCCAAACTCAAAGAAAGAACAACGTCAATACTTCTCCACTGTTACAGAGCACTGCAATGAGCAATTGCCTATCAGACTGCTATATGCACAGTAACCAAGTATCCCATCGTTCTGAGATACCATCCATGATACCAGCATCACACATCCACTGGACACTCTTTTGTCAGGCTACCTACCAAGCTCTGCATACTATACTAACAGTTTCAAGCTATAAAGCCTTAAAACAGAGGTACCCAGGTCCACAAGTCACACCACAGTCAGCAAAAAGCTTCTATAACTTAAACCCAGAGGGGTGGGAAACAAACAAACACAGTTCTTTTTTAAAACCCTGTATTAGAGCAAGCAAGAAGTCAGTAATCCCTTGTAGGTTACATAAAAGATTAAGCAGAACACAAACCGAAGTGGCAGTGATTGACAGCACTGCTTTCTGATAGCACAGCAGCTTCCATGTCAATGCAGGAGCAGACACAGGAGCTCACACATTAAGACTCAGCATGCTAGAATACAGGGTTTTATGGCATGATACTTCAGTGCTGCCTTTGGATATACACCCTGGTAAACCAAATAAATCACTAAGTAGGGTAACAGGTTCTGTCGTTTTAGTTCTATGACCAAGGTCACCTGAGTCTGCAAAAGCAGAGCAAATAGCTTTGGAAAACCTTGTGGTGTGTAGCTGCTGGTATCTAGCAGAACAACAGCTCATTAGGATTACGGGAAAAGCAAGACCAAGAGTCTTAGTTTCTCTGCACATTTGAAAGTGTTATAAGAGTCTACAAACAATATGACAGTAGAGGTATTAATTATCCTCCAATCCCCATGCCAGTGCAGTCATTTCCTCTGAGTGTTTTCTCTGTATTTACAAAACCAACACAATTTGGGAGCACAGGGAAGAGGCTGGTAGAAGCAGCTGTACATTCTTAGTCTGCACCAGTACTAATTTGTTCAAACTTGATTAGTTTTTCTAAATATAGCTTCAAGGACACACTGCTGCTCCAGCTAAAGACCATTTCAGGAGGCTGGCTTAAACAATCACCCCGCTTACTGCTACATCAGGAGCAGATATCTTTCTCATAGGTATACACTGTGACTATACACAGGACTAAGTCATATACACAGGACACGAACATTACAAATGCTGTCAGTGTCATAAAGCACTGAAGTAAAGAACTAGAGTGTCTTAAAGACACTTGAAGAAGGAGATCATAACCAAGCAGAAGCAAGGTCTTCCTGTAAACAAAGCAGTTCAGTAGGCTTTCATACCAGCGACTGGAAAAAGCACCTAAGTTTTGTCAGTGACTTGTGTGCCATAAAGACCAAGCTTTTATCATGACATGATTTTCATTAAGCTTTGGACACAACAAGATTCAATTGACCCATCTCACGCTTGTCACCTGCACCTCATTTCACATACTACAGCTCTGATTTTAGATGAGGAGGGCTAATGCAAAATGAGCTATGGGGAGTGACTCCAACACACGCTGTACTTCCAATCCCCACATGTATTCCCCATTCACTTTCCTCCCCCTTTTATTAAATTACAGTGACTACAGATGGCACACACCAAAACACACATACGCTGTAACACTGCAACATACACACATACATATATTTAAAGGGCAGAGTGCAGAAATGCCTCACATCTGCACAGGACCTCACAAATACTTTCAAGGCATTATAGATCTCTAGCTATACCCCTACAGAGGATCTGTTATGCAGAAGTGACCCATATGTAGGGAAGTTTATCTTAACACTGCTCCAGTTTAGAGACAAAAACAGCAGAAAACTCTGAGAGGTACAGTACCAGAAGACATCCAAGCAGCTTTTACTGAAGAAAGTGCTTGTTATTATAGCACCTAAACACAAAAGATCCTGCCGCATCCCCAGCCCTACTATAGAGCTCTTACCATCCCACTCATAGAATGGCCTGGGTTGAAAAGGCCATGACCACAAAATGACTATCCAGTTTGAACCCCCGTGCTGTGTGTAGGGCTGCCAACCACCAGCCCAGGCTGCCCAGAGCCACATCCAGCCTGGCCTTGAATGCCTGCAGGGATGGGGCATCCACTCCTACCCAGAGCTGACTTCCCATGCAGGAACCAGTCTATCTTTTTCACATACACTACTCTTTTCTTAGGAACTCGCACACATCCCTTGTGTAGTTTAATGCAACTCCATTAAATTTTCTGTAACGTCATCAAAACATTCAGTTCAGTGACAGCCACGTTACAGAACTAACAGGTAGCATTTTTAGGCATTCTTTCAGCTCTGGGCAATGAATGTTTCCTATTATAAAATGTGCCAAAATTGTGAGGGGAAAAACCAAGGAGATAGAGCAGCAGAACACAAATTCATAAGCAATATGACCAGACTTTTGTTGCACTGAAAAACAAACAAGTGCAAACTTTTATAACGACAGAGACTTGCACAGCCCTCCTTAGATGACTCCTGTATGTTGCGTCAGGATTCCCCTTCAGACCCAGCATGCACTCAGAGCTGGATATTGCGGCCATACTAAACAATTAGGCATAAAAGAAACTAGGAAAGAACAAACTAAAGAAGCTCTGGGGTTTCTGCTCCTGATGACTGTTACTGTTAATTACAGAGCGGTTTCCACACTGGAGAACCACTGCTTGGGCCCACAGGATATTCACCAGCCCGTCTCCACACAGCGTTATCTCTGTCAGACCGTTTCACGACGCAGGCCCGGTTCCGGCCCGGTTCCCTCACACCGCCTCAGCCCCCGGCCCGCCCTCCATCACCGCAGCAGCCACGCGAGCCCAACAGGTGCCCGCACGCCGCTCCCCGCCGCCCCCGCGCGGCTCTGACGGAACGGCCTCTCCGCGCCGGGGCTGTCCCGGGGGTGCAGGTAGGACGGCCCGCCCGCGCCACTCACCCACAGGATGAGGCTGTCACAGAGCAACGGGTCCGCCGCCTTCGCCTCCATGGCGTCAGCCTCCTCTCGGCGCCCGCCGCCTCCGCTCACGGCAGTTGCGTAAGCATCCGATGCGCGAAGCGCGCTTACGGCGGGAACCAGGCGCAGCTGACGTGACAGCGCCCACCACGCGCCCACCCCCACGCGGAGGGAGGAACGGTACTCTCCGCACGTACACGTCAATGCCCGCCCCTGCCTTCAAACGTCGGGAGTGGCAGAGGGCGCCACCAATCAGCGGGCAGAGCTGCGGCTGTTCACACCAATCACGGGGGAGTATTCGTGTGGGCGGGGCTACGTCACTTGGCGCTGTTTACCTCACAGTTTACCTCAGCGGTCGGTTGCGTGGTAGGCCGCTCGGTGGCAGGTGACGCACCTGATCGGTACCGTGGGCCGGGAGACGGTGGCGACGGCTCCCAACCTCCTTCCGCAGCCACAGGCCCTGCGCAGGAGGTGGCGCTCCGCCACAACATGGCGGCTGCCGCCAAACCGGCCCGGTGCCGCAGGGAGCTGCTGGCGTGGCCAAGTCGTAGGTAGGTCGGCCCGCCTGCACCAGCCGCACTGCTGCTCTCAGGGCAGAAATCGCTTAAAATACAGAATCAGGTTTAAAACTCCCTTCTGAAATATCTGTGAATAAAGCTCTCAAAATTCCTTCACGACCCTTCAATGAATATACCCTCCGATATCAGATATGTTTTTGGGCTATTTTTTATGATACACACTTTTACTTGTCTGTTATTGATTCTTCTTTGGCAGATTAAAACCGTAGTGGATGAATTGGGCAGTACTTACATGACCTTCCCCTCTTAAAGCTGTCCAGCAACACAAAAGGCTTACTGAAAACAGGCTTTTTTGTTTGTTTGTTTTCATGTTAGTTTTGCTTTTTGAACACTGAAGTCCCACAGACTTCTACACTAGAGTTCGTACTGCTGAGACCATTTGTTTTCTTGATCATTTGTTTTACTGTATTATTTCTGTTTTTATTTTTTTAGCTTGCTCATCAGGCTTCACCATTTAGCTACAACTCCTTCCTCCTGATATTTTACGTCATTACCTTTGCAGGAAAAACTCACCCCTTTATGCAGCATCCCACTCAATTCCCACACACGTATCATTCTCCACATCCTGTTCATCTCACATACGCTCCTTCTACAGATTCAACATCTCACACAGTTTCTTTATATGGTTTCTGCAGGCAGCTCCTCTTTCCTGTGTTTACACTACATGTGCCAGTGAATGCCAGAAGCCACCAGCTGCTTTCCAGGGAACACAGAGACAAGAGCAAGCAGGCCCCATGCCACAGTACCTAAGCAGGACAGATTAGCTGGGCAGGCTCATCAGCCATGAGGGCAGGTGGTAAGGCAAGTCCACAGTGATGTGGCAAGTATGTCATGCCTCGTGATGATGAGACAAGTATAGAAGCCAGGAAGGCAACCCACTGCTCAGGGTCAGGCACAGTCCTGTGATTTCAGTGATGAAATGCTTTGTTTGAGGTCAGTCGGGGAACTCATTCCACAGGTCACAATCCAGGAGGTCAGTGAAGTCCATAGCTATGCATAGCTGTAACTGAGCTGAAGGTCCAGGGCTGAGTTTAAATAGAATTCCTGGTCTCATGGGCAGAGGGTGTGGAGAAAGGCACCAGGTAAAGCCACTAAGGCCTGTTAGTGCACTCAAGGCCCTGACAACATGCTCTACTTTCAGTGGTGTCTTTTTCCATAAATACAGAAAATACTGCAGAGTACTTTTCCTCTAGAGGGCTGTATAGTACAGACAGAAGGGAAGCGTCTGATTCAAAAGCATCAAGAAATTATTCATATGGGATGGTTATACTGGAAAGGTAATACAAACTCTATATAGTATAGGGAGGTTAGTTGAGATCTGTAAGTCAAATGCTAATTGCAAAGAAAAGGCAAAATGTATAGGTTTGGTAATCTGGGATTGTATCAGAAGAGACTGGCTCAGCCATACTCTGCAGCTATTGTGTCACTTCAGATGTGGGACTCCCTATGATGCTCACTGGAATAACAGTGTTTCCAAGGAATGCTACAGAAAACTGCAATACAAATATGTGTCACTGTATCTTCCCAGTTGCAGCTGTAGAAGGGCATGGGCCAGCCTTCCTCAGGGTTCAATAATGGGATAGAAGTAGTAGTAAGGGGAAGCTGTGTAAATTACGTGGAGTTGAGGTGGTTGGGTTTTATTTTTTCATCTCAGCTGGAGTTTTCTTCTCAACCTTCAGCTCACTTGAAAAACTGTGAGTAAATTCTGGTTTTGTGCCAATCAAGACAAAAGACTATGACCTGTAATAACATTCCAATCTAGTTTGGCACCTCACTCCAGCACTGTAGTTCAATCTCATGACATCTTATGTCTGGTGTTACCTACATTTTAAAGTCAAGATAAATTACTTCTTGTAATAGAAGCTTATTTAAAACATACTCACTCTTTTTGATGCTTCCTTTGCTTTCCTGACAGAAAAATCTGACAGTCTTTTAGTAAGGGCTGTCTACTTTTAATAACAATAAAGAATGGCATTTACTACAGTAATTCAAATTGGTAGACAAAAATAAAACCTTTCATTTTTCAATAGGATTTACAGTAGCTCCAATAATTTGAATGTTTAGTTTGGACAGTACATGTTGGTGATTTGTATGGCAAATATGCAGATCTCTTGTGGTTTAACAATATTCTTGTTCTTGCTCAGAAATGCTCACTTATAGGTCTACAATCTAGGACAGTTTTTTTTTTAAGCACTTGGAAACAAAGACATTGGAATGAAAAATACCAAACAGTGACACTTGGTGGCTTGTTATGTAACGTGCACATTCCTAGCCATTAGAATACATGAAATGAAAAACAAATCTCAGCTTTTCTATCATATTTAGTAGCTTGACAGATACAATTTATGAAACATGCACTTCTGTACTGATAATAGCAGGGTGACAAAGGCTACAGCAAATGAGAATAAGCCAAGCAGCCACAGATGTAAAAATGGAGGAAAAGAGCTGCCTACCTACAGAAGGTCTCAGGCAGGATCCCTAGCAAATGATGCCCTCACTTGCACTGGCAACCCTTAAACGAGGTCTGGAAAGGGGTGGATCCTGACTCCACCCCTTCTGCTCACACAGGTACATAACATACACCTGAGCTCTCCTGGGTTAGCCCTGCCTTCCCACTAGATGCTCAATCACTGGTTCAGGCAATGACTTAGCATTTCCACTACACCCACCATCTTTCAAAAGCTTCAGAAACATCAAACAAGCCTCTTGATATCCTGTGGAGCAAAGGCATCTTTGAATGTTTCACATGCAAAAATTACATGCTAACCTACTACCAAAACGCAAGCAGCTAGTAATTACAGAATACAAAGTGATCCGTCAGTCTTGATGCCAACTGTATTTCTTGGGCCACATGTCCCTTTATGTCCTGTCATCATGTTTCTGGTATATATATTCCCTTGCTTTCTCCACCAAGCTCTCTTTATTATATTGGAAGCTTTTAATATTTTCATTTAAAAAAGCATTTGCTTTCTGTTTATCCTCAAGATGTGGCCACATAAAAAACATACAGCTTAACTGAACACCTAAAGTCATAGAATGTAAAGAAAAATACACGTTATTCTAATTGAACTCATTGGGCTGACTGAAAATTGTCATCAGTACCTTGCTGATCTTGCCCAGGTATGTATCTCCTGATTGCTCAATAAACAGAACTGCAGGTCACTGGCACCCAGTTCTGTGTGTCTTGTGATCACTGCTGCACCCCCATGCCCTGACAGTTTGTTATAAAGTTACCAAAGAGACCTTTGTCAGCTGGAATAGTCATACCAATCTATTGCTTACTCCTCTGGGGCACTGGCTTAAAAAAATGAGCAAACAGATAATTTCATTATTGCTATCTAATCTTACCATTAATTGCATTTGACAAGAGTAGCAACTCCCAAAGAAAGGGAGATATGCGGACAACCTTACCACTGCCTGGCTTGCCTCCTTATTTCTAGTTGGGAATAAACATCCAGAGAAGATTAAAAGAAGGGAAAAATAAAACCAAACTGAAACAGTAAAAAGAGGCAGCAGTGATGACTGAAATGCTGACCAGGGCAGCTGACCATTGAAACTTCAGGTCAATGCACTTGTATGACTTTTGGTGAGGCCAGGAGTTTTTCTGCATCTCCCTTACAAGGGGAAAGGAGATGCACAGTACAGAGCTTGTGTCTGTTTTGCTGATGGTACAGCATGACTGACTACTGTGCTACCATATCCATGTATCCCAGGTGTTTGAAGGAGATCCTATTGATTTTCCTTTGAAAATCCTCTATAATATGTTCCAGGTCAAATATACCCTCAGGGAAATGGGAGCAACGTAATAATTATGAACGTAAAATTTGTTTTCCTATGTAACTGAAGTATCTATTTTGTAGTATACTTCAAAAGATTTGTCTGTTACAGGGGATGAAAAGCATTATAACATATTCATTACAAAACTACAACAACAACAAAAACCATCAGGAATTCTGGATGTTTTAACTATTTCTGGAAATTAATATTTTGTATGAGAGTATATTCCTCAAAGGAGTCTTGTATTTGGGCTTTCCTGAAAGGTAGATACATTTCCACATGGAATAAATGCCTTTCAATCTCTTTCCCTTGTGGAGGGAGAAATGAGAAAAGAAATTCACTTTGCAGGCTCAAGAAGACAAGGACGACTATAGTGAGACAAGCTTACATGGTCACTCCTGAAAGAAATAGAAAAGATGAGTGCAGTGAGTGACAGATAATATCTGCTTTACTAGTCTGCAATTCCCAAACAAGGGGTGGTTGAAAAGGCATGGAGATAATGCCACAGAAGCAAAAGTCCTGATATCTCCCAAAGTCTATAAAAAACTATGCTGGAAACAAAGTCAAAGGTAGAAAACTAGCTGCATCTTTGGCTTCACATAGAAGGAGAAAAGAAAATGGTAAAGATGTTTAATGGTCTACCTCCATCTTCTCAGGAAAAATCTCAGAATCAGGAGCTGTCATGAGCAGCAACTTCAGCAGGGTGAACTACTTACACCTCTCTAACATTGCTTCTTCTCAATGGGATCACACTTTCTCATTGTAGCCTTCTTTCCCAACATGCTCTCTACTTTCCTCAGTTGTTTTCCTAACGTGTGTCAATCTCCTGTCTGCCCTTTTCTATTTCAGGCACTTTGTTTACTTTTTCACACATATCTGCACTTCTATTTTGGTACTCTTATCTTTTGTGTGTGCGTATGTGTGCATACAATGGACGAGGTCACAAGAAGCAATCTTTTTAGACTGATTCTGCCATATAGTCTGTCTTACACTCACAAACTAAATATGGTAAAATATCTGACCTCTCAAAAGACAAAATAATTTTCAAAACTATATTCCATATTACTATTAAGAAACATTAACATCAGTATTCAAGATCAGCTGAATAGAGCATTAATAACCTGTCCATTCCTGTTGTTTCACTGTTCTTTTCTTAACATCTATACATTGTCATAAGTAATTCACTCAAATATATGCTTTAAAAATAGAGCATTCAGATAGTACTCTTTAGTGAAGAAGAAAACTCTGTTCAAAATCAAAAACACTAGGTGAAAGTATCACAGCTATCACTTGCTATTGACACAGAAATGCCTCACACCCAACTGCAGCTGAACGGGACAGGATACGTAAAGCATGACATGAACTGTTCTGCTGCTCACCACAGCATGTTGAACACAGCAAGCTAGCAGGTACGAGTCAAAACTGAGTTCAAACTTCCTGTAATGATTATAGCAAAGTCTTTTTGCTTGTAATGTGTGTTTCAATTTGCCTGAACTTCTTTAACACATTTTTATTCAGATTTTAAGATTCCGTGTTTCAGAGCAAAATCCAAGTCCTGCAGCAGGTGGATTGAGCCTCTTTTTAGCAGATTGTTCACTCTGAAGCAGTACCAGAGGAGTTACAGCTCTTGTAACTGGCATTCTCAACAAAACTACATTTTGTGCTTGGACCTTTCTTTTAAGATAAAAGTTGCAGTACCCTGATTTTGCTAGTCATTCTCTTGTGCTTCCATTTACAATGATTTTTCCCCTGCTTTCCTGATGCAATTCATTGATGCTGGTCTGACATGCTTTCCTCTTGCTTAGGAGCTATGTTAAAAGCAGCTCTGATAGTCTTGATCTTCATCTCAGCAGAACACAGTAACACTGCCTACATATTGCACATCCAGCAGCCAGAATTCACCACTCTTACTTCCCAGAATGGAATTAAGTCACAGATGGGACATACTGGGAATTCATAATGCAAAATTCCATCTCAGCCTTAAATCCCTGACTTTGTGTCAGATGTCATTAAACAGGCTCTGCTCCAAAACTCTGCCAGGAAGCGTTATTTCACATCTTTATACATCTCAATCCAAACTTCTAACTGGGAAGTAAAACAGGAAACTTTATGTGGAAAATTGTGAATTAATAATGCAGTAATACAAGTGCTTGGCATGAACAGACCAACTGAAGCCAACTGTTGACTTTGATGGAACTACTTGACCAGTTTAACAGTAACTGAGGAATAGTAGGTTGAGTGCTATTAAAAAATGAAAACAAAATCCTGCTTACTGAAACAATGCAGCTTTTATTATCCAGTTCCCAAGAACAGCCTGTCCATAAGGAAATAAGCTACTGCAAGAGGCACTGCTCAAATGCATACAGCTTTTGGCAAGTAAAAGGAGATCATCTGGGTTCATTTCACCTTTATGGCAAGTTCACAGTCTTTTTCCTATTGTTTTGTCAGAGGGAGTTTCAGTACTAAAACAATCCCAGTCCTTTCCTCAGTAAGCTGTAATGAAATGCTTGTGTGACCTAGCAAAAATAATTTTGTGTGTTCAAACTGATTTTCCAGTGAATAACCTTCCTGTCTAAAAATCAGACTCTTTATGAGGACTAACTGACATCCTTGTTATCAACCTTTATGGATGTAATATGCTGAGCAGAGAAGAGCAGCTGGGAAAAGGTTGGAGAGAATGAGCTCCATTCAGATACTTGGGGAGTCCACTGGGGTGAAGCACTTCAGTAGAACGGCCTGAAAAAGATTCTACTTACCTCACATTGGTTCTCTGGAAAAAGAAACAGCTCTGGCTTCTGCATCTGTTAGTCTGGCACCTCCAGCAAGTCATTAAATCACACTGTAGATTTGTATACATACTTAGATAAATAATAAATGACAGCTATCACACTGTCATGCAAGCATGCATGCATACCCAGGGCAGGAAATCACATACAGTATTTCATGTGTTGCCAATTTATCTCTAACAAAGTGAGGAAGATGCCCTAGGGACTGGTGACTAACAAGGAGCATTGTTTATGCTACAAATCCCATCCGGTTATTAGTCTTTGAAAAGTGTTTTGTTTAGTTTATTGATGCTTCAGCAGGAATGCCAGGGGCATTATTTTTGTACTAAGTGTATTTCTATTCCAATATTACTGACTCCCACTCAACCTCTCCAGAAGAGGTTATGCATTACTCGAGGGCTGAAAATTAGGCACGTTCTTCAGTGCCTTATTGAATCAGGATCAGGGTGGTTAGTGCTGCATAAAAATCAAGGCCTTGACAGGTTTCCTTGTTAATTTTGCCTCAATTGAAGAACATCTTTGTAGAAATCAAGGCTTTGTTAAGGACTACAGAGCATGACAAAGAATAAATACCTTATGAAGTATATATGCTCATAAATTAAAACTTTAACAAGTTAGATCTGCTTCATTTCTACACTTTGCTTGCTTCATTGGATGATATTGTGTTACACAATCTAATTCTGCCCTTCTGCAATACTAAAGTATCAGAAATGTCTGGCAAGTTTTAAGCCTCTTTCACAATAGTACTACAGTTAATCTTTTGTCCACACAATTGATAGGCTGCTATTTTATCAGGTTATCAAAATACCTGTAGTGCGCCCTTGATCAAGTTAATATTTAAAAATAGTAATGCAATATTTTTATTACATTCAGGTACCTTTTTGATCACTCTAAATATCTTCTGGGAAGAAAATTTATTTAGGGTTGCTTCTGTGTTCATTTGCTTTCCCCAGGAAACCTGGGGTGTCTTTGTTCTTTAAAACAGACTTGCTTTATTGAAGAGAATGAAAAGCCACCTCACGTTTCCTTCATAACCTTATTTAGAATATTTGAGAGACTCTTGCCATCAGGCAAGTAAGTTAATGATTGACAAAGACACACAGCAGGCCTGCATGAATGATTCCACACCATAACACTGACAGCTGGCATAACTTACTGAGCTCCTCAAAGATCCCTGCGAAGAGGAATGGTAAGCTAAATTTTTATGCGCATCTTCTGAATCAAGGCAGGAAGTGTTTATTCGAATGGTTATATGTAAATATTTGAAGTGTTTACTAATCCTTTTAATTATTAGATTACTTTTGCAAAATTCACACAAACAAACTCTCCTCTGTAAAATGTCCTGCTCTTATTTTACTTGTGAACTAATTTGATACTTTCTGTCAAATAATGAGCTGCCCAGTGTATCATCACTGATCATCTCAGTTGTCCTGAAACCAAGGTAGTTCTGTTAATTGTTTTTTAAGCTTACATTCCATCTCTTCCATCACGCTGACTCATCAGTGATGCTTGAAAAACAGCACCGTAGGAAAACAGAAAGATAGAGTGAGCTGAGCTGTACTGCAGAAAGTTTTCACACCTAGGAACTTCTGGCTTTCTATTAATGGTATGATTACACTTTCATGTCTTTCTTTTTCATAGAAGTATAAGACCGTGACAATATGCTAGTACTACAGGCTTGCTTTTGTTCTACCAGAATTTTCTGAAATGCTCAGTTTTTATTTTGAGCCAAAAGGCCTCTTCCTTCCCCCCACAAAATGTGACCCTGACACACAGGGATCTAGTTTGAAAGGCTTCAAAACCTGGCTTCTGATCAGGTACTTCTATGGAGAGTTCCATCCCAACAGCCAAAACACCTGCGGTGCTCACTGATGTAAGATAAACATGAGGATCTGATTGTAGCATAACATAAACTGCTTAAGATGTTAGCAGAAGTGACAGTTTTAATTCTGCTGTTTCTGGATTACATGTTGAATTAGTGTATGAGAGGATCCCTAGAAGTCTTATTTTGGGCCCAGTCACACTAAATGTTTTATTTTGTTATTATTATTTAGTGCCATCAAGAACTAACAGGCACAAGACACAAAATGTTAACTGCTCATAATCACTACTTCAATCTCTAATGTAGCCTTCAATTAAGATGTTCCAAGGCTGGCTCAAGATTTTGGAAGAGGTAAATTTATTCCAGCAGTTTTATAACTGTATCTGATATTGTCTGTCTTCTATTAGACCCATCTGGACAGTCCTCTTAGAACCAGAACTGACATCTTTGTTGAAGGTGACTCAGAACACTTGATTGCTGTACAAGTGTCCCCACCAGGCCAAACCAGGGCCACCTAGCCCTCTTCATCAGGTGTCACTATCAGAGGATCACTGCTGTACTTCATAAAGCCTCAACTTCCACTCTCTGAGCACAGAGCTTCTCAGCACTTGGCTGACAAGGAGCAGCCAGAACGGGTATCACACAGCAACATTCAATTTTCCCATTTTCTGAACAGTACAATCTCTGTTTCCACAGACTTGCCCACGTTAAGTCAGCAGAAGATGAATCATCTGGAAAAGTTATAATTATCTGTCCCTTAGGAATCATATAGCATGTTAATTGCTGTACAACACATTCTAATACAAAGCACACAAGTAGCTTCAACTTGTGGATGAGGGGACAAGAGTGCTACTCACAATTTCCGTCAGTTACAGTCTGGGAATGCTGGGTTTCCCTTGACTCAAGATCTGTTACATAAACAGAACACATTTGGTTTGCTTTGTTGTGAGACAAAGAAATGTGCATAAAGAAACATGTGTTAGTACTTCACAGAAATAGCACAGCTACCTGATCAGTTTATGTAACATACATGTGTGTATATGCATGTAGTAGGTTTACAGACACAGAGGTCAGGCACTCCAAGCAGTTCCTCAGCTGACATAAATTATTCTAGTTTATATCAGTTGAAATAATTCACTTCTTGATCTGTATTAGCACCGCATAGGAAAGCAAAATACAGAACTGTATATTTAATTATATATCAAATACTGAAGATTGCACTACTTCTCTTTCAGGAATCACTCCAAGTTCAGCAACCTAATAATCACAGTGACTTCAGCTGCCCTATCTGTCTCCAAACAGTGAGCCTCCCAGTAGAAACCAACTGTGGACATCTGTTCTGTGGTAAGTTTTCTGGGTTGACAGTGCAGTGCTTGTAAAGGCTACTAAATGCACCACACTTCCCACAGAGATCTCAAGTCCTGTGTAAGAACCATTCTAAGCACTTCTCCTAATAAGTGAAGATATGAGGAGCAGCTGAGTCCCTAGGATTTTCAGCCTAGAGAAGAGGAGGCTTTATGGCAGCCTATGTTTTTCTCACAAGGATAGCAGGAGGCAGCACTGATCTCTGCTCTCTGGTGACAGCAGCAGGACCTGAGATAAAAGCACAGAGCTGCATCAGGGGAGGGTCCAGCAAGGTGTTAGGAAAAGGTTCTTCACCAGAGGGTGATCAGGCACTGGAACAGGCTCCTTAGGCAATGCCCACAGCCCCAAGCTTCCTGGCACTCAGGAAGCCCTTAAAGCCTTAGGCATACTTGGTTTTTGGGTGGTGCTGCAAAGAGCCAGTTGGACTCAGTGACCCTTGTAGGTCTCTCCCATCTCAAGAGATGTTTCTATGATTTCTGAACTAAACTCTCTCACAAGTAACAAGAAAAGTTTAATCTTGATATCACCAGGACAAATCAGTACCTTTTTCCATTCATTGCCTTAATACTCACAGGGGCCACTTTTGAAATGCCCAGGAAGTCACAAGACAAGAGGTAACAACTTTGTAGGGTACTGTTAAATTACAACACAAACTCATGGAATAATTAAAAGGCCCAGAAACCCACCCATTTGTATTCAACTACACAGAAGTGAACTTAGTTTCTCTCAGACCTCTGACATACTCCTGTAAGCTTACAGGCAAAGTTTACAACCTTACTGCCCCAGCTACTTATCAAATTCCTTGCTGAATGCTGTCGTCACCACTGCAGGGGGTGACAGTAAAGAACTGGAGTTTATGATCTGATGAGGTTGAAGCTGCCATTGAAGGTAATTCAGTGCTCCTGTGCAATGTAACATCAGTAAACTCTGGCAGAAGGTCACACAGGCTGCTGGAGGCAGTAATATCTGATACTCTACCAGCAAGATATATCAAAAGGCACAGGGCAAAAACAAAGTTCTTTTCTATGCTTTTCAAAGACCTTACAGCAAGTTTAATTTATAGTTACAAGCCACTGACATTTTCTTCATCATGTAAGACCATTACAAAAAGACCTAAGCAGAAATGAAAACAAGGCTCTGCATTGTTGTTCGTGTTGGTGCAATAAGAATGCACTTTCGCCTTGAGGAAGTACCATTTTTTTTCTAGGCTGAAATGGTGCTCTCTCAGACCAGCCCCTCCTCAACATGCTAATGTCTGTCCTCTGAAACCCCAACAGATCAATGGGGCAGCAACAGCTACAGGCATGCTGTAGGGCTCATCTACAACACACATAACACCATTTAATACTCTAGCTTTTCTCATGCTTTTATTACTACAGATTGTTTTCTACCACACAGGAAAAGGACATTTTAAATAAAACTCACTCCAATAGAAACAGTAAGTGTATGGCCTCCAAACACCTTGCAAAGAATATCATACAAGTTACAGTTTCAAATACAGAGAGAGACATGATGACAAAAGTCATTAATTTTCCTCCTTCTCTGGCCTGGTTAATTTTCCCTTTTCTGCCTGTGAATATGACACTATTACAGTCAAAAAGGTTGGCATACTGAAAATGTGATAGAGGAGCATAATAGCAAAAGGAAAAGTACTCACCCAACTCCAAGGCTCTCAGCTCACAAAAATGACTCCACAAGGGATGGAATCTCCAACCAGAAACTCATACCCAGTGGCAGTCAGCCCTTAAATGAGGTCTAAGAGAGGTGGTGCCTCCACTGCTTCCTGTCCCACAGCTGAATTCCCTTCACCTGTGCTCCCAGGGCTGGTGGGTCCTTTCCCCAGGTGCTCAATCAGTGGTTCAGGCCGTGACTCAGCAGTTACTACACAGACATAATGATTTGGGCTTTATTTTTATTTTGAGATTTGTGGAGAAGTACCATCTATAAGGTTGATATATCTTGTTATCATTAGTCGTATCTATTTAAATTTCCCCAAATACATCATCATTTACACTCTGAGGCATAAATTCCAGTTCCATGCATTATCCATGCTCTATATTTATGTAGTAGAAGCATAAAGTGTCTGTTTTTCATGTCTTAAACCAATAAAATCTTACACTGGGCTTATCAAAACCATTCTGCATAGATCTAAGTCTGTTGTGACTGAAATCAGTAATGAAACTTCTCCTGATACACCATGGAACGGAGCTGAGGCAATGCTGAGCACTCTTAATAAATTCCACTCTGGTACAAGTTTTATTTAAAAAACGTGGCCAACTCAGAGTTTTTAAAGAAGATTAATGTGGACTTATTAAAAATAAAAGTCTGATTTTATTATTAGTAGTAATTCATACAGTTTGTCCCAAAGTTTGCCTTTTCAGCTGCAGTTTGAACCATATGTTCAGGAAGTTCAATTGAAAAATGATCCTTGTGCAATATTATTTTTTTCTAATTAACAAAACCCACAAAGGGATTTTAGACAAACGTAAGGACTCCCTCAGAAGGTTGTAGAGCAGGACAGATTAAAACAGGATTTTGCCCATTTAATGAAAAATGCACTGAAGCGCAGATAGGTCAAATTCAGAGGAGTCCTTCCTTTCCTGTTCTGCTAAACACAGGATTTTGCATGTAGCAAACTTTAATTTCTATGGGGTTCTATTTTTAAAGCCCTCAAAGAACGATGAGATCCATTAGTACCCTGTTGTTATCGCTAGGATTGAGTACAGGCACAATTGTGTGGATCGTGATACAGGGCCTGGACCCAGAGGGTCAAAGCAGTTTCTGAAGTCAGGCATGATGGCTGTGAAATGCAAAAGTTCAGGCAAAGGCTTGAAGCTGGTTGCCAGACTGAGTTTATATAGATACCACATGAAGATTTAGATATAAATGTAACCATGTTCCTAGCTAACTTCTGTCTATGTAAACAAACTAGAAAAGTCAGAAAGAAAAACCCTGCACTCAAATAAAAACAAAATGCACAACTCAGAGCAAGGTTTGTGAAATTATCCTTAGGCCAAATGTATCATCCCTAATGTAGGGATGTCCTGTATAGGAGGGAACTGACAGGATGAACATTTTTTATCCTTGGCTTTGGACACATTTCTCCTCTAAAATCCTTGTTAATGACAATGCAAATAAAGGTCTGGGTAGAGAAAAGTTTGCAGTAAGGGCTCCTGAAGACTTCCTGTTGTAATACCACTAAAGCTACTTACTGGCTGCTTTTAAAAACAAAGACCATTGTTCAATCCAATAAAACAATTCCAACAGAATGGCAATGCAGTGTTCCACTGCTGCTTTCACTGTCATCTTTGTCAAATTTGATCAGTTCACATGTTAAGAGAGACTTTTTCTTGACTGTCACGCTGCACCTGGGAGCTGAACGTCAAGCTGTGCTCCTTCTGATTAGATGCTACTTATGTTTGGCTGTTTTTGCTGTTAGTACCAGCACTGACATTCATGTATATCAAGCACTGCTATCAGATACATGCACAGGCTAATGTTACTGTCCTCAGACTCTGCCCCCTTCAATACCTGAGAGCTTAGTGTTAAGATGCCACTGCATCTGGAAATTAGTTAGCAGTTCTTTTGGCAAATCAAAAAGAACGCACTAAGTAACTCTTCCTTACTGTACACATAGCACTGTGCAATGTCTACATATATGTACACATTCTGGAAGGGTACTTGTATTCCTGAGTGCTTCATCTGCAGTTGTATGGGAAATTGGTAATCACAGCCTGAACCTCTGATTAATCAGCTGAGGCAAGTGTTGGGTCAGCTGGGGAAGCACAGGTGAGAGTGATGTAGCTGTGCTCCTGGAAGGGGTGGAGCTTGGCTCCACCTCCTCTGGACCTCATTTAAGGGCTGGCCACCACTAAGGCAGCATCTCTTGGAGATTGCTCTGTGGTGGGCATTGTGTCAGTATTTCCCAGTGAAGGCATCCATATTGTTGAGTTTTTTCCTCATAAATAACCTTTTGAATATCTGTTACCATCTTTGTTATCATCTTTGTATTATTCCACCTTACAGCAGTCAAGGAAGCTGCAAGAATAAGGTGTTATCCGCTGTCAGAGTCTTTGTTAGGGGAAGTTCCATGTTGCTGTATATATCAACACAGATCTACGGCTCCATTTTTATAGCTTGCAGAGTAAGACTGCATTTTAAAATGAAAGCGAAGAATTACATTCATTTCTGCAGTCAACTGTAGAAAAGATGCTCACTAACTCTGATTATCCTCAAATATACTCCATGCTTCTTAACTTTTTCTTTTTTTTTTTTTTTCCTGTAGGCTCTTGTCTAATTACATATTGGAAACACAGTCCTTGGTTAGGAGCAATAATCTGCCCTCTCTGCAGGCAAAAGGTAAGCCATCTCCCCTGTATTATGATAAATAGAAAATGACAAGCTTGAGCTCTTAGGATTGACTTTATTCATCCTCTAATTTTCTATTGCATTTCAAAACCCACTTGCAGTTGAGTGACCCTGCAGCCAATCACATTTATAATTTGACACATCTTATCAGGCAACTCTGTGAAACATTAAGCAGCCCTCCGGCATTTTACTTTTGTATGGTTTGTTGAATCTCTGGGATAACATTCTGTAAAAAGCAATGTGGGACTCCCTCATCTCCTCTGACTCCTGCCAGAGCCTGCCTGCTCTACTGCTAGGTTGGAGGCAGGTCATAAAAGGAAGATGTTCTTGCTGTTGTGGAAGTGCTGGAACTGTACAAAGGTCAATTTGTAATAGAGAGCCTATGAAGAGGCATGTACTACAAAGCACTATCCTCTATACTGAAGATTAAAATACACAGTGGTAATGCCTGTGTTCTTTTCTTATGAAGGTGGTGGTTCTAGATAACATCTCTTGTGGAAAGCTGCATGATAAGCCAAGTAAACAGATTGTTCACGACATCAGAGCATACAACAAGCGTTTCTCAGGGCAACCTCGACCTGTAAGTATTTCTAAATCTACATTCACATAGTTAGTACCGTATAACAAGAGACTCAGCAGTACTCAAACAAGTACTGGGTTGTCTCAGTATGTGAATTATGTTTTTGTACACTCACTGATGATATTACAGGGGAAGCCTTAACATTCAGGGCTGGAGTCAGCATCTCCAGTAACATTCTGTCACATCCCAGTGGGGGAACCAAACAGGACTAATAAGCACTGTGCATGAGAATGTTATTTTCCAACCCAACCAATTAGTATCAATGTGCAGGAATTATTATTATAATGACTTGGTCCTACATTTCCTATCTGCACTAAAGTGAGACTCGAGGCCTCTTTTTCATGTACTGATAGCATACACTTGATGCAAGACTTTAAAGAGAGCATGTATATTCAAGGCAGCCATAAGGGCCCAGTTTTGAGAAGTGTCAAGCATAATACTGTATGCAAAGTGCTGAGGGAGTGAGGATTGCCTCATTACAAGCGTGCTTGTAGATACTGCAAAATAACTGACCTGCCTTGGTGTAACTGGGACAGCACAGAAAGTTTTTGCATTCAAGAGATTTGAATCTAGAAGTGCTTAGAGACTTGTGCAACTGAAAGAACTGCATGGATCAGAACGGAGCAGAGCCTAACTCACCTGCATGTTCAGTTTGCAGATTACCTCTATGACATGCCATTATTCCTGACTCTTGCCTTGCGAGGAATCTTCACCTGGGGTGGCCTCATGTGCATTTTTTTCCTACGAGTTGTTGTTTGCTCCTTCGGAACAATCATATGCTTATCGTCTCCTTTTGACACGAAGCCTGGGCCTCTCTGTAGAACACTCGGAACAGCAGATGACATGGTGGTTGTTTCCCTTCTTTTCATTTGTGTGATAAACATTTGTCAGCAAATTGCAAGAAACGGGGTAAATATGGCAAGGTCTGCAGCTCAGAGCATGCTGTCAGAATCCTGAGTGACTCCAACTTTGATTTTTGCAGTCAAACTCAATCAAACAGTGACAGGCTTCTCCTCCATTTGGGGCAGCATGTGATGGATCTGTCATTCTGCTGCAAAGACTGAAGCAGGACTCAAGTGATATTTGGCATGGCCAAGTGACTCGATGTGCTTAGAAGGCTGTGCCACTGTGTATTTACTGGACTCCTTCATGCTTCACATGTCTCCAACTTATACAAAGTGCCTGAATTGAAAACGCCTAAGCCTATCAACAGGACCTAATGTAAAATGCCAGTCAGCTTGTCAATGAGACTTTTAAACTCTTAAGCTTTGACATTTCATGTCTTGATTCAATTTGAATGCAATTTAATTTGAGAATTTAGCAAACTGCTGTTTGCTAAGTCTCAAGTAACACAAGTAATGTTAGATAATACCTCTGCAAAATCTTGTATTGGTACTTTTTGCTATCACAGCTGATTACATATCCAATGGAATACAGATTTTTACAGCTGTACTACGGGTACAGTCCTGATTCTATTACCTGATAGTAATACTGGCTTGGAGCAAACATGCAACTGTAAAATACAAGAGGAGAATGGCATAAAAGGATCACGCAAGAAGTGTGGGCAAATCTCTGTCTAAGTCTTTTGTCTAAACCTATGCAAAGTATAAGGCTTTAACCAAGTCAGTATGAATGGTTGTTTCCTTTGGGGACTCCATACACTCCTTGTGTTTTCCTTGCAAGTCTTGGTACTACTTCAGTGAGAGATAAAGGCTGCATTTCTGACGAGAAAGAAGTTTATGGAAAATGTGCTGAAGTTGCTGTGTGTGTTGAGTGTGACAAGTTAAAACTGCTGGTGGAGTGCCAGGCGATCCTAAGCATCTGTCACTGCAGTCTGTACATTTGTTATGTACTCGGAGTCAGTGAACTTCATTTTTACATAGGAGTTGTATATTAAAATTGCTATATTAAAATATATGAATATTTATTGTTCCACAATACACTGCTCTCCAACTTTTTCTTTTTACACATTTTCAATTGACATATTTATTGTACCCTTTACTGTATGCTGATATAGCAGTATGTCACAGTTATTCTCTTGCTTGTTATACTCTTCTTGTTATGATATTTTTTTCATTTTATTCCCATCAACTTTCATTGTCTTTAATTATGTCCCTGAACTTGTAAAGCTGTCTCTCCTAACAATGGGTACTTTGGAAATGGCAACAATTGCTTTTCCATGAAGTACATGGCAGGAAGTGCATTGTTTCTTTAAAAAAACCTCCCAGCTGTTTGTGAGTGCTGACTACAAACATGTAAACCCCAGAAACCATTATTTTCCAAGTTCTCTAAGTGTAGTTTTGTTACTGTCTAACTTCTGTTTGTATTTAACTGGGAATAACAACCTATGCCAATAGAAAGGAGTGCCTTTGCTATCAAGTGTGTAAGGATGGAGCCCATGTTTATTATGAACATTCACTCAGTGACATGGGCTTGCAGGTTGGTTCTGTGGCATAATAAAGACTCACCATGAGGGTCACGAACTGCAGCCTGAAGAAAAGAAGGGCTCTCATTAGTGGCCTATAACAGAGTTACAGTATCTTTTATTAAGAAGTAACAGACAAAGGGCAGATGCACAGGTTCTGAGCTGTCTGTGTGAAGCAGCATGGTAAGAACAGGCATGGAGAGCTGGGCTGTTGCAGGGCTGAGATGCAGCTGGCAGGGTGGAAGGAATGCTCCTGCATCATGAACGTGTTTGCTGCAACTGTCTGCACAGCCTTATCCTTCACTATCAACAATGGGCTGGCTCACATCTGCACAGAGATTCATGTGCACTGAGAGTGAGTTACTTGCCAGAGACAAAATGGCTCAAATTATTGATAGCAAAGCCATGATACTGCAAGAATGGAGACAAAAAGGAGAGCAGGAAGCAAGAAAGCAGAAGAAAAGACTGCACAGCTGCAAAAACAATGTCCAAATATGAACCACCACTATAACCAGAGTAAAAAAAAAATCAACCAGAACATTCCAATGGAAACGTCTCAGCTGTAGCTGTGGCAAGTACTACAAGGACCATGAGTGCAATACCTGTGCACAGCACAGCACAGGGATTCAGATCCACCCAAGTCAGTGGTGCTGCTCCTCGTGCTGCTCTGTGAGGCCGGCTGCAAGCACTGCAGTATCCACAGCTGGCTCTGTCCTCTGCACACCCATTGTGCCTGGGGTGCACAGGTAGAAAACACCCAGTACTTCATAGCGAATTGAGGGCATTTTATTTCTCCTGGACAACAGAAATGGACATTTAAAATGATAAATCTGTATTTTTGCAATGGACAGTACAGTAAGATGGAATTACCCTCATTGCAGGCATTTATCCCTGCTGTTCCCAGATGGATCAGGAGCTTTTCATGATGGCGCGATACTCTCTCTGATGTTCCACAAGTTTCAAAAATACTTCATATTTCTTGTCATAAAATCTGTACAAACAAGTTAATATCAGCAAAGTTTGAGATGTTACAGTTTAAATCCCTTGTAATACACATGCTTACTTCCTTCACTTAGCATCAAAGTAGCTCTAATAACAAGTTGGACTCGGATGAGTCCTGCACGCTGCCAGAGTAGTTTCCACCCAGAGAGTGACTCCAAGTTAGAACTGTGCATTTGGTTTCCCCGCAGGTGCCTCTGATCCTCACTTCTCCCGGAGCCCCCAATCACTCCCAGCTCCGGCAGTGCCGCCAGGGGGTGCCCGCGCCCCTCCGCCCAAGGCCGTTCTGGGCCAGCGCTGCGGGGCTCAGCAGGGCAGGCGCTCGCTGAAGCGCAGCTTGCACCGTCCCAGCTTGCCGGCACCTCCCGAGCAGTTCATCACATCTCTAGCGCTGCGAGTGGCACCCGCGAGTGGCAAGCTCGGGTGTGGGCAGAGATGTGCAGGGTAAGGGGCTGCTTTGGAATAGATTACCACCTTCACCCCGTGCTAAAGAGCTGGGTGCCCAGGTGATTGTTAATAACCAGAGGTCATAAATGCTAATGCATTCAAGCAGGACTAGAGCAACTCAGTTTTAGGTAAATTCTCATAGGTGAACACACAAAAACCAGGATTACCTTTTATGCTCATGGTTAGGTTGCACGACTCGCCCGATTTTCCCCATTTTTGCCATGGCCTCCTAGTAAAAGACAAACACAAGCTGGAAAAGCCTGTTTTGATTTAAAGTACTTTTTGACAAGAACAAGATGTTTCAAAACCAATCGGAACATTACTGATGTATTTTGTTTCGGCTGAACAGGCCAGATGGCTTAAAATATGTTCAATCCCATAATATAGTAGTCATGAGAACAAAGTACTGCAGACCTCTCAGTAAACCAAAATCTGTTCCTCTTTCTTACTGGGAGTCTGAGGCGAAACAGACTTATCTTTTATTATTTACACTAACCAAAGGAAATGTTAAACACTGCATCCCTGGAGGGGAAACTTCTCAAATAAAACGATCCATTACATGAGATCTCTTAATCATATTTCTCAAATATCAATTCCCTGCAGTAAGGAAGGACCTGAGAGGGCTTCAGAAGCGCAATATATCTTG